>NC_041381.1:189005932-189052228 GCF_002162155.2 Triticum dicoccoides
TAAAAAAATAAAAGAAAATGATGAAAATGTCAAAAAAATAGAAGAAACTAAGTTTCCCATGTGATATGTGGTCTAGTTGTTGGGAAAATTTGCAAATGTGAATTTCGACTTTATTTGCAAAATCTCTCGAGAATTTGTAAAAATGGACATAACTTTTGCATACTAACTCGGATGAAAAAGTTTTTTATATGAAAAACCATCTACTCGAAAAGTTACATCCAAATTTAACTAGGGGAACCCCGTTAAACATTTTCAAAATCCTCAAAAACCTAACCGAAAAAAAAGTTACGGGCCTTTTAAGATCTTGAGGCAAAAAAATTCATCAAATTTCAGTTTTTTTTAATTTTTGTTAAATCTGGTCAAACTATGGTCAAACTAATTATTCAAGAATATCAGTGTTACTAAATAATTATTTCATTTTTTTTTATTTTTTGTCAAATCTGGTCAAGCTGTGGTCAAACAATGGTCAAACTAATTATTCAAGAAATATTAGTGTTACTAAATATTAGTGTTATTTTTAGTTTCAAACTCAAACAGTGAAATGTGTGACTTCATGCTCAAGATAAATTCCTGAGGTTAATAGGATTGACATCTTACTATTGTCAGGAAAACAACAAGTGCAGACTTGGAAACGAGGGAGAATAGAACCCGAAAGTTAAGCGTGCTCACGCTGGAGTAGTGAGAGGATGGGTGACCGTCCAGGAAGTTAGTTGATTTGGAATGATGAGGGGTGATTAGAGATTAAATTGAGCAGCGATGAGGGGTGATTAGAGATTGGAGGTTAAAATAATTCAGAAATTTGAAAATTAGGGGGAAAATCAATTTTTTTTTGAAAAAATTCAAAATATCGAAAATTAGTAGTAGCGCGGGTTTTTACCCACGCTACTACTAACAGACATAGTAGTAGCACGGGTGGCACCCGCGCTACTGCTATACATTAGCTGTAGCGCCTTATTAGTAGCGCCGGCCCCCGCGCTACTAATAGGCCCAAAACCCGCGCTGCTGCTAGCCTTTTCCCTAGTAGTGAAACAAGGACCGAGACAATTTTGGCCTGTTAAAAGCCCATGATTTGATTCGCACAATCATGGGCTGGGGTTCATTTCGGGCTGCTGCCGGCCCGTTAGCTGTTCGACACGTTTCAGGCCCAACCTACATCGTGATTGCATGACGGCCCGATTATGTACCGTAATTTTATGGTTTGGCCGGTTTACTGCGAAGACATGATATATATACAGTAAAATAACTGCAGCATCGTGAATAAGGAAAAACCTAGACTATACAATGAAGAAATTACAGCATATTACATCCACTGGGCATCAAAGTTCGCCACTATGATAATAAAGCACAAGCAGACAGCAGATTACATACACCGGGCATCAAAGATCACCACCAGTGCAAATAAACACGCCGAAAAAATAATATACAAAACCGACAGCACTTCAATAGAGTTCAAGAAAGGTTAGCCCTGTTGGGGAGCTGCAGCGCAAGCAGCTGAGCAAGATGATGAGACTGCGCTTGTTCAACACTTAAATCTTCCTCACTCTGAAAGATAAACAAGCAGACAGATGACAGATTTTGCACATAAAAGTATCAGTGCTGACAATTCATCACATTTCTTACTGACGAATAAAGTGACACAGTTTAAAATTGCATTAACACAATATGGTATTGCTCAGGTCAAGACATGGCAGGAAATGACATTGTGAAGGAGTTGGCAGCTTCACGACACCACTAGATTACAGATCAAGAACTCATAAGTATCAATGGTTAGTGTGCTGTCAATTTATCCCATTTCAGATTGGCAAATAAAGAGACGGTTTAAATAATACTCCCTCCGTCCGGGATTACTTGTCATCAAAATGGATGTGTCTAGAACTAAAATACATCTAGATACATCCATTTCAATGACAAGTATTTTCGGACAGAGGGAGTAGTAGAATGATATGACATTGTTCATAGTTAAGACATTGCAGAATATGACATTGTGTTGTAGTGGGTAGGTTCACCACACCACTGGATTACGGATGAAGAACAGAAGCATACATGCAGTGCAAAAGAAGATCACTTGCTCTGTATAGTTTAATTTACATGGTATGAATAAGGAACTTGGTTGTACAACTGAAAACTTAAATTGAGAAAGGACAAACTTTTGTTTATGAACTACATAATAAACTTTAAACATGCAATTTGATGCAAACACCAAAAATAATCAGTTGTTGTAGTCATGCCTAATCAAATATATATACAACAAAGTTTGAAGGCTTGAGATGGACAAACTTACATTATTGGTGAAGACAGGCTCTATAAAGGCCTTGTCCATGCTGATGGGGGGGGGCAATTCAAGAAGTTTACTACAGAATCTTCTTCATAAGCATTGCCTTTATTCTACATTTTGTTAAGAGTAAATATAGATGTGATAATATACGAAAAAATGGAGAATATTTAAGATAAGATGAAGAGTGATGCTACATAACCAAGTAGGTATAAATGTAAGTGTAGCGATACAAGCAAAAGGTACAGCCAAGAGCAATGCACAGCTAAACTTCTTCAGTACCAACCTTATGGTAAGAGTAAATATAGATCTGATGTGTAGAAAATGGAGGGCAAAGGAAAATAAGCTGCAGAGTGATGGTACATGAACAACTACCTGTCATTATAAGTACACTGATAAAGGACAGCATGTACTAACAAGAACAATGCAGAGCTAAAAAAACATTGGCATTGGATATATTCTACACTAATGTAACCATTCATACAGATCATATAATTTGGAGTGAACAATTGATAAGCAAGCTATCATGCATACTGCTGTCACATAATGAACCAGGTATGTATGCAAGTACAGTGATACAGGACAACAGGTACTAACAAGAGCAAAGCAGCGGGCAGCATATTTGCGATATTCTGTCGTTCTTTTCAAACCGGAATTCTTCTTCGAGCAGATTTCCTGCAAAAAAGATCCGTAAGGCACATGCGGAAAAGTAGAAGTTCAAATTGTCATGTGATTTCATAGACAGTACCTCATCCTGGGAATGAGACCAGTGCATAACAAGGTTTTTCCATTCATTGTCTTCTAAATTTAGCACAGGGGACTTCACCGGAAATTCTTTATAGACTTGCCACCAAAGTGTGAGTTCCTTAGGTAACACCGATACTGCTGCAATGCTTCCTTGAAAAGCACAAGCAAGCTTTGCTCGTCATGACTATCCAGATTGATCCTGGCCTAGTTACAACAATGTAATGTAAACCATTGATGTGTTCAGTCAGCAGAAAACAGGAAAATAATAACCATAAATAATAGCACTTACACGTAAGTTGGACAGGAAGATGTGAAAATGGTGTTTGTCTTCATAATAATCTTCCCATGATCGGAATATATGCACGTAGTCCCTAACAACATTGAAAGCATTGTCTTTTAAACTGGGAATAAATGGAATGGGGTTCCAATCTATAGGAATTGGCCGTCTCTGCAGTTGGGATAGGTCTTCGGCCGGTGGACTTGCTGTACTTTTTGCTGGAGTGGGATTTTTCTGTGGTACAGCTGGTGCTATGGCAAATGAAATCTGTATACCTTTTGCTGGAGTGTAGGTCCTGTGTGGTGGGGCTAGTGGTGTGGCCAGTGAAGTATGGGTACGGTCTGCTGGAGTCGGTCCTACGTTTTGTGTCCCTGGTTGTACATCCAATATAAGTGGGGTGCTATCTGATTTCTCTGGCACCACCATGTTTTTCAAGGACTTTGCTGGTGCTCCTTCAGGTTCGGCAATCACCCTCTTCCTTTTTGATGTCTGATGCAGACGAACAACATATGAGTGAAAAAACATGGTATGATGACAGATGGAATATGTATTGATAATGAATGGGCATGGCATCTCGACATATATGATGAGTAAACTAAGCAGATGGCGGTGCAACAAAGTACAAGAAATGCAAGACAACATATGCAAGATACCCGCAATCAATAAAACATTGCCAAATTAGAACAGGCACCTTGATGGGTGAACAGGACAGACCATCTGCCTTTGACTCCTCGAGGTTAGAATAGTCATTAGGATCATATTCTGAACAAGAGTCAACAGGTGGGGAGCCTATGAGTTTCATTGCATCCATAATGGCACTCAATGTCTCGGTGCCAATTTTGTAAGTCATTGAAGTGTTTAGCTTCAAGAGTGGAATGCTGCTAGTGCGACACAAAGCAGCTACACAGATCATAGTGTAGATATAACGGGAAAACCTTAAGCATCAGAGTAAAATCAGCAAAGTGGAACTTGCTGGAATATATGTGCTAGTATTGCCGGTACGACTAGAAAGGCTTCGGATACCGGCTCTCTTCAAGTGAAGGTGCGGTACTGTTAATATCAGTGTAACTCTCAAAGGCGACACAACTCCGTGCATTTCCTTGCTATTCTTATAGGATTCAAGTGAGCAGGCCACTACAAATCCTATTCCTATGTTTACAAGATCCTACGAATCAAAGAGGCTCAAAGTGTCCATCACAACCGACCGTATAGACCTCTACACTGCAAATGTCCCTGCTCATCTTCAGTACAAGGAACATACTGTACTACTAGCATACTCCCTCCATTCCGAAATATAAGTCTTGGTAGAGACTTCCACTATGGATCACATACAGATGTATCCAGATACATTTTAGAGTGTAGATTCACTCATTTTGCTCCATATGTTGTCCATGGTGGAATCTATACAAAGACTTGTATTTAGGAACGGAGAGAGTACATATTAAAGAAGAATGGAAGAGGAACATGGTAAAGAAGAGCAAGCAGATTTTGGATAATAAAATGTTGGTTGCGCAGTGCCCACACATGATGAACCAGAGCGCATTAAGAATGCAACTCCCAGCTGTCTCTCAACCATTTCAGGCGGTTGGATGAAGATCCTATGTCTCCTAACCCTTCTTCTTCCTCGTCTCTGATTCTTCCCATACAGAACACCGCACGGGCCGCCGGCCGGACCATCGGCCCCCACCGCCTGTGTTCCTCCGCCACCCCCACCCCCCACCCGCGTCGAGTTTTCTTCGTTCGGCGAGGCCCCACAACCACCCGAGCCCCTTGGATCGCACCGGCGAACTCCGGCGAGCTCTGAAAAATCAACTGACCCAATTTTGAAATTTAGTCTACTGTGATTTAACTAGTGTGGAATATAAAAGGGGAAAACGATAAGCATTGGGAGTATAGTGTTGAGCATGCCATGGCGGATCTGAAGGTGCAAACCGGACAAAGGCAACTTCGCAACCAAGACAAGAAATCAGAGTAAAGCAGTGGCGATCTATTTTCTTGCTGCGATAAATAAGTTGAGCAGATACGAAAGAGTACCGCCTCTGGTGCGGCGCCGTGTACGCATCTGCTGAGAATTTGACGGTGCTCTGGTAGCGATGGCTGTCGGTGATACGTCTCCGTCGTATCTATAATTTTTGATTGTTCCATGCCAATATTATTCAATTTTTATATACATTTGGCAACTTTTTATACTATTTTTTGGGACTAACATATTGATCCAGTGCCCAGTGCCAGGTCCTGTCTGTTGCATGTTTTTTGTTTCGCAGAAACCCAATATCAAACGGAGTCCAAACGGGATAAAAATGGATGGAGATTTTTTTTGGAATATTTATGATTTTTGGGAAGTAAAATCAATGCGAAACGGTGTCCGGGGTGGTCACAAGACAGGGGGGCGCGCCCTCCCCCCTGGGCGCGCCCTGGACTCTCCTGGGCCACCCGTAAGGCGGTGGACGCTCTTCTTTTGGCGCAAGAAAGCTAATTTTATGAGAAAGATCTGGGCGAAAGATTCACCCCAATCGGAGTTACGGATCTTCGGATATTTAAGAAACGGTGAAGGGGTAGAATCTGAGAACGCAGAAACAGAGAGATAGATCTAATCTTGGAGGGGCTCTCGCCCCTCCCACGCCATGGGAGCCAAGGACCAGAGTGGAAACCCTTCTCCCATCTAGGGAGAAGGTCAAGGAAGAAGAAGAAGAAGGGGGGCTCTCTCCCCTTGCTTCTGGTGGCGCTGGAACGCCGCCGGGGGCCATCATCATCACCGCGATCTTCACCAACACCTTCGTCGTCTTCACCAACACCTCCATCACCTTCCCCCATCTATATCCAGCGGTACACTCTCCCGCAATCGGCTGAACCCTCTACTTAAACATGGTGCTTTATGCTTCATATTATTTTCCAATGATGTGTTGCCATCCTATGATGTCTGAGTAGATTTTCGTTGTCCTATCAGTGATTGATGAATTGTTATGATTGGTTTGAGTTGCATGTTTTATCTCCATGTCGCGCAAGCGTGAGGGATTCCCGCTGTAGGGTTTGCAATATGTTTATGATTTGCTTATGGTGGGTTGCGTGAGTGACTGAAACACAAACCCGAGTAAGTAGGTTGTTTGCGTATGGGATAAAGGGGACTTGATACTTTAATGCTATGGTTGGGTTTTACCTTAATGAATCTTTATTAGTTGCGGATGCTTGCTAGAGTTCCAATCATAAGTGCATATGATCCAAGTAGAGAAAGTATGTTAGCTTATGCCTCTCCCTCAAATAGAATTGCAATAGTGATTACCGGTCTAGTAACATAGTCAATTGCTTAGGGACAATTCCACAACTCCTAGCACCACTTTTCCACACTCGCTATATTCTTTATCTAAACAGCCCCTAGTTTATATTTACGCGTTCTTTATTATCTTGCAAACCTATCCTATCACACCTACAAAGTACTTCTAGTTTCATACTTGTTCTAGGTAAAGCGAACGTCAAGCGTGCGTAGAGTCGTATCCGTGGCCGATAGGACTTGAGAGAGTATTCATTCTACCTTTAGCTCCTCGTTGGGTTCGACGCTCTTACTTGTCGAAAAAGGCTACAACTATCCCGTATACTTGCGGGTCATCAGTCGGCGGCGTGGAAGCAGATCTAGGAGGATAGACGGTGGCGGCAGGGCGCGGTGGACAAGACGGTCGTAGGAGCAGCGCCGGCAAGGTGGACGACGGCGGGGATGAAGCGAGAGGACGGGATGCAAGGATCCCGGTCCGAAGGCGTGGATGAGAGAGGTCGATCTCTTGTAATGGATGGCGGCGTCGGGGTATCAGCTCTGGCATGGTGGAGGAGGACGGCGGTGGATGGGATGGCGGACGGCGGCGGACGGAGGAGGGTGGGGTGGAGAGGGTGTTTTGGCGCCCACGGAGTACGAATAGGGAAAAGGGAGGTAGAGAGGAAGGGGGGGAACCATGTATTCAGGGCGCGTTTGTCTCAAATGCGAGGAAATTTACAAACTTAGCCCCCGTTTCAAATTTCTACTACATCACAGCAACATTAGTCGGTTGGGGATAGGACGGTAATCTCGCATACACCGAATATTTGCCGACGAGAGTTTGTTTTTGGCGCCCACCGTGTATGAATATGAATCGGGGAGGGAGTCGATTTCGGCCGAGGGCACACTGTGTTTTGGCGCCCATCGTGTATGAATCAGGGTGAGAGGCGGTTACGTCACGTTTGGGTGAAATTACAAACCTACCCCTATCGAAACCTATAGAAATCCAGCAGATAGGCTTTGCGTGGCAGGGATAGGCAGTAGTGATTTCCATCTCGCAGATTCTGGTTTCGGGCGGTTACTGCGACTTTCCCCGCTTCGTTCAAATTTTGCTGACTGCACGTTTACCGTGCCAACTCAATTCGAATCTCGTTTGTATTCTACTATTTTTTTCGGGCGGGATCCATTTTCAATTGGAATTACATTCTATATACATCATTTTTTTATATATATTTTCAAAAGCACAACAAAGAATTCTGCTCCTTTATATGTATAATATGATTTACAAATACAACGATCTCGAAATCTTAAGGTTGAATTCGAATTTTTTTAACCAAATTATGTTCTACTAAAATGTATGGATCAGTAATATCTACATATTAAATAACATAGATGTGCGTGAATTCATATGAGTATGCATGTTTGATAGATCAATTTTGGTTCGAGTATGGATTACATGTATCATCATCTCGAATTCAAATATTTGAATCCCTTTTTTGTTCACTTCTTTCACGCCCATCTCTCTCACATGCATGCTCCTTCAGGTAGCTATCACTCTCTTTTCTCCAGCTCACCCGCACGCTCACTTCATGTTTCTCCTATCCTCGCAAACATGGTCTCTCGACGTCTCCCTTGAGAAGTGTCACACTCTCCCTATCATTATACATTACACGGTTTTCATTATCTCTCACGTCTCTACTGTTCTCTGGTATCACTCGGTACCTAAGCTTTCTTTTTCACCGCCACACACACAGTCTCCACTCGTATTTCACTTTGTCTTTCTCTCTATGGGATTCTCTCACACACCCTATATGTCTCTACATATGACTCATACCACTAAAATTACTCTCTCTCTCTCCCGTAGACACAACATTTGTTGCAGTCTCCTTTTCGTCTCCATCCCAGACTGACATTATTCATTTGTTTACTGATCGGACAACCCCGACTACCGTCTCCTCTCTCTCTCTCTCTCTCAGACACACACACAACTCCTGCTTCCACTCCCCTTCCCGACTACCGTCTCTCTCTCACACACACAAAACTCTCGCTTTCGCACCCTGACTCGTATTTCTCTCACAAACATTTATCGACTAGCTAGCCTCTAGATAGGTTTATACACCCGCACACTCGTGCTTCCACCATCGCACACATGTCTCTCTCCCGCTCCTTGTATCTATGTAGCTTTTTCTTCCCTTCTTGAGACACGCCCTCTCGATCATGCACACACACACTATCGCCTCATTTTAAGCTAATACCTATCGCACACACACTACTTGTGTCTTTGTCACACATGCACTTCGTCCTCCTCCACTCTCCGTCTCTCTCTCACACACATGGGCTTTTTGCAACAACTAGCAAGATGCCCATGCGTTGCATGGAACATCAAGATGCATTTGTATGAGTAGTTTATCTTATGGGGGAAAAGGATGAATGAGGGAAGGCCTTATTTGCAAATGCGGAGAGGGGTGTGGGTAACTTTTTGCAAAATTGCCATAGTTTCCTTCCTATCCGTCAGATATAGATCAGACGGCCTATATTGCAGGATGGCAGGCACACGATCATCACCGACAATGCTTTTTATAAGAGTAGGGATAAAAAATAGAGTTGGTGATGATGGTGGGCCTGCCATCTTGCAATGTAGGTCGTCTGATTTATATCTGACGGATAGGAAGGAAAATATGACAATTTACCTGCACTCTTCACCACATTTGCAGATAAGGCCTTCCCTCGTTCATCCTTTTCTCCCACAAGATCTTGATGTTCCGTGCAATGCACGGGCATCTTGCTAGTAAGAGTAGAAATTAGACATATACCACTTCTCGAATCTTGAAACCAACAACATTCCTCCCTTATCTCATCAAAACCGCCAAAGGAATATATTTTGAGTGAAACATAACATATTTTTAGTGATATACGTATTTCAAAACTAGACTTTTTTTCTATCAAATCGGTGAATATGTATTAATCTACTTTGATCGTGTGGCAACGCATTGGCACATTGCTGGTATTTATTATAATTTTTTGGACACCAGGAAAACGGTGGAGTACATATACGAAGAGAAGAGGCGCACACACGCAGTCGGCCTCTCGCTGTCTCGCACACATGAGTGTTACGTAAAGGCGACGTTAACAAATAAACCCTAAAACCCTAGGTGCACGATTGCTGCATTCGCGGGTACCGGGAACGTGGTGGAGCACCTTTGTAGGAGTTGATGGTCGGGACCACAGGTGAACGACTTGGAGCGCGGTGGCTCGCCAGTTGCCACAGATCGAGTAGCCACGTTTAAAATATCATTTTTAGCAGGATTAAGAGTTCCAATTTTGAATGTCACGTTGTAAGTAGTAAGTAGTTTTTAGAACGATTGGTATGGGGCGAAAATGGAATTCATAGTACTACGTACCTCCTTGGCGTATGGTTGTATGGGTTTATGTTGCGAGATGTTGAACCTGGTAGTTCTAGGGAAAATACTATGGTTTAGATTTAGATGCTGGTTTTCAGTAATCGGAAGGGGAAACCCTTCTTTGATTAAAAAAACTACTACATCCATTCTGGTTTACTAGTCCCCATCGTACTTCGGGTCAAAATTTGTCCACGAATTTTACTTGTAAAATGTGAATGGAAAACGAGATTTTGTTATACCAAAACAAAAAAGGACTGGAGGGAGTGATTGCTCTGACACGGACACGACCTCTTAGAGCGTAGGCATTGAACCAGCACGCCGTCCAAGAGGGCCGCACTCGCTGCAGGCCCGGCTAAGCACGCCTCCTTACCGCGTGCAACCAGCTTAAGACTGCCCCGCCTGCCTTCATTGAATCCGCGCGTGTGCCAGCAACACGTCCTTCCGCGAGCCGGCAGGCATTTTAGAACAGAAAAAATGACTAAAATATAATTAATTTACGCATGGTCTTGACTTGTTGTGCTCGCACTAGTAGCAGGAACTAGTAGAGGTTTTTCTTTATTTATAAATCTCCTCACAATTTTTGGCTTTGAAGTGAATCATGGTTGTGGACATTATGTATGAATGTGCAGATATCTGTGAACATGAGTTTGATGTGGAAGTTGAACTTGGAATGTCGGGCTTGCGCGTGAACTATACCATGTCCAATGCTTCATCTGTTATTGTTTGGAAAGTAATTGTTGTTATTACATGACCCAAAAAAACATTTTGTGCCACATCAGTAGATGCACAGACATCACAACAGGCATGCTGACTGGATAAACATTTGAACCTAGCTATTATGAAGGAAATTTTGTATTGACAACAGTTTTAGATAGCAGGAGACACCTAGCCTGCTCTGCCTCTGCTAGCTTATTTCTGGCTTCTTCCATCTCTTCTTTGGCTTGGGTGAAGAGAGCATTTGATTGCTCTTTTTGCTTCTTCAGGAACTCAGCTACATTCTCAAGGGCTGTTGCATGCTTTCTTTCAGCCTTTACTAATGCCACGAGGACACGAACAGCTGACGACTCCACCTGGCTTGTGTGTAATCCAGCATTATCTGGGAATTTGCACCTTGTGTCTAATCCAACATCATTAGGGAACTGGCACCTTGTGTGTAATCCAGCCTCATTTTGGAAACATGATCTCGAGGTTGACCATACTTCCCTCCTCGCAGGAACTGCATCCTGACATGAAGTTACTTCTTTTTTAGATCAATACTCAGAGAAACCTAGATCCATTTAGTAGAAGCCAGATAAACAGAACTCGGAGAAGTGAATTCAAAAGGAAAAGAAATATAAAAACAAACTACAAGGTGAGAACACCCACTTCCTACATCAAGTTAAAAACGAAAGCATTAAGACAATTAAGACTCTTCTTATTACACATCGAAGAACACCACGCTTAAGAGAAACAGAAACTACAACATATACACATTGAAGAACACGAGGCTCATTTTACAGGTTTGGTGCACCTCCTCTTTAACTTGCCACGCTCCTTGCAGATGTCCCGAATATCCCGTGTTTGGTCTTCATTGCTCCTCTGCATGTTCACACTCGTGGTTTTAAAATCTCAACATGGCAAGAAAAATACTACTAGTAATACTCGCGCATCTTGTGGGCAACATTAAAGCACCCGTCTGCCATGTTAGAGCATCTCCAACAGAATTGCAATGCACGGCACTTTAAAAAAGCATTTACAGTGCTGAGATCGAGAAGTAGATTCTAGAGAGTAGAGGATAGTTCTCAGCATAGATAGATAAAAAAAAGATAATTCAACTACTCCTCGTCGTCCGACTCCTCGGTGATGTCCTCCTCTGACGTCTGACTGTAGGCGTGAAGATACCGATCATCATCGGATTCCCAGGGCGACACTGCTCCTAGCCTCATGTTAAATTGAGCGTCTGCTTTTCGCCTACGCTTGTCCTCACGATAGGCGGCTCGCTCCGCCCTCCTCTTATCCCTCTCTGCCCTCCTTTGCGCGTAGAACTCGCGATCGTTGATGATGTCCTGCGGGAAGTGTTGGCGCCACAGCGACATGGCTTCCTCGTCCATCTCGGCGATGCCAAGATGGTGCTCCCGCCTCCGGTTGTCGTGACGATCCTCGTCGGTGCTAAGCCGTGGCAGAGGCGCAAGCTCCTGCGCCCGCTCCCGCGTCGGCACGTTGGGGAAGTTCAATGTTCTATGAGGCCACCAGAGGCGCCACGCCGCCGCGTCATACGCGCGGGCGGCCTTGTTGGCGATGTCAAAATTGCCGAGGCCGAGGCGCATCCCGCGGAACCGGATCTCGGTGGAGAAGCCGTCAGAGGGGCGCGCGCGGACGCCGCGGTATCCCCAAGTTTCCCGGCGACGCGGCGGCATGGTGGCGCGGCGGCGGCGAGGCGAAAAAGAGCGGGGAGAGAGAGGTGGCGAGGCACAGAGCGGTGGCAAGGCACAGAGCGGTGGGAGGGCATTGGATTTTATAAAGCGTGCCGAATGCCGCGCGCCAAAACTAGCGCACGCCCGGCTGCTTTTTCCGGCGCGCGCGCGATCCTTTCCCGACGTGTCTGCTATCTCTACTCTCTTCTCTATGATTATATTTATTTAATATTTAATATTTAATATTTATGTCTACTTCCTTTACTGTCTACTTTTTTTCTCTATACTTTTTTTCTTGCAATATAGGCCGTCCGATTTATATCTGACAGATAGGAAGGAAACAAATGGGAATTTTGCAAAAAGATACCCATACCCCTCTCCAGATTTGCAAATAAGGCCTTCCCTCGTTCATCCTTTTCTCCCACAAGATAAACTACTCATACAAATGCATCTTGATGCGTGCAACGCATGGGCATCTTGCTAGTTCTAAAAACCTTTCCATCATTTGCCACACTACTGGTTGCACATGAAAAACCTACCCAAGCACAGCGCGATACAGGAGCGACGCACAATTACAAGCTGATATTCTGTTGGACAATGGAGGCTATAACCAATTACTTTTACGGGAACAATAGCACCCTTCTACCTCTTGAGCACTGCGTTGGATTTCCCCGAAGAGGACAGGATGATGCAGCAAAGTAGCATAAGTATTTACCTTAGTTTTTGAGAACCAAGGTATCAATCCAGTAGGAGACCACGCACAAGTCCCTCGTACCTACACAAAACGATAGCTCCTCGCAACCAACGCGATTAGGGGTTGTCAATACCTTCATGGTCACTTACGAGAGTGAGATCTGATAGAGATGATAAATAACATTTTTGGTATTTTTGGTATATAGATGCAAAGTGAAAAGTAAAAGGCAAAGTAAAAACAAAGCAAGTAATAAAGTAACGGAGATTGATATGATGAGAATAGACCCGGGGGCCATAGGTTTCACTAGTGGCTTCTCTCAAGAGCATAAATATTCTACGGTGGGTGAACAAATTACTGTTGAGCAATTGATAGAATTGAGCATAATTATGAGTATATCTAGGTATGATCATGTATATAGGCATCACGTCCAAGACAAGTAGACCGAAACGATTCTGCATCTACTACTATTACTCCACTCATCGACCGCTATCCAGCATGCATCTAGAGTATTAAGTTAAAAACAGAGTAACACCTTAAGCAAGATGACATGATGTAGAGGGATAAATTCATGCAATATGATAAAAACCCCATCTTGTTATCCTCGATGGCAACAATACAATACGTGCCTTGCTGCCCCTTCTGTCACTGGGAAAGGACACCGCAAGATTGAACCCAAAGCTAAGCACTTCTCCCATTGCAAGAACTACCAATCTAGTTGGCCAAACCAAACAGATAATTCGAAGAGACTTGCACAAATAACTCAATCATACATAAAAGAATTCAGAGAAGATTCAAATATTATTCATAGATAAGCTGGATCATAAACCCACAGTTCATTGGTCTCAACAAACACACCGCAAAAAGAAGATTACATCGAATAGATCTCCACGAGAGAGGGGTATTGAGATCCAAAAAGAGAGAAGAAGCCATCTAGCTACTAGCTATGGACTCGAAGGTCTGAAGTAAACTACTCACACTTCATCGGAGGGGCTATGGTGTTGATGTAGAAGCCCTTCATGGTGGATGCCCCCTCCGGTGGAGCTCTGGAATAGGCCCCAAGATGGGATCTCATGGATACAGAAGGTTGCGGGGTGGAATTAGGTTTTTGGCTACCCTTCTGATCGTTTGGGGGTACGTAGGTATATATAGGAGGAAGGAGTACGTCGGTGAAGCAACAGGGGGGCCACGAGGCAGGGGGCACGCCCTAGGGGGGGGCGCCCCCACCCTCGTGACCGCCTCTGTTACTTCTTGGAGTAGGGTCCAAGTCTCCTGGATCACGTTCGGTGAGAAAATCACGTTCCCGAAGGTTTCATTCCGTTTGGACTCCGTTTGATATTCCGTTTCTTCGAAACACTGAAATAGGCAAAAACAGCAATTTTGGGCTGGGCCTCCGGTTAATAGGTTAGTCCCAAAAATAATATAAAAGTGGAATATAAAGCCCAATATAGTCCAAAACAGTAGATAAAGTAGCATGGAGCAATAAAAAATTATAGATACGTTGGAGACGTATCAGGCATCCCCAAGCTTAATTCCTGCTCGTCCTCGAGTAGGTAAATGATAAAAAGAGAATTTTTGATGCGGAGTGATACTTTGGCATAATTTCAATGTAAATCTTCTTAATTGTGGCATGAATATTCAGATCCGAAAGATTCAAGACAAAAGTTCATATTGACATAAAAATAAGAATACTTCAAGCATACTAATCAAAGCAATCATGTCTTCTCAAAATAGCATGGCAAAAGAAAGTTCATCCCTACAAAATCATATAGTTAGGCTATGCTTCATTTTTGTCACACAAAGATGTTCCCAACTTCTATACCCCCGATGACAAGCCAAGCAATTGTTTCATACTTAAATAATCTCAAACTTTTTCAACCTTCACGCAATACATGAGCGTGAGCCATGGATATAGCACTATGGGGTGAGTAGAATATGATGATGGGGATTGTGTGGAGAAGACAAAAAAGGAGAAAGTCTCACATTGACGAGGATAATCAACAGGCTATGGAGATGCCCATTAATTGATGTCAACATGAGGAGTAGGGATTGCCATGCAACAGATGCACTAGAGCTATGAATGCTCAACAAAAGAAAACTAGTGGGTGTGCATCCAACTCGCTTGCTCATGAAGACCTAGGGCATTTGAGGAAGCCCATCGTAGGAATATACAAGCCAAGTTCTATAATGAAAAATTCCCACTAGTATAAAAAGACAACTTATGAGACTCACTACATGAAGAACAAGGTGCTACTTTGAAGCACAATATATGAGACTCACTACATGAAGAACAAGGTGCTACTTTGAAGAACAAGTGTGGAAAAAGAGATAGTAGCATTGCCTTTTTATTTATTTATTTATTTATTCTTTTTTTGGGCCTTTCTTTTTTTTCTTTTGGCCTTTTTTTGGGGCAATGCTCTAATAATGAATATCATCACACTTCTATTGATTACAACATAAGGATTACAACTCGAAACTAGAACAAGATATGACTCTATATGAATGCCTCCGGCGGTGTACCGGGATGGTGCAATGAATCAAGAGTGACATGTATGAAAAATAATGCATGGTGGCTTTGCCACAAATACGATGTCAACTACATGATCATGCAATGGCAATATGACAAAAGTAATGTATGTCATGAATATGATGATGGAAGTTGCATGGCAATATATCTCGGAATGGCTATGGAAATGCCATCATAGGTAGGTATGGTGGCTATTTTGAGGAAGATATAAGGAGGTTTATGTGTGATAAAGCATATCGTAACACGGGGTTTGGATGCACTGGTGAAGTTTGCACCAACTCTCAAGGTGAGAAAGGGCAATGCACGGTACCGAAGAGGCTAGCAAAGGGGGAAAGGTAAAAGTGTGTATAATCCATGGACTCAACATTAGTCAAAAGAACTCATATACTTATTGAAAAAATTTAGAAGTCATCAAAAATCAAGTACTACGCGCATGCTCCTAGGGGGATAGATTGGTAGGAAAAGACCATCGCTCGTCCCCGACCGCCACTCATAAGGATGCACAAGCCAGGTACACTTCATGTTTCAAATTTGTTACACAACTTTAACCATACGTGCATGCTACGGGACTTGCAAACTTCAACACAAGCATTTCTCAAATTCACAATTACTCAACTAGCACAACTTTGATATTATTACCTCCATATCTCAAAACAATTATCAAGCATCAAACTTATCTTTGTATTCAACGCACTCAAAAGAAAGTTTCACATATCTTGAGTACCAAGTATATTAATATTAAGCAAATTACCATGCTATTAATGACTCTCAAAATAATCTAAGTGAAGCATGAGAGATCAATAGTTTCTTTAAAACAAATCCACCACCGTGCTCTAAAAGATCTAAGTGAAGCACTAGAGCAAAAATTATCACGCTCAAAATATATAAATGAAGCACTATGAGCAAAACTATCAAGCTCAAAAGATATAAGTGAAGCACATAGAGTATTCTAGCAAATTCCAATTCATGTATGGCTCTCTTAAAAGGTGTGTACAGCAAGGATGATTGTGGTAAACTAACAAGCAAAGACACAAATAATACAAGACGCTCCAAGCAAAACACATATCATGTGGTGAATAAAAATATAGCTCCAAGTAAATTACCGATGGAAGTAGACGAAAGAGGGGATGCCTTCCGGGGCATCCCCAAGCTTTGACGTGTACTTGGATTATCTTGGGGGTGCCATGGGCATCCCCAAGCTTAGGCTCTTTCCACTCCTTGTTCCATAATCCATCAAAAGAATTCACCCAAAACTTGAAAACTTCACAACACAAAACTCAATAGAAATCTCTTGAGCTCCGTTAGAGAAAGAAAACAAAAGACTACTTTAAGGTACTATAATGAACTCATTCTTTATTTATATTGGTGTCAAACCTACTGTATTCCAACTTCTCTATGGATTATAAACTATTTTACTAGCCATAAATTCATCAAAATAAGCAAACAACACACGCAAAACAGAATCTGTCAAAAACAGAACAGTCTGTAGTAATCTGTAACTAACGCAAACTTCTGGAACTCTAAAAATCCTACCAAAATAGGAAGTCCTGGACAATTTGTTTATTGAACAACATCAAAAGTAATCAACGCAAAATCACATTTCTATGATTTACAAAATTATATTCGTGCGTGCAAAGTTTCTGTTTTTCAGCAGAATCAAATCAACTTATCATCGTAGGTTATCCTATAGGTTCTACTTGGCACAAACACTAATTAAAACATAAAACCACATCCAAAAATAGGCTAGATGGATTATTTATTCCTAAACAGAAGCAAAAACAAAAAAAAAACAAAAAAGAAAATTGGGTTGCCTCCCAACAAGCGCTATCGTTTAACGCCCCTAGCTAGGCATAAAAGCAAGGATAGATCTAGGTATTGCCATCTTTGGTAGGCAATCCATAAGTGGCTCTCATGAGAGATTCATATGGTAATTTTATTTTCTTTCTAGGGGAGTGTTCCATGCCCTTCTTTAAGGGAAATTGGAATCTAATATCCACTTCCTTCATATCAAAAATTGCACCAATCGTTCTAACGAAAGGTCTACCAAGAATAATAGGACATGAAGGATTGCAATCTATATCAAGAACGATAAAATCTACGGGTACATAATTCCTATTTGCTACAATAAGAACATCATTAATTCTTCCCATAGGCTTTTTAATAGTGGAATCCGCAAGATGCAAGTTTGGAGAGCAATCATCAAAGTCACGGGAATCTAGCAAATCACACAAAGTTTTGGGAATAGTAGAGACACTTGCACCCAAATCACACAAAGCATGAAACTCATAATCTTTAATTTTAATTTTAATAGTAGGTTCCCATTCATCATAGAGTTTTCTAGGGATAGAAACTTTCAACTCAAGTTTTTCTTCATAAGATTGCATCAAGGCATCAATAATGTGTTCGGTAAAGGCCTTATTTTGACTATAAGCATGAGGAGAATCTAGCACGGATTGCAACAAGGAAATACAATGAATTAAAGAGCAATTTTCATAATTAAATTCCTTGAGATCCAAAATAGTGGGTTTAGCAACATCTAGGTTTTTATTTCTTTCAATCCCACATTTATCAATTTCATCATCAAGATCTAGAAACTCCGAATTCTTAGAACGCCTTCTAGGTAAAGGAAGATCATATTCAGTTTCATCAAGATTCATATTGCAAAACAAAGAGTTAATGGGGGACACATCAATAACTTTTAGATCTTCATCTTGATTTTCATAGGAATTCGGTTTAGCGGCCATCTTTTGACTAAGGTAGCTTGCATATCCGAAATTTCAGCGGTCATCTTTTCAAGACGAGCAATTTGGGCTCTTATACCATCAAATTCTTTAGACATATCATCGAGTTATTTATTCATATAACTCATAAAACTTTTTTGTTCCTTAAGCTTGTTTCTAAAGAAATTTTTATGCTCAAATTGCAAAACCATAAACTTTTTGACATTGCTTTCGATCTCCTCTAGCCTTTTAAGGTGAAGATCACCAAATCTAGGTAGAGCCATTGTGACAAGCAAGCAAACTAACACACGAGCAAACAGAAAGGCAACGGGAAAAGGCAAACGGGAAAAAGAGGAGGAGATTGGGAAAGAGAGGGCGAATAAAACAACAAGGGTGAAGTGGGGGAGAGGAAAACGAGAGGCAAATGGCAAATAATGTAATGCGAGAGATAGGGATTGTGATGGGTACTTGGTATGGTTGACTTGCTCTTGCGTGAGCCTCCCCGGCAACGGCGCCAGAAATTCTTCTTGCTACCTCTTGAGCACTGCGTTGGATTTCCCTGAAGAGGAGAGGATGATGCAGCAAAGTAGCGTAAGTATTTCCCTCAGTTTTTGAGAACCAAGGTATCAATCCAGTGGGAGACCACGCACAAGTCCCTCGTACCTACACAAAACGATAGCTCCTCGCAACCAACGCGATTAGGGGTTGTCAATCCCTTCACGGTCACTTACGAGAGTGAGATCTGATAGAGATGATAAATAATATTTTTGGTATTTTTCGTATATAGATGCAAAGTGAAAAGTAAAAGGCAAAGTAAAAACAAAGCAAGTAATAAAGTAATGGAGATTGATATGATGAGAATAGACCCAGGGGCCATAGGTTTCACTAGTGGCTTCTCTCAAGAGCATAAATATTCTACGGTGGGTGAACAAATTACTGTTGAGCAATTGATAGAATTGAGCATAATTAGGAGTATATCTTGGTATGATCATGTATATAGGCATCACGTCCAAGACAAGTAGACCGAAACAATTCTGCATCTACTACTATTACTCCACTCATCCACCGCTATCCAGCATGCATCTAGAGTATTAAGTTAAAAACAGAGTGATGCCTTAAGCAAGATGACATGATGTGGAGGGATAAATGCATGCAATATGATAAAAACCCCATCTTGTTATCCTCGATGGCAACAATGCAATGCGTGCCTTGCTACCCCTTCTGTCACTGGGAATGGACACCACAAGATTGAACCCAAAGCTATGCACTTCTCCCATTGCAAGAACTACCAATCTAGTTGGCCAAACCAAACGGATAATTCGAAGAGACTTGCAAAGATAACTCAATCATACATAAAAGAATTCAGAGAAGATTCAAATATTATTCATAGATAAGTTGGATCATAAACCCACAATTCATCGGTCTCAACAAACACACCGCAAAAAGAAGATTACATCGAATAGATCTCCATGAGAGAGGGGGAGAACATTGTACTGAGATCCAAAAACAGAGATGAAGCCATATAGCTACTAGCTATGGACCCGAAGGTCTGAAGTAAACTACTCACACTTCATCGGAGGGGCTATGGTGTTGATGTAGAAGCCCTCCGTGGTGGATGCCCCCTCCGGCGGAGCTCCGGAACAGGCCCCAAGATGGGATCTCGTGGATACAGAAGGTTGCGGCGGTGGAATTAGGTTTTTGGATCCCCTTCTGATCGTTTGGGGGTATGTAGGTATATATAGGAGGAAGGAGTACGTCGGTGGAGCAACAAGAGGGCCACGAGGCAGGGGGCACGCCCTGGGGGGGCGCCCCCCACCCTTGTGACCGCCTCTGTTACTTCTTGGAGTAGGGTCCAAGTATCCTGGATCACGTTCGGTGAGAAAATCACGTTCCCGAAGGTTTCATTCCGTTTGGACTCCGTTTGATATTCCGTTTCTTCGAAACGCTGAAATAGGCAAAAAAATAGCAATTCTGGGCTGGGCCTCCGGTTAATAGGTTAGTCCCAAAAATAATATAAAAGTGGAAAATAAAGCCCAATATAGTCCAAAACAGTAGATAAAGTAGCATGGAGCAATCAAAAATTATAGATACGTTGGAGACGTGTCACACCCAGGAAAATTGAAGGGTAGGTATGAACAAAATTGGAACTGCACATGTACTGCTAAGTGATTCAATACACACATTACTAATCGAGGAGGAGAACGATGGTCGCGGTGGCCTCTTGAGTCATGATCGGCAACGGGAGTCAGTTCATTGTCCATGATTGTGGTACTTCTGCGCTTGGCGTCAGCTTCCGGGAACCAGATCCGAGACCGTGGAAGACGATGCCGGGGAAGAGGCTCCGTCTACGATGACGATGGTGGACCGGCTCCAGTGTGGCGTACGAGGTCATCGATGAGGCAGATGCGCTGCGGTGGACGAGTGCGCCGATTTAAAGGGGAGGAGCACGAAGGCTGTGGTGCCGTGGAGAAGTCTATTTTGCGGTGGGGATAGAAAATGGGGAGTATTCTGGTGTACTACTCTGGGTGCCGGGGTGGGGTTGGCTGGGTAGGGTGAACCTGAAGTTACGAAAACAGCCCCCTACCAAGCGTCGTCCGTAGGCCTGTTTCAAAGGCTATGGTGGTAACTTCCCACTGCTCGAATCAGGGTCGCGGGAGATTTTCCCGCCGACCTCAAATTTTTGTGACACTGGACTCCCCGTGTGGCGTGTTGAGTGATTCGGCTAAGCAACTAGCGAGTAGTAGTAGTAAACTTTGCATATTAGGTTTGACCGAAGTCAAACTTCCTAAAGTTTGACCAAGTTTATATAAAAATATAAACATTTACCATAACAAATATGTATGATGTGGAAGTACATTCAATAATGAATCTAATGGTATTTATTTGTTATTGTATATGTTAATATTTTTTGTTATAAGCTTTCTGAGAGTTTACAAAACTTGACTTTGACCAATGCTAATACGCGGACTTAAATAAAAACGGAGGGAGTACACATTTGTTTTCTTAGTTTGTAGTGAACTAATCATTTGTTGAAATTGTGAAATAAATATATTAGGCTATTGACTTCGAATGTAATGGTCTATACAATTCAATAGTTACAATCATTGTCGAATCCCAAGATGTATACAAGGTCTATAGTACTTCACAACATGCTCAAACTCACATAATCCCAGTCAAATGAGAATCTAAATGCATTTCATAGTTATTACTTTGTAGGATGCAACAAAAACAACCAAAACTCTACATCAGCCATTATAGAAGCAACATTTTGACATATCCCATTGTGTGAATGAAACGTGCAGAGAGAGCTTTTGAAGATGGAGCAGATAGGGCGGGAAAGATTATATGTATGTGGATGAGAGAGTAGGAGACAAACCTAATGAGACAGAGAGAGAGAGAGAAAGAGAAAGAGAGAGGAAGAAGTTAGGTCTGTGAGAAAGATGGAGACATGTAATATACGTGAGATGCGTGTGCATCCGGATTCTATATACGTGGAAGGAGAAGAGACAACATGTTTGATGAGAGAGCTGGAAAAACATGGACGAGAGGGGAAGGATCTCATGGGTTGAGGGATTTACAATTTTGTGCGGGGGAGAGAGAGGGTGGGGGGAGGAGTCGGTCAGCCGTCGTCACATCACCCTGCTTCCAAATGACCCTGCATTCTCTAGCGCGGTGTGGTCGTCGTCTTTGATCTGCTCGATGCCCTCTTTGAAGATTGAGGTGTTGTGCATGTTGGGGTGCAAAGAAGCACAAGCGAGAGTGGTCGCCGTATAACCTTGGATGGGGATGAATTGTGTGGTCGGGGGAGTGTGTGTGTGTTGTGCTGCGTGTGTGTGTGTGTGCGCGCACGCGTGCGCGCACACGTGTGTGTGTCAGATATTGACCGAAAACAAACCTAAGGAGAGAAATGGGTATTCACGAAGAGATTGTGCGGGCCTTGAGGTGGGTAGGGGCCGAGTGAGGGTGTCAAAATGTGCGCGTTGATGCATGTGTTGCATGCGATCGTGCGAGGGACGGACGAATCGAGAGAGATGGTTGTTGTGTTACAGATGCTCCTCTCTCTCTTTGTCTCTCTCTGTCTCTCTGTCTCTCTCTCTCTCTCTCACACACACACACACAAGTAAACTAGAAGACCGTTCTCTCATGTATACACAACGTATCGGCATCTCTCTATGTCTCACTCATGCATGATCATTTGCACATTCACACCTCTCTATGTCTGTATCACACGCACACCGTCTCCACATTGCCCTTCCGCCACAACACACATATGGACACATACATACGTTCTCTCTCAGTCACACACACAAAATAAGTATTAAAAAAACTAGGGCGCACCTAAAACGTCCAAATCCAAATAAACACAAACTGGAGCTAAATTCAAATATATGGAAATATTGCATCGCCAAGAACTTTCCCAGGAAAAAAAGTTGAGTAATATTCAAGGATTGTTTAGGTTCGGTGGATGTCCTTCGAGCGCGACACAGTGACGCACCGTTCGATCGACCACGCGACCGCGGTTCACGCGCTTGCACAGGATTCCGTATCGTGGCTGTGGTACTAATTTCAAAAAAAAAGCGCTGCCTAAGTCTAATGTTTACGTCTACTAGTACGGTTTTCTTTTAAGTTTGACCAACCTTATATAAAACTAAAGTAAGCTCCCATACGTGCACTTATCAATATGCCAATGCCGCCATTGCGCATGCCGGCGCCCGCCTGCTCCGGCCAACAATTTCTCTCCCATCACCGCCGTGTCGCCGCCATCCCTGTGCCATGAAGTCAAAGGCTCGCCCGCTCACGTCGTCTATAGTCCCTCCTCGCCATGCCAACGTGCTGCCAAGCACGCGAGTAGCTGGTGGAGTCGCGTCTATGCACGCAGCGTACAAAGAGGAGGACGAGCGCGTGCTCCAGCACGCCGGCGAGGAGGAACTAGCGTGTCATTGTCGTCTCCGCCCGCGCGGAGGAGGCGCGCATGGTGGCTGTCGCGGCGGAAGCCGGTCGCGCGTGCGTCGAGCCCGCAAACCGGGTGCGGACGCGGAATCTACCTTCGAGACCTTGAATGCCACGTGGATCCTGCAATCTGAAGGAGCAATTTGGGTCAGTCGACTCTTGTGAGCCGTTTGATGCAACATGGATGGCTAGAAGGGCTTCTTCCACCTCTTCTACTGTCTTCTTCCTTCGCTCCGTTGAACTTCTTTCACAAATCGACTGACCCAAATTATACTACTAGTACGAACGTATTAAGTACAGTAGGAACACGAAGATACGAGCAGTGGTACCAACTGCAAGAAGAACAGTAGTAAGACATAGTACTAGTACTAATCTACGTACTAAAGAGTTCAAATAACGAGAAAGAACATAAACATAGTTCTGCTGGGGCCTCAACACAACACACCCTTGAAAATAAACTAAGCAACTAGTCAGCTTGACACTGCAGTAGAACCAGCATGAGTGACGGCACTGCCACCTACTTGGAGTCCGAGTCCACGTCCTTGATTTTGTCCTCGTCCCTCTTCCTCTTCCTCTTCGCCGACGCTTCTTTGCTTGAACCGGACACTAGGATCTGCTTCTTCATCCAACCCATGTAGATATTTAAACAAAGAAAGTCATCCATTGTTGCGTACAGGATGTGATCTTCATCTAATGTCTTCAACTACCATGCATGATGAAACTCGTGATGAGGTTTCTTCAGTTTAGCATATGAAGGATCAATCATGGCTGCTGCCAGGGCCAGCATTGAAGGTTGAGAGGAGGACACCAGGCTTGCCTTCTGGAGATCGAAGGGCTTGCCTACAACGAGACCTATCCGACACAGGACATCCCTGTCGTTCTTAAAGCCTACAGTAACGAATTTCACTCTTTTGTCCTTGAGGAAGTTCTTAAAATCCTGGCACTCAACGTCGGCATGGCATATGTGGTAGACCAAGCAAACGTTATGTACGCAAACCTGGATCATGGCGGGCTTCTCCTCTCTTCGTCCTTTAGATCCTTCTCTCGTCCCAGGACTATGGTGTACTCAACATCTAGCCCAGCGACCCACTCATCCGTTGAACTGTTGAACATGCGTAGGAAGCGAGCAAGCCATGCTTTCACCGTTGCGGATCCAAGTGTGTAGATGACGATGAACTGATCACTGGTGATGGCTCTAACCTGGTACTCAGCGGCGACCATGGAGATTTGGGAGGCCATGGATTTGGGAGGAGGGTTAGGAGAAGTTGAACTGTTGTATCCCGAAAAAACTGGGAGCGAACTAATGTGAAAGGACGGGATGACTGGAACCAAACTGTTGTGAGGTAGAATACGGGGACAAGTAGGGTGTGCGAACGGCGTGGGTTTGCTGGCTTGCCCGGTGGATAAACGGCTACAAGCCCCCAAAGAGTTCTCGAGAACTATGTTGGACCCACTAGATGTCATGTCTACTAGACCCATATCGTAGGCCTGACAGTATAGCTTCTGCCTGTTCACACGCCATGCCAGCGCGTGGATGTAACTTCACTTAATTCCGTCAACCATCGCGTCTCCCACGACCTTCGCCTCCCTCACGCGGTCATGCCCTTTGAGACTTCGACCGGCTATAAATGAGCAATTTTTTTGCCTACTCCTCATGCATGATACTCCCTCTGGTCCTTTTTACTCCCGTCAACCGTTTGCAAAGTGTTTGATCAAATATATACTTTTTTTGAACACCACCTTATATTAATTAACCAGCCGCACCAGTACACTCATTCGATACAATATTCACCACATAGGGTGGTATGTTATTTACAAGAATACCATCTAATCTATTGTCAAAGCTATACTTAGCGATTAAGTGTGCCACCTTATTGGCCGAACGGCTAATCTTTGACAATTGAAGATTGTTGACCAACTTCGAGATGCTCAACGCTTTCATCTTCAGGTCACGCATAGCAGACCTGTCATAGTCCCCCGATGCAAGAGACGCTACCACAAAAGCGCAATCAGTCTCTAAAATTACAGGATTATGAAGAGAAATACCTATGTAGAGACCGGCAATGCAAGCCCTAAGCTCCGCTTCCTGCACGCTTTGACAGGCATCAATGAAATCCCACAACCAAATTTATACTAAAAATATCAATATCTACAATACTGATTATAATGAGTATAAGAACTACGTTTTATAATGAGTGTAAAAATATTGATTTGACATTGTGAATGTTGATACTCCCTCCGTCTAGGTGAGTAAGTCATCTTAGGCTGTGCACCGTGACCAAGGAGGAGGGGAAAACGAGAGACATTAATGTTTATTTGCTAATTAAATAGTATTGCATGCATTGAACTAACCACTGCATGTCATGTTTGATAGTCTCAGGTCATTAAAAGCATGCACACCCTCATCTCTTATTGGTTGATATGTCAAGAAACAAGAAACGAGGTAGAAGTTAATGCACCGCGCCTACGTGTTTTGGGATTATTTGGTTTTCGTAAGATGAGTTACACACCTAGCTATTAGAGTACCACTACCTCCCTTCTAGTTTAAAGGGATCGACTCAAAAATTTCACCTACTCTTAGCAAGATAGTTGAGGCGGTGGAATAGTTTTTGAAGTCTGCAAAAGTACTCAACTAATGCTGTCGTTCTTCACAAAAAAATGTGTTTACCAATGCATGCATGAACACTAGTTACTCTAACCCCCCTCTCTTCTTTAATTCTTTGCCACATCAGCATGTTTGCTATTCCCGTGTGCATGATACCGGCTAAGATACCACCATTATGGCCTGCCTTAATCATCACATGCAATAATTTAGTGCACCTTGAAATATGAACATGTGTGGGGCGTGTATGTTTTTAATGACTTGAGACTATACCTAGCCCGGCATGCAAGATGACTTATTATGCACCGTTCCCCATACCTGCAGGAAGCCCGTTCGTCTCCAAATATTTTCCTCTCCATGTTGGAAACAATATGCCTGCCAAACTCTCCTTCTCCCTCCGGCGGTCCCACCACTCCACCCCGTGTGAAAAAATCTGCACGCATGACTCTCCTCCCCCCACGCTCGTCCAATCCGTTGTGACCAGCAATATTTCCACCCCTTCGCTCCCCCGTAATTTACTCCAACAAATATGCCCATGTAGATTTTACTTAACTTCAGGTGCATTGGGTCACTGACATACGGGCCCAGCAGTGTACTGGCCCACATGTTAGTGACGCAACTGGACCTGCAGTTAAGTCAGTGCAGCTCAGTCCATATATTACGTAGGTGTGCCATTGCCCGCTATAAATAATGCGCCTCCCACGACATCTTTATCTCCTCCCCCTCACGTTCACGTTCATCGCTATCTCCTCCCCCTCCCTCTCATGTCGACCACCATGGCATCGCCCCTCCCAAGCCCTAGGAGCCCCTCGCTGCATCGCGCGAACGGTCACGCGTCGCCGTTCCGTTCCTCGCCGCCACTAGTCGAGGAGGACGCGTCGGTGTTCCGCTACACGACGCATCGTTGTTCCGTTCCTCGCCGCCACTAGTCAAGGAGGACGCGTCGGCGTTCCGCTCCTCGCCGCGATGCGACGCGTCGTTGTTCCGTTCCTCACCGCCACTAGTCGAGGAGGACGCAAGGCGTTCCGCTCCTCACCGCGACGCGTCGAGGTGGACGCGTTGGTGTTCCCAATCTCGCCAGCACGCGCATTAGAGGATGCGTCGGCTCCCCGCTACGAGGAGAACGCCGCGCCGCCCGCCGAGCCCCCCAGCCTTGAGGAGCTTCGGAAAGAAATGGATGTCACCTTGTGGGAGGATTTGCCTCCAGCAGAGCGTGCCAAAATAGAGGCAGAGAAGAAGGCCGAGGAAGAGAAGCGCACCACATAACAAGCTTTCTGGGAGATCTATGTCGCGTCCGAGAGAGTCAAGCAATTGGTTCTTTGGCAGAAGGCTCGTGCGAGGGCCGTGAGGGTGGCGGAGGACGCCCGTGCCGATGCCCTGAGTGTAGTCGGGCCCAAGCGCCTCATCTATGCTTGGCGGTACGTGGACCGAGTGGACGCTTCCAGCTAGGAGGAGTACCTATTGGTGCAGGATCACCACACCGGTGAGATCGCGCTCGCCCGCCGGGAAGCCTCCAATCAGCACCTCACAAGTTGCGAGGCTGAGGAAGAGGCGTTTTTTCGGTGTGCTGGGAAACGGCCGCGCACCAGGGCACTCGTGGCGCGCCGCAAGCGCTCCTGCAAGCGTCGTGGCTTCTAGGAGGAGTATATTTTTTGTTTCGTAAGGCGATCTCATTAGTTTTGGGACGCAAATGATAAATCTCGAATGTTCAGGAATTTTTAGCGTCCTTAATTAAGTATGTAAAAGGGGAAGTTTGGAAACATTGTGTATTATTACACATTTTGCAAGTACGTGCATGTAGCACAAACTTTACTATATACTATCGAACTACACGTCTCTCTCGATATATGCTTGCAGACTGTGCTACTCCCTCCGTCCAGGTCAATAAGTCATATTTGGTTGTGCATGGTGACCAAGAAGGAGGGAAAACTTGTATACCTAGACGGAGGGAGTACTACTATTACTTATGTACATGCAAATGCACGTTTTAACATTACGATACGGTTTTTGTAAAAGTAGAAAAACAGCACTAGTCAAGCTTGTGAAACGATTCAATGCAAAACAAATGCAAAAATGCTCGTTTGATTGTTTACTTTTAGCTTCCTTCTCTGTCGTACTTTGTACGGAGTATCTCACTGGTTGGAAAGGCATGCAAATTCCCAAACCGCTTCCTACACCCTGTATCGAATTTTTTGCCTAACAAGTAGTGTCGTGCAATTGGAATTCCAATGTGAGTACTGCTACTAGTAGGAGTACCAGGGGCCAGTTCTTTTAGGCTTCTAGATTAGTAATCCCATACCTACTACTTTCGTCCTGGTTTATTGGTCCCCATTGTAATCTGTGTCAAATTTTGATCATAAATTTAACTAATGAAATGTTAGTGCATGTCACATGCACTACTCCATTCGTCTAGGTGAGTAAGTCATCTTAGGCTGTGCACGACCAAGGAGGAGGATAAAACGAGAAACGTCAATGTTTATTTGCTAATTAATAGTATTGCATGCAATGAACTAACCACTGCATGTCGTGTTTGATATCTCAAGTCATTAAAAGCATGCACACTCTTTATCTCTTATTGGTTGATATGTCAAGAAACAAGAAACGAGGTAGAAGTTAATGCACCGCGCCTAAGTGTTTTGGGATTATTTGGTTTTCGTAAGATGACTTACACACCTAGATGCACCGCGCCTAAGTGTTTTGAGTAACATTTTATCAATTAAATCTTTGGTCAAAATTTAGCACAAATTACAATGGTGAGGAATAAACCAGGACAGAGTAGTAGTTTAGAAGCCCAAATAAATGAGTGAGGCGCCTTATTGTTACTCTCCACTGTGACTAGTCTTGTGGGAAAAGCTGGGGAAGCCACCAAAAGAACTGGCCCTAGGAGTAGTAGCTAGGGAATGAGTGTGGGAGATGAACCGGAGAAAGTAAATGCAGAGAGATGAAATGCAAAAAAGACAGAGGGATGTGATGGTTGCTTGTCCGTTTATTTTACCAGGCCACTTATTACTGGGAGTGGTTGGGTTTTGTGATATGACGGTTTACTGCTGCGCCACGAGTGAGAGGTGAGACTCCCGTGCAGCGCCGCCCTCTACACTTGTGCTACATCGGTCGTGGTTTATTAGTCCCCCATTGAATTTGACTGAAGATTTAACTAACAAAATGTTAGTGCATGTCAACAAAAACTATATCGTTGGATTCGTATTTGAAAATAGTTTTGAATGATATAATTTTAGGTGACATGCATCAGTATTTATCGTACTATATATAATGTTAGTTCAATTTTTGGTCGTACTAATCTATAGTAGTAAGGTGCCCGTGTGTTGCACCGAAGAGTGAAATGCATTGATCGGGGAGTTGTTTATTTTGACAAAGGACGTGGGGGTCATCTCATGTGTAACGGGTATCGATAGGTTTCTTCGTATATTATATCATCTCTAGAGCTCACAAACATCCAGGTGAAATAGATAAAAAGGTATCTTTTGCAAACAAAAGCGTTCAACTGTTCAACCTGCATCCAAAACTTGTGAAGAAATAACACTTATTGTGCTTTGCAAGAAATGATCTTTAAGAATTAGTTTTTGAGTATCAATTGTTATACATGTTGGCTACAGATGACATGGCACTTTCTTATAGTCAACAGTTGGCTATTCTATTAAGTAATATTAACCATGCCCTTATACACCTAGACGGAGGGATTAAATCAGGATGACTTGCAAGGGGGCAGAGGAGATGTAAGAAATTGTTCGTCGTAAGTCTTTCACCAGTACTGTAGTAAAAATTCATACATGGAAGATTCTAGACTAAACCATAAACGGATACACTTTTATTCATGCGCGATACTCCAATAGAGCAAGATCCTGCATGGAAGTCTCCACATGCTTAGACAGCGGATTACATTGAGCAAGGACTAATGATCAACATTTAACTTGATAATGCGTATTTTTTTAGAAGAACAGGGAGGCTCCTCCCCGGTTCCATTATCATATGAAACCCAAAGTGTCTTACATCAGTTCACTGAGAGGAGCAGTTCAAAGGAAGGACTGCGATGAAAGCCACTCAAGTTTAACGACAAGCTTACAGAATCAAAAGCGGCAAAGACACGGGCCATAAGCGCCCACACACACTACATGTTTTCTAAGTGCACTTGCTAATGCGTATGTCCAAGTGAACCTCCTTGGAGTCCCTGTGCACCGAGTCGGCGGGTAAAGGATGGAAAAGATGCCATGGGTTTTCCAAGTCCACATTGGCGGGATAGTCCCAGCTCCCCAGAGTCCAAGTCTGTCCGATGAGGCCGGTGTTGCCGCCCACGCGACCCGGAGGGGTAGTAACATTGACCACGCACCCGTACATCTGCCTCGTGTCAGTGTTAGCGTCAGCGGCGACGCCCCTGACGCACATTACAGAGACAGGGCGGCGGCCTGTGCGGGCCTTGCCGGTGCCCACGATCAAGAGGAAGACATTGTCGTCCTCCTCCGAGACTAGCAGGTGGCGGTGATCCTCCAGCGACTCCGGCATGGTGAACCGGTAGCATGTGTCGTACTTGATGTTCTCCACCAAGGGCCAGCAGGGACCACTGCACGCACCCGTGAGGTGATGCACCATGTCCGCCGGCGAGCCACAAAATGGCATCGGGCACTCATAGCAGTGGACGAAGGGCTCCTTGGAGGCATCGACCAGGCCATCCATGAAATGGGAGTGGCTGTAGGGGACGTTGCGCCAGTTGAATATATGAGCAAGTTACTACGAGATTCAATCCGAATAAGCACAAAATAAATCATGACGGCTATAACAGAGATGAAACTAATCATGTGGACTAGCATAGTAGTAGGATACAGAGTAGAAACATGAATTCTACCACGATTTCGAACAGGAAGGATAGAAACACATATGGTGCAACGGGAGCAGCACCATTGGCGTTGAGGTTGTCGCCCATGTCGTTGAGGAAGAGGTTGCCGAGGTCGGGGAAGAAGTCGTCGTCGGTGAAGTCGTGGCTGCCAGCAGTCGCGAGAGTGCGCTCCCCAGATTTCAACAGCGCCCGCCGAATGGAGCGCAGGAGGGAGTGGCTGTAGGGGACGTTACGGCCGCCGAATGGAGCGCAGGAGTAGCACACAAAGCAGTAGATGGTGTCGTTACTAGTACTGCCTAGTCTCTATCTATCTATATCTATATATATCTACTTTTATAGAAAACTGAGTTGGTGATGATGGTATGCCTGCCATCTTGTAATATAGACCATCCGATCTATATCTGACGGATCAAAAGCCAACTATGACAATTTTACAGAAGATACCCGCACCTCTCTCCACATTTACAGATAAGGCCTTGCCTCATTCATCCTTGTCTCCCACAACCTCGTGCTCCTCCCTATGTCTCTATCTCTACTACTCTCTTTTTTTATAACAAATCAAATAGTGCTGCGCCGTCCGCTGCACGCCCGACTGAACACGCCTCCTCGCCTCCATCATCACCAACTGAGTCTTTTATAGGAGTAGGAGTAGAGAAAAAACTGAGTTGGTGATGATGGTGTGCCGTGCAATGCACGGGCATCTTGCTATTTTTTGCATATAAGTCCAAACACCATGTAGACACGGTCTTTGAGCATGGTTCATAGTCGTTCCATGCTCGGGCATTGAAGTTTGTAACTATTTTAGATTAAAATATACTACTCCTCCGGTGCTAGTAGTAGAGCAGAGTCCTACTCTACTACTCTACTCTAGCAAGCTAGGGCATAGTACTGTAGTAGGTACTGTAGGGAGTATCAGTACTGTGATCACTCAAGCAAGTTGTCTGGCATCGATATGACCCTACGCTGCTGGTATGTGTGTCGTAAGTCAAGCGGCGTGCTGTAGTCATCATCACATGTCCACTTCCCGCAGCACATATTCGCTTCTCCATCTTTGTCCGCACATAATCTCGTCCAAGCTTCCATCCACGCTAAGGCGCCTCCCCCCTCGTCCGAAACCCAAGCACTAACAATGGCAGAACCGAACAACGTCCGCCAAAAGAGTGCCTGGAAATCGCTCCCCACAGAGGTAATCAAGCTCATTGTTTCGCGTGTGGACAATCTCAGTACCATGCCGCTCGCCGCATGCTCGTCGGGGCTGTACCGTTTACTCAAAGCCCTCAGGCCGGAGCTTTTTAAGCTAGCTCCTTGCTTGTTGATGCCGCCTGATCTTCAGAAACGGCATGTCACGCAGCATAACGATCGTAGGGTGGCGAGCATCAACCCCCTTCATTGCGATCCGATCCCCGTCAACCTCAGCTACATTAACGGTATGTACTGGGTCGGCATGAACACGTCTTGGATGGTGCTCGTCGACGGTCGTGGCAGCTGGATGCTCTTGGAGGTCTACACCCGGCGATTGATCCCCCTTCCTTTGATTAACACTACACTGCTTTGGCACCACGGCCCAGAATACTCGTAATCTTACAGTAGCCAACATGATACCAAGTTTGATTTGATCAAGGTTGTAATCTGCCAAGTGCCCACAAGATCTGTGAATTATAAAGATTTCAGGCTAATTGCGTTCTTCAACCGCGGTCTCGCCTATCTGACAGGTCACTGCGGTAAGTGAATAAATCTGCACGTCCATCGCAGGATCATACATCCTCCATGGTTCTCTGATGCCATTGAACACAAGGGCTTCATTTACATTGTCGACTCCTTCTATGGTTGGACGTATTGCTGGCCTACTCCAGTCATCGCTACAAACGGCTGTTACAGCAGTATGTTACTTTCCTATGATATCATGATGGCTTGCTTATATTACTGTCAACATTTACTGAAAAAATATTCATGCTCATAACATGCTGTTCTTAAGATTGACTAAATCAAGAGCCCTTTTTTATTTGACTCCAACTTGATATAATGTTGTAGGCCGCCTGGTGTCCCTACCCTTCCTAATCCCAGAACCTTTCAAAGAAAAGCGGCATGGCAGTTGCAGGTGGTTCCTGGCTCGATCAGACGACGGCGATAGATTGATGATTGTTCGCATGTACCGGACGTGTTGTTTCGCGGAATATAATCACAGTCACTGCAAGGTCTTTGAGCAGGATCCCAGCTTCTCTGGGCCTTCAGGAATTTTTGACTGGAGGCTGGTAAGTAGCCTTGGTACATGCTCTCTGTTTGTCGGACTAAATTATCCGATTAACCAGGAGATAACCGACGACAAGGATCATGATGGCAGTGTGGTTTCGTTCATTAGGCAAAACTGTGTGTACACAGCGTACCATGCGTCTCTGCATGCACCATACCCTGATATGTGCCGCCACGCTCTGCAGCCCAAAGTAGGAGAGAGGGTCGCAAGTATCATACTTCGACCTGCTGGCTGGAGTTTCCCCCGTCAGGCACCCATCTGGTTCAAGCCGTCAGCCAATCTCCATAGCTTAATAAATAGTAACATCTAACTGAGCTAGTTAGTTAGATGCGTACACGTGGTGTAGTAGGATCTTTATTTAGTTTGATGCATACACTTGTTCTTTTTTGGTAGCCCTTTTGTAATGATGGCTGTGTTGGAAATATGCCCTAGAGGCAATAATAAAAGTGTTATTATTATATTTCTTTGTTCATGATAATAGTCTTTTATTCATGCTATAACTGTATTATCCGGAAATCGTAATACACGTGTGAATACATAGACCACAATATGTCCCTAGTGAGCCTCTAGTTGACTAGCTCGTTTTGATCAACAGATAGTCATGGTTTCCTGGCTATGGACATTGGATGTCGTTGATAACGGGATCAAATCATTAGGAGAATGATGTAATGGACAAGACCCAATCCTAGGCATAGCACAAAGGTCGGTTAGTTCGTTTGCTAGAGCTTTTCCAATGTCAAGTATCTCTTCCTTAGACCATGAGATCGTGTAACTCCCGAATATCGTAGGAGTGCTTTGGGTGTACCAAACGTCACAACGTAACTGGGTGACTATAAAGGTGTATTACAGGTATCTCCGAAAGTGTCTGTTGGGTTGACACGGATCGAGACTGGGATTTGTCACTCCGTATGACGGAGAGGTATCTCTGGGCCCACTCGGTAATGCATCATCACAATGAGCTCAAAGTGACCAAGTGTTTGATCAGGGGATCATGCATTGCGGTACGAGTAAAGTGACTTGTCGGTAACGAGACTGAACGAGGTATTGGGATACCGACGATCGAGTCTCGGGCATGTAACGTACCGATTGACAAAGGGAATTGCATACGGGGTTTGATCGAATCCTCGACATCGTGGTTCATCCGATGACAATATCGAGGAGCATGTGGGAGCCAACATGGGTATCCAGATCCCGCTGTTGGTTATTGACCTGAGGTCGTCTCGGTCATGTCTGCATGTCTCCCGAACCCGTAGGGTCTACACACTTAAGGTTCGGTGACGCTAGGGTTATCAGGAAGACAAGTATGTGATTACCGAATGTTGTTCGGAGTCCCGGATGAGATCCCGGACGTCACGAGGAGTTCCGGAATGGTCCGGAGGTAAAGATTTATATAAGGAAAGTGGTTAAACGGACACCGGAAAGTTTCGGTGGCATACCGGTATTGTACCGGGGCCACCGGAAGGGTTCCGAGGGTCCACCGGGTGGGGCCACCCCTCCCGGGGGGGCCACATGGGCTGTGTGGGAGAGGGAGCCAGCCCCTAGTGGGCTGGGCGCGCCTCCCCACCTAGGCCCATGCGGCTAGGGCAAGGGGAGGGGAAACCCTAAAGGGGGCGCCCCCCTAGCTTGGGGGGCAAGCCACCCCTTTTCCCTCTCCCTTTGGCCGCCGCCCCCTCTAGGGTTTTCCCTAGAGGGCTGGCCCCCTTGCCCCTCTCCTCCTATGTATAGAGGGGTGAGGGGAGGGCTGCAAAAGACAAGCCAAGGCGCAGCCCCTCCCCTCCCCAACACCTCTCCTCCTCCGTACGTGCTTGGCGAAGCTCTGTCGGAGTACTGCTGCACCAACAACACCATGCCGTCGTGTTGCCGTTGGAGCTGTCTTCCTCAACCTATCCTTCCTCCTTGCTGGATCAAGACGGAGGAGACGTCGCCCGTACCGTACGTGTGTTGAACGTGGAGGTGCTGTCCGTTCAGCACTTGGTCATCGGTGATCCGAATCGCGTCGAGTACGACTCCATCATCACCAACCCCTTGAACGCTTCCGCACTCGATCTACAAGTGGTATGTAGATGCAAACTCACTTCCTTGACTCGTTGCTTAGATGAACTCATAGATGGATCTTGGTGAAACCGTAGGAAAAATTTTAATTTTCTGCAACGTTCTCCAACAGTGGCATCATGAGCTAGGTCTATGTGTAGTTCTCTTTGCACGAGTAGAAGACAATTTTGTTGTGGGCGTAGATCTTGTCAACTTGCTTGCCGCTACTAGTCTTATCTTGCTTCAGCGGTATTGTGGCATGAAGCGGCCCGGACCAACCTTACACGTACGCTTACGTGAGACCGGTTCCACCGGCTAACATGCACTAGTTGCATAAGGTGGCTGGCGGGTGTCTGTCTCTCCCACTTTAGTTGGAGCGGATTCGATGAAAAGGGTCCTTATGAAGGGTAAATAGAAGTTGAAAAGATCACGTTGTGGTTATTCATAGGTAAGAAAACGTTCTTGCTAGAACCCAATTGCAGCCACGTAAAAGATGCAACAATAATTAGAGGACGTCTAACTTGTTTTTGCAGCAATTGTCATGTGATGTGATATGGCCAGAAGTTGTGATGAATGATGAATGATATATTGTGATATATGAGATCATGTTCTTGTAATAGGAATCACGACTTGCATGTCGATGAGTATGACAACCGGCAGGAGCCATAGGAGTTGTCTTTAATTATTGTATGACCTGCGTGTCATTGAAGAACGCCATGTAAACTACTTTTCTTTATTGCTAAACGCGTTAGTCATAGAAGTAGAAGTAGTCGTTGGCGTGACAACTTCATGAAGACACGATGATGGAGATCATGATGATGGAGATCATGGTGTCATGCCGGTGACAAGATGATCATGGAACCCCGAAGATGAAGATCAAAGGAGCTATATGATATTGGCCATATCATGTCACTACTTTATATAATTGCATGTGATGTTTATTATGTTTATGCATCTTGTTTACTTAGATCGACGGTAGTAAATAAGATGATCCCTTATAACAATTTCAAGAAAGTGTTCCCCCTAACTGTGCACTGTTGCTAAAGTTCGTCGTTTCGAAGCACCACGTGATGATCGGGTGTGATAGATCCTTACGTTCACATACAACGGGTGTAAGACAGTTTTACACATGCAAAACACTTAGGGTTAACTTGATGAGCCTAGCATGTACAGACATGGCCTCGGAACACAGAGACCGAAAGGTCGAACACGAGTCGTATGGAAGATACGATCAACATGAGAATGTTCACCGATGATGACTAGTCCGTCTCACGTGATGATCGGACACGGCCTAGTCGACTCGGATCGTGTAACACTTAGATGACTAGAGGGATGTCAAATCTGAGTGGGAGTTCATTCAATAATTTGATTAGATGAACTTAATTATCATGAACTTAGTCTCAAACCTTTTGCAAATATGTCTTGTAGATCAAATGGCCAACGCTCATGTCAACTTGAACTTCAACGCATTCCTAGAGAAAACCAAGCTGAAAGATGATGGCAGCAACTATACAGACTGGGTCCGGAACCTGAGGATCATCCTCATAGCTGCCAGGAAACAATATGTCCTAGAAGGACCGCTAGGTGACGCTCCCGTCCCAGAGAACCAAGACATTATGAATGCTTGGCAGTCTCGTGCTGATGATTACTCCCTCGTTCAGTGCGGCATGCTTTACAGCTTAGAACCGGGGCTCCAAAAGCGTTTTGAGCATCACGGAGCATATGAGATGTTCGAAGAGCTGAAACTAGTTTTCCAAGCTCACGCCCGGGTCGAGAGATATGACATCTCCGACAAGTTCTATAGTTGTAAGATGGAGGAAAATAGTTCTGTCAGTGAGCACATACTCAAGATGTCTGGGTTGCACAACCGTATGACCCAGCTGAATATTAACCTCCCTGATGAGGCAGTCATTGACATAATCCTTCAGTCGCTCCCACCAAGCTACAAGAGCTTTGTGATGAACTACAATATGCAGGGGATGGTAAAGACCATTCCTGAAGTATTTTCTATGCTGAAGTCAGCAGAGGTTGAAATCAAGAAAGAACATCAAGTGTTGATGGTCAATAAGACCACTAAGTTCAAGAAGGGCAAGGGTAAGAAGAACTTCAAGAAGGACGGCAAGGAGGTTGCCGCGCCCGGTAAGCCAGTTGCCGGGAAGAAGTCAAAGAATGGACCCAAGCCTGAGACTGAGTGCTTTTATTGCAAGGGGAAGGGTCACTGGAAGCGGAACTGCCCCAAATACTTAGCGGATAAGAAGGCCGGCAACACTAAAGGTATATTTGATATACATGTAATTGATGTGTACCTTACCAGTACTCGTAGTAACTCCTGGGTATTTGATACCGGTGCCGTTGCTCATATTTGTAACTCACAGCAGGGGCTGCAGAATAAGCGGAGACTGGCAAAGGACGAGGTGACGATGCGCGTCGGGAATGGTTCCAGAGTCGATGTGATCGCCGTCGGCACGCTACCTCTACATTTACCCACGGGATTAGTTTTGAACCTTAATAATTGTTATTTAGTGCCAAGTTTGAGCATGAACATTGTATCTGGATCTCGTTTAATACGAGATGGCTACTCATTTAAGTTTGAGAATAATGGTTGTTCGATTTATATGAGAGATATGTTTTATGGTCATGCTCCGATGGTCAATGGTTTATTCTTAATGAATCTCGAGCGTAATACTACACATATTCATAGCGTGAATACCAAAAGATGTAAAGTTGATAACGATAGTCCCACATACTTGTGGCACTGCCGCCTTGGTCACATTGGTGTCAAGCGCATGAAGAAGCTCCATGCTGATGGACTTTTAGAGTCTCTCGATTATGAATCATTTGAAACATGCGAACCATGCCTCATGGCAAGATGACCAAGACTCCGTTCTCCGGAACAATGGAGCGAGCAACCAACTTGTTGGAAATCATACATACCGATGTGTGCGGTCCAATGAGTGTTGAGGCTCGCGGAGGATATCGTTATGTTCTCACTCTCACTGATGACTTGAGTAGATATGGGTATGTCTACTTAATGAAACACAAGTCTGAGACCTTTGAAAAGTTCAAGGAATTTCAGAATGAGGTAGAGAATCAACGTGACCGAAAGATAAAATTCCTACGATCAGATCATGGAGGAGAATACTTAAGTCACAAATTTGGTACACACTTAAGGAAATGTGGAATCGTTTCACAACTAACGCCGCCTGGAACACCTCAGCGTAACGGTGTGTCCGAACGTCGTAATCGCACTCTATTAGATATGGTGCGATCTATGATGTCTCTTACCGATTTACCACTATCATTTTGGGGATACGCTCTAGAGACAGCTACATTCACTTTAAATAGGGCACCGTCTAAATCCGTTGAGACGACACCGTATGAATTGTGGTTTGGGAAGAAACCTAAGCTGTCGTTTCTAAAAGTTTGGGGATGTGATGCTTATGTCAAGAAACTTCAACCTGAAAAGCTCGAACCCAAGTCGAAAAAATGCGTCTTCATAGGATACCCTAAAGAAACCATTGGGTATACCTTCTACTTTAGATCCGAGGGCAAGATATTTGTTGCCAAGAACAAATCCTTTCTGGAAAAAGAGTTTCTCTCGAAAGAAGTAAGTGGGAGGAAAGTAGAACTCGATGAAGTACTACCTCTTGAACGGGAAAGTAGTGCAGCTCAAGAAAATGTTCCTGTGATGCCTACACCAACTGAAGAGGAAAATAATGATGATGATCAAGGTACTTCGGATCAAGTTGCTACTGAACTTCGTAGGTCCACAAGGACACGTTCCGTACCAGAGTGGTACGGCAACCCTGTCCTGGAAATCATGTTGTTAGACAACGGTGAACCTTCAAACTATGAAGAAGCGATGGCGGGCCCAGATTCCAACAAATGGCTAGAAGCCATGAAATCCGAGATAGAATCCATGTGTGAAAACAAAGTATGGACTTTGACTGACTTGCCCGATGATCGGCGAGCGATAGAAAACAAATGGATCTTTAAGAAGAAGACGGACGCGGATGGTAATGTCACCATCTATAAAGCTCGACTTGTCACTAAGGGTTATCGGCAAGTTCAAGGGATTGACTACGATGAGACTTTCTCTCCCGTAGCGAAGCTTAAGTCCGTCCGAATCATGTTAGCAATTGCCGCATACTATGATTATGAGATATGGCAGATGGACGTCAAAATGGCATTCCTTAATGGTTATCTTAAGGAAGAACTGTATATGATGCAGCCAGAAGGTTTTGTCGATCCTAAGAACGCTAACAAAGTATGCAAGCTCCAGCGATCCATTTATGGGCTGGTGCAAGCATCTCGGAGTTGGAATATTCGCTTTGATGAGATGATCAAAGCGTTTGGGTTTATGCAGACTTATGGAGAAGCCTGCGTTTACAAGAAAGTGAGTGGGAGCTCTGTAGCATTTCTCATACTATATGTAGATGACATACTCTTGATGGGAAATGATATGGAACTTTTGGACAGCATTAAGGCCTACTTGAATAAGTGTTTTTCAATGAAGGACCTTGGAGAAGCTGCTTACATATTAGGCATCAAGATCTATAGAAATAGATCGAGACGCCTCATAGATCTTTCACAAAGAACATACCTTGATAAAATTTTGAAGAAGTTCAAAATGGATCAGTCCAAGAAGGGGTTCTTGCCTGTATTGCAAGGTGTGAGATTGAGCTCAGCTCAATGCCCGACCACGGCAAAAGATATAGAAGAGATGAGTGTCATCCCCTATGCTTCAGCCATAGGATCTATTATGTATGCCATGTTGTGTACCAGACCTGATGTAAACCTTGCCGTAAGTTTGGTAGGAAGGTACCAAAGTAATCCCGGCAAGGAACACTAGACAGCGGTCAAGAATATCCTGAAGTACCTGAAAAGGACAAAGGACATGTTTCTCGTTTATGGAGGTGACGAAGAGCTCGTCGTAAAGGGTTACGTCAACGCTAGCTTTGACACAGATCTGGATGACTCTAAGTCAGAAACCGGATACGTGTATATGTTGAATGGTGGAGCAGTAAGCTGGTGCAGCTGCAAGCAGAGTGTCGTGGCGGGATCTACATGTGAAGCGGAGTACATGGCAGCCTCGGAGGCAGCGCATGAAGCTATTTGGGTGAAGGAGTTCATCACCGACCTAGGAGTCATACCCAATGCGTCGGGGCCGATCAAACTTTTTTGTGACAATACTGGAGCTATTGCCCTTGCAAAGGAGCCCAGATTTCACAAGAAGACCAGGCACATCAAGCGTCGTTTCAACTCCATCCGTGAGAATGTTCAAGATGGAGACATAGAAATTTGCAAAGTACATACGGATCTGAATGTCGCAGATCCGTTGACTAAACCTCTCTCGCGAGCGAAACATGATCAACACTAGAACTCTATGGGTGTTCGATTCATCACAATGTAACTAGATTATTGACTCTAGTGCAAGTGGGAGACTGTTGGAAATATGCCCTAGAGGCGATAATAAAAGTGTTATTATTATATTTCTTTGTTCATGATAATAGTCTTTTATTCATGCTATAACTGTATTATCCGGAAATCGTAATACACGTGTGAATACATAGACCACAATATGTCCCTAGTGAGCCTCTAGTTGACTAGCTCGTTTTGATCAACAGATAGTCATGGTTTCCTGGCTATGGACATTGGATGTCGTTGATAACGGGATCACATCATTAGGAGAATGATGTAATGGACAAGACCCAATCCTAAGCATAGCACAAAGGTCGGTTAGTTCGTTTGCTAGAGCTTTTCCAATGTCAAGTATCTCTTCCTTAGACCATGAGATCGTGTAACTCCCGGATATCGTAGGAGTGCTTTGGGTGTACCAAACGTCACAACGTAACTGGGTGAGTATAAAGGTGCATTACAGGTATCTCCGAAAGTGTCTGTTGGGTTGACACGGATCGAGACTGGGATTTGTCACTCCGTATGACGGAGAGGTATCTCTGGGCCCACTTGGTAATGCATCATCACAATGAGCTCAAAGTGACCAAGTGTTTGATCACAGGATCATGCATTGCGGTACGAGTAAAGTGACTTGCCGGTAACGAGACTGAATGAGGTATTGGGATACCGACGATCGAGTCTCGGACATGTAACGTACCGATTGACAAAGGGAATTGCATACGGGGTTTGATCGAATCCTCGACATCGTGGTTCATCCGATGACAACATCGAGGAGCATGTGGGAGCCAACATGGGTATCCAGATCCCGCTGTTGGTTATTGACCTGAGGTCGTCTCGGTCATGTCTGCATGTCTCCCGAACCCGTAGGGTCTACACACTTAAGGTTCGGTGACGCTAGGGTTATCAGGAAGACAAGTATGTGATTACCGAATGTTGTTCGGAGTCCCGGATGAGATCCGGACGTCACGAGGAGTTCCGGAATGGTCCGGAGGTAAAGATTTATATAAGGAAATTGTTTAAACGGACACCGGAAAGTTTCGGTGGCATACCGGTATAGTACCGGGGCCACTGGAAGGGTTCCGGGGGTCCACCGGGTGGGGCCACCCCTCCCGGGGGGCACATGGGCTGTGTGGGAGAGGGAGCCAGCCCCTAGTGGGCTGGGCGCGCCTCCCCACCTAGGCCCATGCGGCTAGGGCAAGGGGAGGGGAAACCCTAAAAGGGGGCGCCCCCCTAGCTTGGGGGGCAAGCCACCCCTTTTCCCTCTCCCTTTGGCCGCCGCCCCCTCTAGGGTTTGCCCTAGAGGGCCGGCCCCCTTGCCCCTCTCCTCCTATATATAGAGGGGCGAGGGGAGGGCTGCAAAAGACAAGCCAAGGCGCAGCCCCTCCCCTCCCCAACACCTCTCCTCCTCCGTACGTGCTTGGCGAAGCTCTGTCGGAGTACTGCTGCACCAACAACACCACGCCGTCGTGCTGCCGTTGGAGCTGTCTTCCTCAACCTCTCCTTCCTCCTTGCTGGATCAAGACGGAGGAGACGTCGCCCGTACCGTACGTGTGTTGAACGCGGAGGTGCTGTCCGTTCAGCACTTGGTCATCGGTGATCTGAATCGCGTCGAGTATGACTCCATCATCACCAACCCCTTGAACGCTTCCGCACTCGATCTACAAGTGGTATGTAGATGCAAACTCACTTCCTTGACTCGTTGCTTAGATGAACTCATAGATGGATCTTGGTGAAACCGTAGGAAAAATTTTAATTTTCTGCAACGTTCCCCAACAGGCTGATGTTTGGTTTGGAAGAGAGAGCTGTGTCTTCACTCTTCTGGCCTGCTTACTGCTTCTGTTGCGCCCCCAGCCTGGTTGCTGCTACTACTGTTTTCAATGTACAATCAGTAGTATATTTTGTCTGTTGGTTGAATAAATGTGTTGTTAGAACGACAAACATAATGTTTTGGAAGTAGTTGCACGGTTCGATCCTTTAGTGCCCCGTACCGTACGTAGCTCATACTATTTTTCGTACGGAACACATTTTCCACTTGTTGATAACATGCAGCCCACTAATGAAGGCCCAATAGAGAAGCCCGGAATTAACTGGAAGGGAGGCTCTCACATGAATCCGGCACAGGTACATGCTCATGGTCCCCTAAACATAAATAAGTAAATAAATAAATAAAGCTAAATGCTCATGCACCAGTTCTTTGGGGAAATAGGTAGCCCAGTATTTCTTTTTGAAGAATACCCAAGCTAGGCCAATTTGTTTTCTCCGAATTACTGGGCTGCAAATCTTTCAAGACGAGGAGGGATGCATTCCGTCCTGGCCAAAGAGTATGGTCAATGTCTGTTAAAAGTAATATCAAAAGGGGTTGAAAATTCCAAAAAAATTATAGCAAATGGGATATTAGTTTTTTTTTAATTTTGTTCTTCACTGATATCTTATACGTATTTCATTGGATTTAACATGACATAGTACTAATTTATTTTTAAATTTGTTTTAGTATGGCTATTAATTTTTGGATTAAGAATATTTCGTTCCCTAGCAAAAATTTGCGAATTTTCAAAATTTCCCACATATTTAGTTAATTTTTTGACCCTGGTACTGACTAGAAAATGGCCGGCAATTCTAAAAATGGAAAAGGGGCTGTAATAAATTCCATATGAATTAGAAAATGAGTAAAAATTATAAAAATAATAACAAATGGGTTGTACATGCCATAGATTTCGAGGCTGGCTTGTTTATGCAAGGCTTTGTCAGTGAACACACGATTCTAACAGCAGTGACTGTTGGATGTCCATCCAACGACCGACGTGCTTCTTCAATCTCTGATCTTCCTGCTCCAGCCGCCTAAACTAGCACCAGCGGGACTGCCTGCTCCCTCCTCTTGTGGCCTGCTGTGATGCCGCGTAGGCTTCCCCGGCCCAACCTACTCCCTCCGCTAGCCTGGCCGCATGCAATCAACTGCCTCCTTATTACGCGAAAAAAATGATTCCTCCCACTGACATCTGGGGCGCACCGGTTGGGAGGCTGACCTGTGGGCCTACTACATTAACGCGTACGCAGGGCTTGTCAACTTAGTCAACAAACGATTCTACCAGCAGTAACCGTTGGATTTGAATCGAACGGTCCTGCTGCTTCTTCAATCGCTGCTCTTCTTGCACCAGCTGCCCAAACCAGCACCGGGGAGACCGCCTGCTCCTGCCTCCAGTGGTCGGCTGTGCTCCCGTTGAGGCCTCATCGCCCCCTACTACTCCCACCACTAGCCAAGCCTTGCGGCGACGGCAGCCTCACACTGCAGCCGAACCAATGAACCCTCATACTCCTCTCCACGTGGGCATCCACTGCCGCATCTTCCCCGGCTCAGCATCGTCCCCTTCCTAGGCCTCGCCGTCGTCCACCGCCTTGGTGCTCTCGGCGCGGCGTGGTCAATGTGGTCAACGACATTCCATCGGAAGAGTACTGTACATGGAGAGGCTGACAGCTGGGTCCACGGCCACAACCCAGTTTTTTGTGATTTGCCAAGTAAGTCGCTTTGTCAAGTAAGTCGCTTTGTCAGGCCTGTTGGGCTGCAAATCTTTCAAGACGAGGAGAGCTTTCATTTGGCTGGCCAAGAAAATGGCCCATCAGTAATGAGAAATGGGTTGTACATTTTCAAAACACATCAAACCGGCAATTAGTTTCAAATATCTTTTTTTCATTTCGTGATTTTAAATTACATTAATTTTTATGCGTGGAGAATTTGTTGGATTTTATATTGATATATATTTATTTTTAAAATCAGTTTGAATGTGAGTTGAAATTTCGGGATTAAAAACAGTTCGGACCGCACCAAAATATGCAAAATTTCGTATAATTTTTTAACCGTGGCCACAATATGGGCTGTAATGCTAACAAAAAGAATATGGGCTCCAAAAAAACCTTAAGAACTAGCAAATGGGCTGTAAATTATTAAAAATAATGGCAGATGGGTTGTATGCTGTTTTCCACAGATTTGAGGCTTTCCTAAAAAAAGGTTGACACACAAGCAGTGACTGTTGGATGGCCATCCAACGGCCGTCGTGCTTCTTCAATCTCTGCTCTTCCTACTCCAGCCACTCAAATAAGCGCCGGCGGGACTACCTGCTCCCTCCTCCCCGTGGCCGGCTCTAACAGCTCGGACCCACCAGCTATATCTTTGTACGCAAGGAAGTGCCTCCTTATTACGCACAAAAAAATGAATACTCCCCCTATTAGCTCGGACCCAGTATAGTGGCAGGCTGACTTGTGGGCCTACTAAGTTGACGGGGACGGAGGGCTTTGTCAACTTAGTCAATATGCATGATTCTAGCTCCAGTGACCGTACGATGTCCATCCAACGGCCGTAGTGCTTCTTCAACCTCGGGTCTTCTTGCTCCAGCCGCCCAAACCAGTGTCGGTCGTGCCTCGTGCTCCTGCCTCCTGTGGCCGGCTACGATGCGGCGGAGGCCTCACCGCCCCCTACTACTCCCACCGCTGGCCAGGTCATCCCTCTACTCACGCACACCCCCTGTTATTCTGCGGCGATGGCAGCCTCACACCGCAGCGAACCAGTGAACCCTCGTACTCCTCTACGCGTGGGCATCCACTGCCGCGTCTTCCCCGGCTCCGCGTCGTCCCCTTCCTAGGCCTCGTCGTCGTCCATCGCCCTGGTGCTCTTGGCGCGGCGTGGTCAACGTGGTCAAGGAACGGCTTCCATCGGATGTGGGCTGTACGTGGAGAGGCTGACAGCTGGGTCCACGGCCGCAGCAAGGAAGTGCCTCCTTATTACACGCAAAATAATTATTCCTCCACCTGACAGCGGGGACCCACCAAACAGGCCACCATATTTCGCAAAAAAATGTTTCCCCCCTGACTGCTGGGACCCACCAGCTGCACCTTCGCACGCAAGGAAGTGCGTCCGGGCAAAAAAAAATGATTCGCCCCCTGACTGTTGGGACCCACCAGCTACATCTTCGCACGCAAGGAAGTGCATCCGGGCAAAAAAAATGATTTGCCCCCTGACTGCTGGGACCCACCAGCTACATCTTCGCACGCAAGGAAGTGCGTCCAGGCAAAAAAAACAAAATGATTCGCCCCCCTGACTGCTGGGACCCACCAGCTACATCTTCGCAGGCAAGGAAGTACCTGACAGTCGGGACCCACCTGGTCGAAGCGTACGTAGCGTTGTCATTCTGGTCGCGAACGTGTACGTATATACTGGTCGATGTAGAGGCGCGCATGTGTCGTAGTAGAGGCGTGCACGTAGCATGTACACATACGTACAGCGGTGAGGGTGCAAGGAAGAAAATACGGCCACGTACATACATACGGGCAGGGTCTCGAACGCTTACTCGCGCATACGTCCATGGCTGGGTCGAAACAGAGAAACAGCGTCGTTGTCGTGTTCATGGGGAGCTAACCGGCTGGGTCGAAACGGAATGTGTGGTCATGTTCATTGGGAGGGCTTGGACGGAACAGGCAATGGAAACGAGGCCTGGCATACCGTAAAACGGAGGAAATGGACCTCCTACGGTCAAAACGGGGGTCCTGTTGATCGGGAGGGGTGTGGTGTACCGCAAAAGGGACGAAACAGACTTCCTACGGTCGAAACGGGGGTCCTGTTGATCGGGAGGGGTGTGGCGTACCTAAAACGGACGAAACGGACCTCCTATGGTCGAAACGGGGGTCCTGTTCATCGGGAGGGGTGTGGCGTACCGCAAAACGGGACTCCACGGGATACTGTTCATCTCCACCGTCGACCTCCTCCAGCCTCCACGGGCTACCGTCTATCTCCTCCAGCCTCCACGGGCTCCTGTTCATCCAGCCTCCACCGCACACTACTCCACCGGCTACTGTTCAACCACCCCTCCACCTTCTACTGTTCATCTAGCCCTCCATCGTCTACTGTTCATCCAGCCCTCCACACCACGGGGTC
>NC_041381.1:189052482-189057787 GCF_002162155.2 Triticum dicoccoides
GCGCAACACTCACTGTTCATCCAATCGATCGGCTTCAGTTAGCAGCAGTAGCGAAGGAATCGCTCCATCGGGTTCAGTTAACAGCCATCGATCGATCGCTCGGGTTCAGTAATGCGTAGCCTGCAGTGCAATCGCTCGGGTTCAGTTAGAGCCCAACGCCTCGCTCGGGTTCAGTTAGAGCCAACGCCTCACACACACGTGCTTATGTGTACGAGAGAAATGAGCATCGCTCGTCCCCCGACCTCCCACCGTAACCGGCAACTCCCCGAAATTTTCCTCCCCCTCGCTTCTACCACGGTTTTTTCCGTCATGGACGGCCCAAAGAATGTCATGCAGCTGCGTCTCCGGCCCACCCAAGATGAAAAGCCCATTTTCTGTCATCATTTTTTGTCATAGAAGTAGGAGCCCACCACATCTATGATGATACCGGGTTTTGTCACAATTATCGTCATAGAAGTGTCATATGTATGGTAGAAAAAAAATTCGTTCGGCCCAAAATGTCACGGATGTGTCTTTTTTTTGTAGTATGAAGACTTGATCTTCACCGGATTCGATCCCACGACATCCGCCCCCTGCCACCATGATGAACATGACCTAAATCTGTCATTGGACCGTGCCCAGGAAATAGCGCATGTAACTGCTCTGGCCCTAGATCAGGAGCAGATTGCACTGTCCAAGGACGGGAAGCTCAACCCCGTCGCGGAAGCCGCATATTCAGCAACGTTCAAGCCGCACACAGATCCAGCCTTGAGCGGTGCCTGTGTCAACGGAACCTCGGATTTGTCTCCGGCCATAGGTTCTGAAGCGCGTGCATCTGCGCCTATCGAACGTGATCAGGTGCCGATCGTCGAGTTCAGCTCCGCGGACATCTTCCGGCACTCACCTTTATGCGATGTGCTAAATTCATTAGAAGCCCTCTCCTTGTCAGGGGACTCACAGCCGAACTATATCCGGTTTGAATGGGAAGCTGATGACGGAGAATTGCGCTTCCCACCCACCACCCACTTCATTGCCAATGTCGAAGACTTAATCGACACGCTCGATTACGGCTCCGAAGACATAGACAGTATGGATGACGATGCCGGAGAGGAGCAGGCACAAAAACCACCGACCATAGGGCGGTGGACGGCTACATCCTCATACGATATATAAATGGTGGACACACTTAAAGAAAAGGAGGCCAACGGCGATAATGATATGTGTGTCGATGAACCTCCCAAGTGTCGGCATCAGAATCGCTGATCTCGATCCGGCAAAGGAAAAACAGCAACATTGTCACTCACGACGATGATAATCCGGACCAAGCTAAGAACCCGACAGACCCAGCGTTGGAGCAGGATGAGCGAGAGGACGGAGAACACAGTCCGGGGACATTGTCTGACCACAGCGATGCCGAAGATAGCAATTATCAACCTGTCTCCGAAGAGGAAGTCAGCCTAGGTGACGATGAATTTGTCATCCCAGAAGAACCCTTAGAACAAGAATGCCTCCATCAAAGGCTTATCACCACCGCAAGGAGCCTGAAGAAGCAGAAGCAGCGGCTCAAAGCCGCACAGGATACACTCAATGACAGATGGAACGAAGTGCTAGACGCCGAGGAAAAATATGGTTGTAATCGCCAAACAAAGGGCTATCCTAAGCGTAAACTGCTACCCGAATTCAACGACGAGGCTATTGCGCCTATACCAATACTGCTGACAAGCCAGACCGACCACCTCGTGGACGAGACAGTGTGGCTAGCAATGCCATACACAAGCCCGCACCCCCTCCCCGTAAAGGAAGGGAGGCCGCGGCTCAGGACCAGGAACACAATCTACGTAAGGACCTGGACAAAAAGGCTGGTAAGGCCAGATCCATTTATGGATCTAGGGGCAGTGCCCCCACACGGGACTATGGCTATCAAGCCAAATATGCTGGTCACATACCAGTTCGGAGCCGATACCGAACATCACAACTGTCAAACCCACACCACGACACAGTCAAATACAGGGGTGCCACGCACCCCCTGTGCTTCACCGATGAGGTGCTGGATCATGAATTTCCAGAAGGGTTTAAACCCGTAAATATTGTGGCATACGATGGAATGACGGACCTTGCAGTCTGGATAGAAGACTTTATTCTTCACATCCACATGGCTCGCGGAGATGATCTCCATACCACTTGCCCCTCAAGCTGAAAGGACAAGCTCGGCACTGGCTGAAGAGCCTCCCAGAAAATTCCATTGGAAGTTGAGAAGAACTTGAGGATGCTTTTCGGGCCAATTTTCAAGGGACCTATGTCTGGCCCCCGGATGCTGATGATCTAAGTCACATCGTCCAACAACCCAGGGAACCATCCCGTAAGCTTTGGAATCGGTTTCTCACTAAGAAAAACCAAATCGTTGATTGCCCGGACGCCGAAGCCCTAGCAGCCTTCAAGCATAGCGTTCGGGACGAATGGCTAGCCACACACCTTGGCCAGGAAAAAAACAAGGATGATGACAGCCCTAACTACACTCATGACCCATTTTTGCACGGGCGAGGACAGCTGGTTAGCCCGTAACAGCACCAGCGAGCCTTGCACATCCAAGTCTGGGATGGCAATGGAAAGCCACGACGTAACAAAAACAAACGCCAAAACAATGTGGGAAGCCTAGATGATACAACGGTAAATGCCGGATTCAGTGGCCCCAGACCCGGTCAATGGAAGAAGACATTTAAAGGCAACAAGGACGGTCCATCCAGCCTAGACAAAATATTAGACAGGCCTTGCTAGATTCATGGCACCCCCAATAAACCTGCGAACCATACCAACCGCAGTTGTTGGGTCTTCAAGCAGGCCGACAAGCTTACCGCTGAACACAAGGGGAAGGTGAGGGAGTCCTGGATTAGGGGGTATCCGGACAGCCGGACTATATACATCGTCCGGACTATTGAAGCGTGAAGATACAAGACTCAAGACTCCGTCCCGTGTCCGGATGGGACTCTCCTTTGCGTGGAAGACAAGCTTGGCAATCCGGATATTGTATTTCCTTCCTTGTAACCGACTCCATGTAAACCCTAGCCCTCTCCGGTGTCTATATAAACCAGAGAGGTTGGTCCTTAGAAGGCCGATCACAATTACAATCATAATTATCATAGGCTAGCTCTTAGGGTTTAGCCTCTACGATCTCGTGGTAGATCTACTCTTGTACTACTCATATCGTCAATATTAATCAAGCAGGAAGTAGGGTTTTACCTCCATCGAGAGGGCCCGAACCTGGATAAACATTGCATCCCTTGCTTCCTGTTACCATCAGCCTAAGACGCACAGATCGGGACCCCCTACCCGAGATCCGCCGGTTTTGACACCGACATTGGTCCTCTCATTGAGAGTTCCTCTGTGTCGTCGCTCCAAGGCTTGATGGCGCCTTCAATCGTCAACAACACGGTCCAGGGGGATACTTTTCTCCCCGGATAGATCTTCGTGTTTGGCGGCTTCGCACTGCGGGCCAATTCGCTTGGCCATCTGGAACAGATCGACAGCTACGCCCCTGGCCACCAGGTCAGGTTTGGAAACTTGAACTACACGGCCGACATTTGCGAAGACTTGATCTTCGACGGATTCGGGCCTGTGCCAGGAGCTCCAGACAGTCACGATGAGCACGAATTAGACCTGCTGTCGGACAATGTTCAGGATATCACCCCTGCAGTAGCCCCAGACCTAAATCCGGAGTAGGCTGCGTTGCCTAAGGATGGAGGGACGGACCCCGCCCCGCAGGCCGCACACTCATCGGCGGTGGAGTTGAACACAGGTCTCACCTCTATGGAAGCCTGTGACTCCGGACCCCCGGACTCGTACCCGGTTGTTGGTTCCAGTCCGCGCACTCTCGAGCCAGTCGAGCCAGGTTGGGCTCCGGTGATGGAGTTTACCACTGTGGATATCTTCCAGCACTCGCCCTTTGGCGACATGCTGGACTCATTAAAGTCTCTCTCTTTGTCAGGTGGCTCTTGGCCGAACTATGTCCGGCTCGAGTGGGAAGCAGGCGAAGAAGGAATTCGTTGCCCACCCACCACCCACTTCATTGCCACGGTTGATGATCTAACCAACGTGCTTGACTTCGACTCCGAAGACATCGACGGTATGGATGATGATGCAGGAGAAGTACATGAACCACCGCTCACAGGGCGGTGGACAACCACCTCCTCATAATTTATATATATGGTGTGAAGGAAATATGCCCTAGAGGCAATAATAAAGTTATTATTTATTTCCTTATATCATGATAAATGTTTATTATTCATGCTAGAATTGTATTAACCGGAAACATAATACATGTGTGAATACATAGACAAATATAGTGTCACTAGTATGTCTCTACTTGACTAGCTCGTTTATCAAAGATGGTTATGTTTCCTAGCCATGGACAAAAGAATTGTCATTTGATTAACGGGATCACATCATTGGGAGAATGATGTGATTGACTTGACCCATTCCGTTAGCTTAGCACTTGATCGTTTAGTATGTTGCTATTGCTTTCTTCATGACTTATACATGTTCCTGTAACTATGAGATTATGCAACTCCTGTTTACCGGAGGAACACTTTGGGTGCTACCAAACGTCACAACATAACTGGGTGATTATAAAGGAGTACTACAGGTGTCTCCAAAGGTACATGTTGGGTTGGCGTATTTCGAGATTAGGTTTTGTCACTCCGATTGTCGGAGAGGTATCTCTGGGCCCTCTCGGTAATGCACATCACTATAAGCCTTGCAAGAAATGTAGCTAATGAGTTAGTTACGGAATGATGCATTACATAATGAGTAAAGAGATTGTCGGTAACGAGATTGAACTAGGTATTGGGATACCGACGATCGAATCTCGGGCAAGTAACATACCGATGACAAAGGGAACAACGTATATTGTTATGCGGTTTGACCGATAAAGATCTTCGTAGAATATGTGGGAGCCAATATGAGCATCCAGGTTCCGCTATTGGTTATTGACCGAGAATAGTTCTAGGTCATGTCTACATTGTTCTCGAACCCGTAGGGTCCGCACGCTTAAGGTTTCGATGACAGTTGTATTATTAGTTTATGAGTTTTGATGTACCGAAGGAGTTCGGAGTCCCAGATGAGATCGGGGACATGACGAGGAGTCTCGAAATGGTCGAAACGTAAAGATCGATATATTGGACGACTATATTCGAACTTCGGAAAGGTTCTGAGTAATTCGGGTATTTTTCGGAGTACCGGAGAGTTACGGGAATTCGCCGGGGAGTATATGGGCCTTATTGGGCCATACGGGAATAGAGGAGAGAGGCCAAAAGGAAGGAGGCCTGCGCCC
>NC_041381.1:189058145-189107032 GCF_002162155.2 Triticum dicoccoides
CAACAAGGAAAGGAGGAGTCCTACTCCCGGTGGGAGTAGGACTCCCCCCTTGGCGCGCCTCCTCCATAGGCCGGCCGCCTCCCCCTTGCTCCTATATATACGGGGGCAGGGGGGCACCCCAAAGAAACAACAACAATTGATCCTTGAGATCTATTAGTCGTGTGCGGTGCCCCCCTCCACCATAGCCCTCCTCGATAATATTGTAACGGTGCTTAGGCGAAGCCCTGCGACGGTAGAACAGCAAGATCGTCACCACGCCGTCGTGCTGACGGAACTCTCCCTCGACACTCGGCTGGATCGGAGCTCGAGGGACGTCATCAAGCTGAACGTGTGCTAGAACTCGGAGGTGCCGTAGTTTCAGTACTTGATCGGTCGGGCCGTGAAGATGTACGACTACATCAACCGCGTTGTGCTAACGCTTCCGCTTACGGTCTACGAGGGTACGTGGACAACACTCTCCCCTCTCGTTGCTATGCATCACCATGATCTTGTGTGTGCGTAGGAATTTTTTTTGGAATTACTAAGTTCCCCAACATGGTGGACACTCCGAAGGAAACCAATGGCGATGAGGCAACGGAGGATAACCCCTCAAGGAGAAAAACAAAGCATGGGCGTCGTCGACGCTGCTCCAAGCCCCGCCACAGCAATACCGGCCCAATAGACAAAAACAATTCGGATGGTGCCGAAGAAGAATATAACCCTGATCAGCCCGCCTTCGAACAGGCCGAGCAGGAAGATGAGCAGGTCAGCCCAGAGGAACAGGCGACGGACGGATATCCGGAGGAGGACAACTACATGCCCCCCTCCGAAGACGAGATTAGCCTCGGTGACGACGAGTTCTGCGTGCCTGAGGATCCCGTGGAGTAGGAGCGCTTCAAGCGTCGGCTTATGTCCACTGCAAGGAGCCTGAAAAAGAAGCAGTAGCAACTCCAGGCCAATCAAGACCTGCTCACAGATACACGGACTGAAGTCCTGGCAGCCGAGGAATACAGACTCGAGCGCCACATGGCTGACCAGCCACACCGTGGCCGGGATAAAACAGCATATCAGCCCGAATACCAGCCCGCACCCCCACGCCAATACACTACGGCCCGGGGCAACAGGCAAGACCTGCAGGATATACTGGAAAACAAAGCAGGACAGCCAAGATCAATCTACGGATCGCGGGGTCGCGCCCCAGCATGCAACGATGACCGTCGCGACGGATACACCATAAACAAGTCCGGCCGGGCCGAACACAGCCACCCAGACCAATTCGAACTGCGTAGCCACATAGCCTGGCATAGAGGCACCGCACACCCCCTCTGCTTCACTGACAAAGTGATGGATCACGAATTCCCAGAAGGGTTCAAACCCGTAAACATCGAATCATACGATGGCACAACAAACCCCGCAGTATGGATCGAAGATTTCCTTCTCCACATTCACATGGCCCGTGGAGACAATCTACACGCCATCAAGTATCTTCCCCTTAAGCTCAAAGGACCTGCCCAGCACTGGCTAAATAGCCTGCCAGCAAATTCCATTGGCAGTTGGGAAAACCTGGAAGACGCATTCCTCGACAACTTCCAGGGCACATATGTGCGACCACCAGACGCTGATGACTTGAGCCACATTACTCAACAGCCCGGAGAGTCAGCCAAGAAATTCTGGACTCAGTTCCTAACTAAATAGAACCAAATAGTCGACTGTCCGGACGCCGAAGCCCTGGCGGCTTTCAAGAATAATATCCATCATGAGTGGCTCGCCCGACACCTCGGCCAGGAAAAACCCAAGTCCATGGCAGCTCTCACAACACTAATGACCTGCTTTTGCGCGGGCGAGGATAGCTGGTTGGCTCGCAGTAGCACTACACCACATTCTGGCACTTCAGATTTCCGCGACAATAACGGCAAGCCACGGTGCAACAGACATAAGCGACGGAACAACGGCGACAACACTGAAGACACAAGAGTCAACGCCGGATTCAGCCGATCCAAGTCCGGTCAGCAGAAGAAGCCGTTCAAAAGAAACAATCAGGGACAGTCCAGTCTGGACCGTATACTGGAGCGCTCGTGCCAAATTCATGGCACCACGGACATGCCAGCCAACCACACCAACAGAGACTGCTGGGTGTTCAAACAGGTCGGCAAAATAAATGCCGAAAACAAGGACAAGGGGCTACACAGCGACGATGACGAAGAGCCCCAGCATCCGAACACGGGGGGACAGAAGAAATCCCCCCCCAAGGTGAAGATGGTCAACATGATCTACGCCACTCACATTCCCAAGCGGGAACGGAAGCGAGCACTACGGGACGTCTATGCAATGGAGCCAGTCGCCCCCAAATTCAACCCATGGTCAGCTTGTCCGATCACCTTTGATCGTAGGGATCACCCTACTAGCATCCGTCAGGGCGGCTCAGCCGCATTGGTCCTAGACCCAATCGACGGATTCCACCTCAGCGAGTCCTTATGGACGGCGGCAGCAGCCTGCACCTGCTTTATCAGGACACAGTGGGCAAAATGGGCATTGACCCTTCAAGGATCAAGCCCACCAAAACCACCTTTAAAGGTGTAATTCCTGGAGTAGAGGCCCGTTGTACGGGCACTATAACATTGGAAGTGGTCTTCGGTTCTCCGGATAACTTCCGAAGCGAAGAGTTAATCTTCGATATCGTCCCCTTCCGCAGTGGTTACCACGCACTGCTGGGACGAACCGCATTTGCTAGATTCAATGCGGTACCACATTACGCATACCTCAAGCTCAAGATGCCAGGACCGCGCGGGGTCATAACAGTCAGCGGAAACATGGACCGCTCTCTCCGAACAGAAGAGCATACTGCAGCCCTCGCGGCGGAAGTACAATGCGGCCTCCTCCGCCAAACCAATCCGGCGACAACAACTTCGAGCACCGTCAAGCAAGTCTAGAGCACCCTGCAACAGGATCATCAGGCACGCCAAGAGCGCGACTAGCAGTCTGCCATCCGCTCAAGCCCCATCAAAGCAGCATTCGTGCCACGCGTACACAATTACACACTCAAAATACCATGGGCATAGGAGGAGGCGCAGCAGTGACTCAGTCAACAGTGCGGCATAACCGCCACATACCTTCATAAACCTCCCTTTTTATTTTTCAGGACATTGCTCTAGAAGCAGCCTCTTCAGAAGAGCCGGATTGTCGGACTTACATAGGAGAGACAACCAAGGAGGGAACAGGCTTTGCGCACAAAAGGAAATACCCAGGTGGAATCTGTTCACGACCGTTATACCTGTTTTACATACCTACATGCAGCCTGCCCTTGGATAGGATATGTTAAATAGTCCTATTTACTCCTGCTTAAATGCAACCATTGTAAACATATGCCTAAACGTATTATTCATCAATGGGAGATAATATATAGCGTCAGCTTATTATTCCTATTTGCGCATTTTTCTTGCAAATATTTATTTAATATTGCATCCGTACACCTTGGTACGATTAGTTTGCCAGGAGCTTCATATAGTGCCTCATAATCCGGCAAAACAAGTTCGAATACTTTCAACAGTGCGGCACCCCGAACTTATAGCACTATATGCATCAGCTCCGAATCATGTCTTGGGTCAATAGTTGGGTTTGCACGGCTCCCTTATTTTGGTACCTTATGTTCTGTTATATCGGCTAAGGTAGCGCAGGGAGAACTACTGCGATTGTGTCCCGGTTCTTCCGGATGAGCACCTCAGTAGAGAAAGCCGAAAACTGACCGACATGATGCGGCGAGAGCTGGTCGCTATTCGAGAGGTCTTAAAATCCTTAAAGATTCTTTTCGCTTTAGGCGATGAATCGGCCTCGTCCGATTTAGGCATATATAGTGCCCCAATTCGGCCCTCCGAATTCTAGGGGCTTCGCCGAAATTTAAAATTGTAGACTTCTATGGCTAAGTGAAAGTTATAAAGCCGTATAGTCTGATTGCCTTGTTCGCTGCGCCGGATACCTCCTTAAGGGACCAAAAATTTGGGTAAAGAGTATCCGGGTTTTTCCAGGAACACCCCGGTACTAGTTACGTGGGGGCGGAAGCCGACGACTGGCCTACTTTCAGAATTTTATAAACAGCCGCACGGAAGGTAATATTTTAAATCAAACAGTGCTACATAGCACAAGTAACTCCGTCTTTAAATTAAAACGGCAACAGAGGTACATTTATTCAAAGATCTTGTCCTTGGTACATTCATCGGCCACGAGACGAGCACCCTTCATAACGCCATCGTAATACTTCTCGGGATAGCGATGCGCCTTGCCCTACGGTGGCCCGTCCTTCACCAGCTTCTCCGCATCCAACTTGCCCCAATGCACCTTCGCGCGGGCAAAGGCCCGGCGGGCACCCTCAATGCAAACGGATCGCTTGATAACTTCAAGCCGCGGACATGCATTCACCATCCGCTTGATCAGGCCGAAGTAGCTAGTGGGCAGAGGCTCACCAGGCCACATCCGGACTATGAAATCTTTCATAGCCACTTCGGCCGCCCTATGGAGTTCGACCAACTGCTTCAGTTGGTCACTCAGAGGCATTGGGTGTTCGTCCCTAGCATACTAGGACCAGAACAACTTCTCCGTGGAGCTCCCCTCCTCGGCACGGTAGAACTCCATGGTGTCTGAGACGCTGCATGGCAGATCTGCGAATGCCCCTGGAGAGCTCCGAATTCGGGTAAGTAAAAGAAACGCCTCCTCCACATGTTTGCTTTGCATAAAGAATGTCTTACCCGCCGCTATCTTCTTGGCCGCCTGGATTACCTGTTGTGCCCTGTCAGCTTCGGCCTTGGCGTCTTTCATACTCGCAAGGGCCTTCGCAAGCTCGGCCTCTTTCATTTTAAGATCATGCTCCACGGACTCGAACTTCTTGCCGAGCTCCTGGAGCTCTTGCTGTACCTCGCCCACTCTAGCATATTGCTTTTCACGCTCCTCGCATTCCAAGGCCGCCTTGTTTTCGGCCTCGGACAGCGCTTTCTTCAGGGTCGCCACTTCGGTGGTGGCCCCTGTTACACAGTCACGACACTTTGTCGTTAGAATAACCAATTTTATCTATCCTTAATTACATTAGAGCAGGGAATCACTCACCTTTGTTCTCTTCGAGCTGTCTCTTCGTGAGGTCGAGCTCCCCCTGCGCCTGCTCCACGTCCCGCTTTAGTCCGGTCACCTCGGCTGCGTGGACAGCAGCGGCAAGCAGCACAGCCTGCTTATTCACATACACACTTATTATTAGACTCCTGCGGATTATAATTGACCCTCTAGTTGGCTTTTCTTTCCGAACACCAAACAGAGTATCAGGGGATACTACCTATCGGGTGGTAATTTTACACATTTTTATTACTTACCTCGAAGCCCGTCAGGAGGCTTGTGCAGGCTTCGGTTAGTCCGCTCTTGGCGGACAGAACCTTTTGAATCACCGCACTCATAAGAGTACGGTGCTTGTCATCCATGGAAGCGCCTCGAAGCGCTTCCACCAGACTATCTGACGCCTCTGGCGTGACGGAAGTCCTCGGCAGGAACGACTCGCCCTCCCTAACGAGGGGCTGCCCGCCTGAGTCCGGAACCCTTCGAGGTTCCGGAACAGTGTTCGGCTGAGAGCCCGGCCTACTACGGCTCTTATCGACACGATCCGCGGGGATCTTGAACCCCGTGTGTCTGACATATGGAATTCTACCTTGGGGCGTCTCCAGAGTCACCTCCCCCCGCTCTGGGAGCCTTCGGGACAACACCTCCATGTCATCTGTGGGCTGAGGAGTAGTGGCCGTCGGGAGCGAGGTCATCGTTGAATTGCTCAGGGACCCATCCGAAGACGATACCTCGGGATGAACCCTGGCCGGACTACATATATGTTCGGTGTTATTGAAAGACTATGAAGTAAAATCACGATAGAGTGCGAATACTTACGATCGCGCTAGGGGCTTCCCCCTGGGCAGCCACCCCTCCTCGCTATGGGCAGCTATGGCGGAGTAGTCCGGAAGGGACATCTTTCCCTTCCTTGGACGTCCTAGCCTCCTCCTCCGGGGCGACTTTCCTCTTTTTCTCCTCCCTAGTGCGGGGAGGTAGAGTTTCTTCTTGCTTCCCCCCGCCTCCGCGGGAGGAATCTACCTCGTCGTTGTCGGACGACGTGGGTATGACGGCCTTGCACCGAGGGCCTTTCCCGCCCCCGCCCCCCCCCCCTCGGTCTGACTTCTCAGGCCCCCCATCCTCTCCGGATGGGGCGGCCCCTTCTTCTTCATTTTCCTCCCCTTCGGGGGAGGAGTTTGCCTCATCGTCTTCGGACGAGGCTTCCGGTACAACCTTACACCGGAGACCCTTCCTGGTCCCCGGGGCCTTCTTTTCGGCCTTCTTCTCCGGTGCCTTGTAGGGCGCCGGGACTAGCATCTCCGTCAGGAGAGCATCAGCTGGGCCTTCTGGCAGCGGAGCCGAACAGTCAATCCGCTCCGCTGTCTCCACATAATCCTGATTAAATATGCACAATTACTTAAGACTCCCCCACGAATATACTAGGAAGAGCTGAATCCGGTGGTAGTCAGAAAACTCACCGGACTAGGAGGCCGCGCGGCGTGAAGTCCATGGTCCTCGGATGTGCGAGGAGGTACTTCGGAGGCCTTGAACAACACCTTACATGCGCCTTTGTGCGTCATGTCGTAGAGCTTTCGAAGCGTCTGGTGTTCGGCCGGGACGAACTCCCACAGATTGAATGCCCGTCTTTGGCACGGAAGAATCCGGCGGACAAGCATGACCTGGATCACGTTGACAAGCTTGATGTTCTTGTCCTTCATGCTCTTGATGCAGTTTTGGAGTCCGGTCAGCTCTGTAGGTTCGCCCCAGGCCAGGCCCTTCTTTTCCCAGGAGGTGAGCCGCATGGGGGTTCCGGATCGGAACTCTGGGGCCGCCGCCCAGTTGGCACCACGCGGCTCGGTGATGTAGAACCACCCCGACTGCCACCCTTTCACGGTCTCCGCAAAGGAGCCGTCAAGCCAGGTGGCGTTAGGCATCTTGCCCACCATGGCCCCTCCGCACTCCACTTGTTGGCCGCTCACGATCTTCGGCTTCACGTAGAAGATTTGTAGACACAAGACAAAGTGAGGCTTGATGCGGAGGAAGGCCTCACATACGATGATGAACGCCGAGATGTTGAGGACGAAATTCGGGGCTAGATCATGGAAATCTAGCCCGTAGAACATGAGCCCGCGGACGAAGGGATGAAGTGGAAATCCCAGTCCATGGACGAAGTGGGCAACAAACACGACCCTCTCATGAGGTTCCGGGGTTGGAATGGCCTGCCCTTGGTCCGGTAGCCGGTGCGCGATGTCTGCGGCCAAGTATTCGGCCGCCCGAAGATTTGCGATATGCTTCTCTTTCATGGTGGAAGCCACCCACTTGCCTCCTGCTCCGGACATGTTTAGCTGTGCGGAGAAGACTTGGGCTAGGGTGCTGGAGCTCGAGGGGGCAAGAGTGGGCAAAGGAGGAAGAAGGCGTGGGTAAAAATGGGGAACTCTTATCCCTTTATAGAGGCGACGAAAGCGGTGCGCCTCCCCACTTGCCCGTTGAGACTCGCTTACTTCCCAAGCACCACGATTGATGGTGCGGTGGGATTACCCATACCCGTATTGATGAGAATCCCGTGAGAAGGGGCACGATCTCTGCTTTGACAAGACGTGTCAAGGAAACCACCTTGCAATATGCGCTGTGGCTGGTTGTGGGAAAACGGTTCGAATAATGACCTGACCGTGATGACATGTCACGTTGTCTAAAAAGTTGTCAGCTGAAATATCATTCTCTCTATGATGGTATGTGAAGATCATCTTGCAAATCCGGACACGGTTTAAGTGTTCGATAATTACTATGGAGTATTCGGAGAAGGAACCCGCCTTGCAATGCCGAAGACAAGACTGCGCGCCGGACTCATCATCATTGAAGCCTGGTTCAGGGGCTACTGAGGGAGTCCTGGATTAGGGGGTATCCGGACAGCCGGACTATATACATCGTCCGGACTATTGAAGCGTGAAGATACAAGACTCAAGACTCCGTCCCGTGTCCGGATGGGACTCTCCTTTGCGTGGAAGACAAGCTTAGCAATCCGGATATTGTATTTCCTTCCTTGTAACCGACTCCATGTAAACCCTAGCCCTCTCCGGTGTCTATATAAACTGGAGAGGTTGGTCCTTAGAAGGCCAATCACAATTACAATCATAATCATCATAGGCTAGCTCTTAGGGTTTAGCCTCTACGATCTCGTGGTAGATCTACTCTTGTACTACTCATATCGTCAATATTAATCAAGCAGGAAGTAGGGTTTTACCTCCATCGAGAGGGCCCGAACCTGGGTAAACATTGCGTCCCTTGCTTCTTGTTACCATCAGCCTAAGACGCACAGATCGGGACCCCCTACCTGAGATCCGCCGGTTTTGACACCGACAGAAGGGACCTCCGAGCGAAGACGAGGAGGAATCTCGCCAGCCCAACACAGGGGGACAGAACAAATTTCCACCGGAGATCAAAATAGTGAACATGATGTATGCCAGTCATATCCCAAAGAGGGAGCACAAACACGCACTCTCAAATTTCTATGCCGTTGAGCCTGTCGCCCTGATACGTCTCTATTTTATCTATAATTTTTGATTGTTTCATGCGAATATTATTCAAGTTTTATATACTTTTGGCAACTTTTTATACTATTTTTCGGACTAACATATTGATCCAGTGCCCAGTGCCAGTTCTTGTGTGTTGCATGTTTTTTGTTTCGCAGAAACCCAATATCAAACGGACTCCAAACGGGATAAAAACGGACGGAGATTTTTTGGAATATTTATGATTTTTGGGAAGTAAAATCAACGCGAAACGGTGTCCGGGGTGGCCACGAGACAGGGGGCGCGCCCTCCCCCTAGGCGTGGCCTGGGCTCTGGTGGGACACTCGTAAGGCGGTTGACGCTCTTATTTTGGCGCAAGAAAGCTAATTTTATGAGAAAGATCTGGGCGAAAGATTCACCCCAATCGGAGTTATGGATCTCCGGATATTTAAGAAACGGTGAAGGGGTAGAATCTGAGAACGCAGAAACAGAGAGATAGATCCAATCTCGGAGGGGCTCTCGCCCCTCCCAAGCCATGGGAGCCAAGGAACAGAGGGGAAACCCTTCTCCCATCTAGGGAGAGGTCAAGGATGAAGAAGAAGAAGGGGGGCTCTCTCCCCCTTGCTTCCGGTGGCGCCGGAACGCTGCCGGAGGCCATCATCATCACCGCGATCTTCACCAATAACTTCACCGCCTTCATCACCAACTCTTCCGCCCTCTATGCAGCGGTGCAACCTCTCTCTTACCCGCTGTAATCTCTACTTAAACATGGTGCTCAACGCAATATATTATTTCCCAATGATGTATGGCTATCTTATGATGTTTGAGTAGATCCGTTTTGTCCTATGGGTTAATTGATGATCGTGATTGGTTTGAGTTGCATGTTTTATTATTGGTGCTGTCCTATGGTGTTCTCCGTGTCACGCAAGCGTGAGGGATCCCTGCTGTAGGGTTTGCAATATGTTTATGATTTGCTTATGGTGGGTGGCGTGAGTGAACAGAAGCACAGACCCGAGTAAGTAGGTTGTTTGCGTATGGGATAAGAGGGGACTTGATACTTTAATGCTATGGTTGGGTTTTACCTTAATGAATCTTTAGTAGTTGCGGACGCTTGCTAGAGTGCCAATCATAAGTGCATATGATCCAAGTAGAGAAAGTATCTTAGCTTATGCCTCTCCCTCAAATAGAATTGCAATAGTGATTACCAGTCTAGTTATCGATTGCCTTGGACAAATAACTTTCTCGTAACAAAAAGATCTCTTCTAATACTTACTTTATTGCATCTTTAATCTAAACAGCCCCTAGATTTTATTTATGTGCTCTTTACTATCTTGCAAACCTATCCTATCACACCTACAAAGTACTTCTAGTTTCATAATTATTCTAGGTAAAGCGAACGTCAAGCGTGCGTAGAGTTGTATCGGTGGTCGATAGAACTTGAGGGAATATTTATTCTACCTTTAGCTCCTCGTTGGGTTCGACACTCTTACTTACCGAAAACTGTTGCAATCCCCTACACTTATGAGTTATCAAGACCTTTTTCTGGCGCCGTTGCCAGGGAGTCATAGCGTGGGGTGAATATTCTCGTGTGTGCTTGTTTGCTTTATCACTAAGTAATTTTTATTTGTTGTTCTTAGTTGTTTTCTATCTTTAGCCATGGGTAGGAAATGCAAAATACAAAAAAAAATTAGTTGTACCTACTACTCCAATGGTTGAAGAACCACTCAAAATCTATCACACTACTGAAGCTTTTTACTTGGATCATCTTCGATCCCTATGTGATCGTGCTGAAACCCCAACTAGCTTAGTTGCGGGCAAATCTTTAGATGAGCATGCTTGTTATGTGCAACACCGTATATCTGAAAAAGGGAAACTATTATGGGATCAAATTCAATGTTTGCAATGCTATGCTTGGAATTTATGTGAAATTTATGATGTTACTTGTGTTGGGGAACGTAGTAATTTCAAAAAAAATTCCTACGTACACGCAAGATCATGGTGATGGCATAGCAACGAGAGGGGAGAGTGTTGTCCATGTACCCTCGTAGACTGTAAGCGGAAGCATTATGACAACGCGGTTGATGTAGTCGTACGTCTTCACGATCCGACCGATCCAAGTACTGAACGTACGGCACCTCCGAGTTCAGCACACGTTCAGCTCGATGATGATCCCCGGGCTCCGATCCAGCAAAGCTTCGGGGATGAGTTCCATCAGCACGACGGCGTGGTGACGATGATGATGCTCTACCGGCGCAGGGCTTCGCCTAAACTCCGCGACGATATGACCGAGGTGGAATATGGTGGAGGGGGGCACCGCACACGGCTAAGGAACGATCCGTAGATCAACTTGTGTGTCCTAGGGTGCCCCCTGCCCCCGTATATAAAGGAGCAAGGGAGGAGGCTGGCCGGCCCCTTGGGGCGCGCCAAGGAGGAGGAGTCCTCCTCCTAGTAGGAGTAGGACTCCCCCTTTCCTACTCCTACTAGGAGGGGGAAAGGAAGGGGGAGAGGGGAAAGGAAAGAGGGGGGCGCCGCCCCCCTCCTAGTCCAGTTCGGACCAGAGGGAGAGGGGGCACGCGGCCCACCCTGGCCGCCCCTCTCTCTTCCCACCAAGGCCCATGTGGCCCATTAACTCTCCCGGGGGGGTTCCGGTAACCCTCCGGCACTCCTGTTTTCTCCGAAATCACCCGGAACACTTCCGGTGTCCGAATATAGTCATCCAATATATCAATCTTTATGTCTCGACCATTTCGAGACTCCTCGTCATGTTCGTGATCACATCCGGGACTCCGAACAAACTTCGGTACATCAAAACTTATAAACTCATAATAAAACTGTCATCGTAACGTTAAGCGTGCGGACCCTACGGGTTCGAGAACTATGTAGACATGACCTAGAACTATTCTCGGTCAATAACCAATAGCGGAACCTGGATGCCCATATTGGTTCCTACATATTCTACGAAGATCTTTATCGGTCAAACCGCATAACAACATACGTTGTTCCCTTTGTCATCGGTATGTTACTTGCCCGAGATTTGATCGTCGGTATCCAATACCTAGTTCAATCTCGTTACCGGCAAGTCTCTTTACTCGTTACGTAATGCATCATCCCGTAACCAACTCATTGGTCACATTGCTTGCAAGGCTTATAGTGATGTGCATTACCGAGAGGGCCCAGAGATACCTCTCCGACAATCGGAGTGACAAAACCTAATCTCGAAATACGCCAACTCAACATGTACCTTCGGAGACACCTGTAGTACTCCTTTATAATCACCTAGTAACGTTGTGACATTTGGTAGTACCCAAAGTGTTCCTCCGGTAAACGGGAGTTGCATAATCTCATAGTTACAGGAACATGTATAAGTCATGAAGAAAGCAATAGCAATATACTAAACGATCAAGTGCTAGGCTAACGGAATGGGTCATGTCAATCACATCATTATCCTAATGATGTGATCCCATTAATCAAATGACAACACATGTCTATGGTTAGGAAACATAACCATCTTTGATTAATGAGCTAGTCAATTAGAGGCATACTAGTGACTATATGTTTGTCTATGTATTCACACATGTATCATGTTTCCGGTTAATACAATTCTAGCATGAATAATAAACATTTATCATGATATGAGGAAATAAGTAATAACTTTATTATTGCCTCTAGGGCATATTTCCTTCAACTTGTTGTTCTGAAAACCCTAAGAAACACCTTCCCTACCAATGTGAGTTTATTGATAATGGAATCGTATCTTCATATGCTAAGGGTGTTTATAATTACTATGATGTTCAACAAATTGAAGAATTTGTTGCTTTCAAGGGTGCTTTTGAAATTGCTTCTTTGATTGAAAAGTATGATGCTACTCTTTACAAATCTGAAAGTTTTGCCATACTTGAATATTGTTATGATAATTATGCTTCTAATGCCAATGTTAAACCATATATTGAGAAATTCTCCACTGTCCAAGAAGAGACTAATATTTTGCAGGAAGCTATAGAAGAAGAAATTGATGAAACTGTGAGCTCATTGGATGAAAAAGATGATGAGGAGAGCGAAGAACAAAAGGAGGAAGAGCGGATTAGCTACCCATGAGAGTAACCCTCCGACTCATACATTGTTTAATTCCCCTTCGTGCTTACCGAAGGATGATTGCTATGATGATTGCTATGATCCCTTGAATTTGTCTAAAATATCCCTTTTTGATGATGCTTGCTATACTTGTGGCCAAGATGCCAATATGAATTATGCTTATGGAGATAAACTTGCTATAGTTCCTTATGTTAAACATGAAATTGTTTCTATTGCACCCACGCATGATAGTCCTATTATCTTTTTGAATTCTCCCTACTACACTATATCAGAGAAGTTTGTGCTTATTAAGGATTATATCGATGGGTTACCTTTTACCGTTGCACATGATAATTTTGATGAATGTGATATGAATGTGCTTGCTGCTCCTACTTGCAATTATTATGAGAGAGGAACTTTATCTCCACCTCTCTATGTTTCCAATATGATAAAATTGCAAGAAACTGCTTATACTATGCATTGGCCTTTACTATGTCTGCATGAATTGTTCTTTTATGACATGCTGATGCATAGGACGAGAGTTAGACTTCATTGTTGCTTGATATATGTTACTTTGTGCTCACTACTAAATTATAAATCATTTTTAATTAAAATTGGCTTTGATATACCTTGGGATCCGGGTGGATTCATTACTTGAGCACTATATGCCTAGCTTAATGGCTTTAAAGAAAGCGCTGCCAGGGAGACAACCCAGAAGTTTTAGAGAGTTATTTATTTCTCTTGAGTGCTTTCATATAGTTTAAAAACAAAAAAATAAAGAGGGGAACCCAAAAACTTTTCAAAAAGAAAAGTGAAAGTGAGAAAGACAAGCATTGTTGAAGTGGGAGCTAGCCTTGAACTTTGTTCATGCTCACGGAAACTTTGTGAATCTTGATTACAGAAACTTTTCATCAAAAATAATTATCCCCTTGTACAATTCCATTGTTTTATAAAAATAATGTGCCAAGGTTTGCCTTTAGGATGTTTAGAATGCTTGTTGGTTTGTACGGTGCAGGACAGAAACTTTGGCTGTAGTGCGCGATTTTAAATTTTTAACTGGAACGTCAATTGGTTATGATTCCTTTTGAAATGTCTTTCTATACAACTTGTTTATTTTTCCTAATTTTGGTAGAATTTTTGGGGTACCATAAGTATGGTGGATATTCAGATTGCTACAGACTGTTTTGTTTTTTACAGATTCTATTTTTGATGCATAGTTTGCTTGTTTTGATGAATCTATCAATTTATATTAGTGGATTAAGCCATGGAAAAGTTATAACACAGTATACACAATGCAAAAACAAAATATGAATTGGTTTTCAACAGTACTTAGAGTGGTGATTTGCTTTATTATACTAACGGATCTTACCGAGTTTTTTGTTGAAGTTTTGTGTGGATGAAGTGTCTAAACGAGGAGGTCTCGATATGAGGAAAAGGAAGAGAGGCAAGAGCTCAAGCTTGGGGATGCCCGACGCACCCCAAGTAAATATGCAAGGAGACTCAAGCGTCTAAGCTTGGGGATGCCCTGGAAGGCATCCCTTCTTTCTTCAACAAGTATCGGTATGTTTTCGTATTCGTTTTGTTTATGCATTATGTGCAAGTCTTGGAGCGTCTTTTGCATTTAGTTTTCATTTTTCTTCTATGAACCATGCTGGTATTAGATAGTCCTTGGTTGATTTATAGAATGCTCATTGCACTTCACTTAAATATTTTGAGTATGGCTTTATAGAATGCTTCATGTGCTTCACTTATATCATTTGAAGTCTTCATATAGACAACTGCCATTTGTAGAATGCTCTTTTGCTTCACTTATATTTGTTAGAGCGTGGGCATATCCTTTTTAGAAAGAATTAAACTCTCTTGCTTCACTTATATCTATTTAGAGAGATGACAGGAAATGGTCATTCACATGGTTAGTCATAAAATCCTACATAAACTTGTGGATCGCTGAATATGATATGTTTGATTCCTTGCAATAGTTTTGCGATATAAAGGTGGTGATATTAGAGTCATGCTAGTGGGTGGTTGTGGATTAGTAGAAATACTTGTGTTGAGGTTTGTGATTCCCGTAGCATGCACGTATGGTGAACCGCTTTGTGATGAAGTTGGAGCACAATTTTATTTATTGATTGTCTTCCTTATGAGTGGCGGTCGGGGACGAGGGATGGTCTTTTCCTACCAATCTATCCCCTAGGACGAGGGATAGTACTTTGTTTTCAATGGCTTGTAGATTTTTGCAATAAGTATATGAGTTCTTTATGACTAATGTTGAGTCCATGGATTATACGCACTCTCACCCTTCCACCATTGCTAGCCTCTCTTGTGCCGCGCAAATTTCACCGGAAACATACACCCATCATATACCTTCCTCAAAACAGCCACCATACCTACCTATCATGGCATTTCCATAGCCATTCCGAGATATATTGCCATGCAACTTCCATCATCATCATATAAATGACTTGAGCATTCATTGTCATATTGCCTTGCATGATCGTAAGATAGCTAGCATGATGTTTTCATGGCTTGCCCGTTTTTTTATGTAATTGCTACGCTAGATCATTGCACACCCTGGTACACCGCTGGAGGCATTCATATAGAGTCATATCTTTGTTCTAGATATTGAGTTGTAAGTAAATAAAAGTGTGATGATCATCATTATTAGAGCATTGCCCCAGTGAGGAAAGGATGATGGAGACTATGATTCCCCCACAAGTCGGGATGAGACTCCGGACTTTATGAAAAATAAAAGAGGCCAAAGAAGCCCAAATAAAAAAGAGGCCAAAGAAGCCCACCAAAAAGAAAAAAATATAAAAAAATGAAAAATAAAAGAAAAAAATGAGAGAAAAAGATAGAAGGGGCAATGTTACTATCCTTTTACCACACTTGTGCTTCAGAGTAGCACCATGTTCTTCATAGAGAGAGTCTCCTATGCTTTCACTTTCATATACTAGTGGGAATTTTCATTAAAGAACTTGGCTTGTATATTCCGATGATGGGCTTCCTCAAATGCCCGAGGTCTTCATGAGCAAGCAAGTTGGATGTACACCCACTTAGTTTTCAGTTTGAGCTTTCATACACTTATAGCTCTAGTGAATCCGTTGCATGGCAATCCCTACTCTCTCACATTGATATCTATTGATGGGCATCTCCATAGCCCGTTGATACGCCTAGTCGATGTGAGACTTTCTCCTTTTTTTGTTTTCTCCACATAACCCCCACCATCATATTCTATTCCACCTATAGTGCTATGTCAATGGCTCACGCTCATGTATTGCGTGAAAGTTGAAAAAGTTTGAGATTATTAAAGTATGAAACAATTGCTTGGCTTGTCATCGGGGTTGTGCATGATTAAATACTTTGTGTGATGAAGATAGAGCAACAGCCAGACTATATGATTTTGTAGGGATAACTTTCTTTGGCCATGTTGTTTTGAAAAGACATGATTGCTTTATTGGTACGCTTGAAGTATTATTGTTTTTATGTCAAATGATAGACTATTGCTTTGAATCACTCGTGTCTTAATATTCATGCCATGATTAGACATATGATCAAGATTATGTTAGGTAGCATTCCACATCAAAAATTATCTTTTTTATCATTTACCTACTCGAGGACGAGCAGGAATTAAGCTTAGGGATGCTGATACGTCTCCGTCGTATCTATAATTTTTGATTGTTTCATGCCAATATTCTTCAAGTTTCATATACTTTTGCCAACTTTTTATACTATTTTTGGAACTAACATATTGATCCAGTGCCCAGTGCCAGTTCATGTCTGTTGCATGTTTTTTGTTTCGCAGAAACCCAATATCAAACGGAGTCCAAACGGGATAAAAACGGACGGAGATTTTTTTTGGAATATTTATGATTTTTGGGAAGTAAAATCAACGCGAAACGGTGTCCGAGGTGGCCACGAGACAGGGGGGCACGCCCTCCCCCCTAGGCGCGGCCTGGGCTCTCGTGGGCCACCCGTAAGGCGGTTGACGCTCTTCTTTTGGCGCAAGAAAGCTAATTTTATGAGAAAGATCTAGGCGAAAGATTCACCCCAATCGGAGTTACGGATCTCCGGATATTTAAGAAATGGTGAAGGGGTAGAATCTGAGAACGCAGAAACAGAGAGATAGATCCAATCTCGGAGGGGCTCTCGCCCCTCCCAAGCCATGGGAGCCAAGGAACAGAGGGGAAACCCTTCTCCCATCTAGGGAGGAGGTCAAGGAAGAAGAAGAAGAAGGGGGGCTCTCTCCCCCTTGCTTCCGGTGGCGCCGGAACGCTACCGGAGGCCATCATCATCACCGCGATCTTCACCAACAACTTCACCGCCTTCATCACCAACTCTTCCTCCCTCTATGCAGCGGTGTAACCTCTCTCTTACCTGCTGTAATCTCTACTTAAACATGGTGCTCAACGCTATATATTATTTCCCAATGATGTATGGCTATCTTATGATGTTTGAGTAGATCCGTTTTGTCCTATGGGTTAATTGATGATCGTGATTGGTTTGAGTTGCATGTTTTATTATTGGTGCTGTCCTATGGTGCTCTCCGTGTCACGCAAGCATGAGGGATCCCCGCTGTAGGGTTTGCAATATGTTTATGATTTGCTTATGGTGGGTGGCGTGAGTGAATAGAAGCACAGACCCGAGTAAGTAGGTTGTTTGCGTATGGGATAAGAGGGGACTTGATACTTTAATGCTATGGTTGGGTTTTACCTTAATGAATCTTTAGTAGTTGCGGACGTTTGCTAGAGTTCCAACCATAAGTGCATATGATCCAAGTAGAGAAAGTATGTTTGCTTATGCATCTCCCTCAAATAGAATTGCAATGGTGATTACCGGTCTAGTTATCGATTACCTTGGACAAATAACTTTCTCGTAACAAAAAGCTATCTATTAATACTTACTTTATTGCATATTTAATCTAAACATCCCCTAGCTTTTATTTACATGCTCTTTATTATCTTGCAAACCTATCCTATCACACCTACAAAGTACTTCTAGTTTCATACTTGTTCTAGGTAAAGCGAACGTCAAGCAGGCGTAGAGTTGTATCGGTGGTCGATAGAACTTGAGGGAATATTTATTCTACCTTTAGCTCCTCGTTGGGTTTGACACTCTTACTTACCGAAAACTGTTGCAATCCCCTACACTTGTGGGTTATCACGCCCCCAAATTCAATCCATGGTCGGCCTGTACGATCACCTTTGACCGCAAGGATCATCCGACTAGTATCCGTCATGGGGGTTCGGCTGCCCTAGTGCTCGATCCAATAATCGATGGATACCATCTTACTCGAGTCCTTATGGACGGCGGCAGCAGTCTCAATCTGATATATCAGGACACTGTCTGCAAAATGGGGATGACCCATCAAGAATCAAGACAAGCAACACGATCTTTTAAGGAGTTATACTAGGCGTAGAAGCCCGATGCACGGGTTGTTTAACATTGGAGGTTGTATTCGCCCCCCCATAACTTTCGAAGTGAAGAGCTAACCTCTGATATAGCTCCGTTCCGAAGTGGCTATCATGCACTACTCAGAAGAACGGCCTTCGCCCGCTTTAATGCAGTCCCGCATTATGCCTATTTAAAGCTCAGAATGCCTGGACCATGTGGCGTCATTACAGTCAATGGAAATATGGAGCGCTCTCTTCGTACAGAGAAAGACACTTCGGCCTTAGCAGTCGAAGCCCAAAACGGCCTATTCAAGACGGACAGATCATCGGTCGTTAAGACCGCGGACACAGCTAAACGTGTCCGGATTACGCCTCAGTGCGGTAGCTCAGACAAACCTGAGCTCGATTAGCAGTTGCGCCTCCATCGACTGCCCCATAAGGTGATAGCATACGTGCCTCGTGTACACAAGTACACCCTTAAAATTCCTTGGGCGGCGCTGGGGGCACACTGCACACAAATAGTCCGTAGTTCAGCTCGACCCTATTCGGACTCTACGGTTATCTTTCAAGGTTCATTAAACGAACCAGCTTTATTCACGGTCACACTGGATTTCTTTTTCCAGGTTTTTTCCTTTACAAATGGCCATCACACTCCCCCCTCAAGGACACAGCACAAAGGAGAAAATGGTGCAGACGTGCAGCAAGGCCCTACACTAAGGTTTCTTTTTAGATTAAGACCCTGTGTAAACCTTTTTTATCTCTTTTTGTTTTATACTTTTTTGACATGGAAAATGTCCAAGGAAGCTATCGGCATCATCTTTAAGTACACGGCTCGCCATACTAAAGATCGCCACACGTGCCTTGACACCTGCTACGTCTTGAGCTTGCGTTGGTTTCCCTTGGTTTTTGAGAACCAAGGTATCATCTAGTAGGAGGCTCCTCAAAAGTCCCACGCACCTACACAAACAAACAAAGAACTCGCAACCAACGCAATAAAGGGGTTGTCAATCCCTTCACGCCCACTTGCGAAAGTGAGATCTGATAGATATAGTATGATAAGATAAATATATTTTTAGTATTTTATAATATAGATGCAAAAAGTAAAGATGCAAATAAAAGTAGATTGAAAGCTTATATGATAAAAGATAGACCCGAGGGCCATAGGTTTCACTAGTGGCTTCTCACAAGATAGCATAAGTATTACGGTGGGTGAACAAATTAATGTCGAGCAATTGATAGAAAAGCGAATAATTATGAGATTATCTAGGCATGATCATGTATATAGGCATCACGTCCGCAACAAGTAGACCAACTCCTGCCTGCATCTACTACTATTACTCCACACATCGACCGACTCCTGCCTGCATCTAGAGTATTAAGTTCATAAAGAACAGAGTAACGCATTAAGAAAGATGACATGATGTAGAGGGATAAACTCAAGCAATATGATATAAACCCCATCTTTTTATCCTCGATGGCAACAATACAATACGTGCCTTGCTGCCCCTGTTGTCACTAGGAAAGGACACCGCAAGATTGAACCCAAAGCTAAGCACTTCTCCCATGGCAAGAAAGATCAATCTAGTAGGCCAAACCAAACTGATAATTCGAAGAGACTTGCAAAGATAACTCAGTCATACATAAAAGAATTCAGAGGAGATTCAAATATTTATCATAGATAAACTTGATCATAAACCCACAATTCATCGGATCTCGACAAACACACCGCAAAAAGAGTTTACATCAAATAGATCTCCACAAGAGAGGGGGAGAACATTGTATTGAGATCCAAAAAGAGAGAAGAAGTCATCTAGCTAATAACTATGGACCCGAAGGTCTGTAGTAAACTACTCACAACTCATTGGAGGGGCTATGGTGTTGATGTAGAAGCCCTCCATGGTCGATTCCCCCTCCGGCGGAGCGCTGGCGAAGGCTCCAAGATGGGATCTCGCGGGTATAGAAGGTTACGGCAGTGGAAATTGTGTTTCATTGGCTCCCTGGATGTTTCGGGGTACGTAGGTATATATAGGAGGAAGAAGTACATTGGTGGCCTCCTGTGGGGCCTAGGAGATAGGGGCGCGTCCAAAGGGGGTGGGCGCGCCCTCCTGTCTCTTGGCCTCCTCGCAAGCTTCTTGACTTGCACTCCAAGTTCTCCAGATCATGTTCGTTCCAAAAATCACGCTCCCGAAGGTTTCATTCCGTTTGGACTCTGTTTGATATTCGTTTTCTTCGAAATACTGAAATAGGCAAAAAAACAGCAATACGGGCTGGGCCTCCGGTTAGTAGGTTAGTCCCAAAAATGATATAAATGTGTACAATAAAGCCCATAAACATCCAAAAGGAGTAATATAATAGCATGGAATAATCAAAAATTATAGATACGTTGGAGACGTATCAAGCATCCCCAATATTAATTCATGCTCGTCCTCGAGTAGGTAAATGATAAAAACAGAATTTTTGATGTGGAATGCTACCTAGCATAATTCTCAATGTAATTTTCTTTATTGTGGCATGAATGTTCAGATCCAAATGATTCAAAATAAATGTTCATATTGATAAAATAAATAGTAACACTTCAAGCATACTAATCAAAGCAATCATGTCTTCTCGAAATAACATGGCTAAAGAAAGTTCATCCCTACAAAATCATATAGTTAGGCTATGCTTCATTTTTGTCACACAAAGATGTTCCCAGATTCTATGCCCCCGATGACAAGCCAAGCAATTATTTCGTACTTAAATAATCTCAAACTTTTTCAACCTTCAGGCAATACATGAGTGTGAGCCATGGATATAGCACTATGGGTGGAATAGAATATGATGATGGGGATTGTGTGGAGAAGACAAAAAAGGAGAAAGTCTCGCATTGACGAGGATAATCAACGGGCTATGGAGATGCCCATCAATTAATGTCAACATGAGGAGTAGGGATTGCCATGCAACGGATGCACTAGAGCTATGAATGCTCAACAAAAGAAAACTAGTGGGTGTGCATCCAACCTGCTTGCTCACGAAGACCTAGGGCATTTGAGGAAGCCCATCATAGGAATATACAAGCCAAGTTCTATAATGAAAAATTCCCACTAGTATATGAAAGTGACTACATATGAGACTCACTATATGAAAAACATGGTGCTACTTTGAAGCACAAGATATGAGACTCACTACATGAAGAACAAGGTGCTACTTTGAAGCACAAGTGTGGAAAAAGAGATAGTAACATTGCCCTTTTATTTTTTTATTTTTTTTCTTTTTTCTTTTTTTCTTTGGCCTTTCTTTTTTTGGCCTTTTTTGGGGGCAATGCTCTAATAATGATGATCATCATACTTTCACTGATTACAACATATGAGTTACAATTCGAAACTAGAACAAGATATGACTCTATATGAATGCCTCCGGCGGTGTACCGGGATGGTGCAATGAATCAAGAGTGACATGTATGAAAAATTATGCATGGTGACTTTGCCACAAATACGATGTCAACTACATGATCATGCAATGTCAATATGACAAAAGTAAAGTATGTCATGATGATGATGAACGGAACGGTGGAAAGTTGCATGGCAATATATCTCAGAATGGCTATGGAAATGCCATGATAGGTAGCTATGGTGGCCGTTTTTAGGAAGATATAATGAGGTTTATGTGTGATAGAGAATATCATATCACGGGGTTTGGATGCACCGGCGAAGTTTGCACCAACTCTCAAGGTGATAAAGGGCAATGCACGGTATCGAAGAGGCTATCAATGGTGGAAAGGTAAAAGTGTGTATAATCCATGGACTCAACATTAGTCATAAGAACTCATATAATTATTGCAAAAATTTAGAAGTCAACAAAAATCAAGCACTACGCGCATGCTCCTAGAGGGATAGATTGGTAGGAAAAGACCATCACTCGTCTCCGGCCGCCACTCATAAGGATGCACAAGCCAGGTACACTTCATGTTTCAAATTTGTTACACAACTTTAACCATACATGCATGCTACGGGACTTGCTAACTTCAACACAAGCATTTTTTAAATTCATAATCACCCAACTAGCATGACTTTAATATCACTACCTCCATATCTCAAAATAATTATCAAGTATCAAATTGATCATAGCATCCAATTCACTTCATATGATAGTTTCTATTATACCCAACTTGGATGCCTACCATTCTAGGACCAATTTATAACCATAGCAAATACCATGCTGTTCTAAAAGACTCTCAAAATAATATAAGTGAAGCATGAGAGACTAGCAATTTCTTCAAAATTAAGCCACCGCCGTGCTCTAAAAAGATATAAGTGAAGCCCTAGAGCAAAAACTATCAAGCTCAAAAGATATAAGTGAAGCACATAGCATAATCTAGCAAATTCAATCAAGTGGGCTTCTAACAAAAGGTGTGTACAGCAAGGATGATTGTGGTAAACTAAAAAGCAAAGACTAATATAATACATGACACTCCAAGCAAAACACATATCATGTGGCGAACAAAACTATAGCTCCAAGTAAAGTTACCAATGAACAAAGACGAAAGAGGGGATGCCTTCCCGGGGCATCCCCAAGCTTAGGATTTTGGCTATTCTTGAATATCTTGGGGTTCCATGGGCATCCCCAAGCTTAGGCTCTTGCCACTCCTTATTCCATAGTCCATCAAAGCTTTACCCAAAACTTGAAAACTTCACAACACAAAACTCAACAGGAAATCTTATAAGCTCCGTTAGTGAAAGAAAACAAAACCACCACATAAGGTACTGTAATTAACTCGTTTTTTATTTATTTTGGTGTTAAACCTACTGTATTCCAACTTATCTATGGTTTATAAACTATTTTACTAGCCATAGATGCATCAAAATAAGCAAACAACACACGAAAAAACAGAATCTGTCAAAGACAGAACAGTCTATAGCAATCTGTAACTAACGCAAACTTCTGGAACTCTAAAATTCCTACCAAAATAGTAAGTCCTGGAAAATTTGTCTATTGATCAGCAGCAAAAATAATAAACGCAAAATCACGTTTCTGTGATTTAACAAAACTAATTTCGTGCGCGCAAAGTTTCTGTTTTTCAGCAGAATCAAATCAACTATCATCATAGGTTATCCTATAGGTTCTACTTGGCACAAACACTAATTAAAAGATAAAAACACATCTAAACAGAAGGTAGATGCAAATTTTATTACTAAACATGAACAAAAACAAAAACATAAATAAAATTGGGTTGCCTCCCAACTAGCGCTATCGTTTAACGCCCCTAGCTAGGCATAAAAGCGAAGATAGATCTAAGTTGTGCCATCTTTGGCACTAAATTCATAAGTAGCTCGCATGATAGATTAATAAGGTAATTTGACTTTATTTCTTGGAAAGTGCTCCATGACTTTCTTTAATGGAAATTGGAATCTAATATTCCCTTCCTTCATATCAATAATCGCGCCAATCATTGTAAGGAAAGGTCTACCAAGAATAATAGGGCAAGAAAGATTGCAATCTATATCAAGAACGATAAAATCTACGGGCACCAAATTTCTATTTGCAACAATGATAACATCATTGATCCTTCCCATTGGCTTTTTAATGGTGGAATCCGCAAGGTGCAAATTTAAAGAGCAATCATCAAGATCATGGAAACCTAGAATATGAGTTTTCGGAATCGTGGAAACACTAGCACCTAAATCACACAAAGAAAAACACTCATGATCTTTAATTCTAATCTTTATAGTAGGTTCCCACTCATCATTAAGTTTTCTAGGTATAGAAACTTCCAAATTAAGTTTTTCATCATAAGATTGCATCAAGGCATCAACGATATGTTTGGTAAAAGCTTTATTTTGACTATAAGCATGAGGAGAATTAACAACGGATTGCAACAAGGAAATACAACCTTCTAAAGAAAAATTGTCATAATCAAATTCCTTGAATCCGAGATAGTGGGTTCAATACTATTTAAAGTCATGACCTCTCCAATCCCACTTTTACCAAATTTAGCATCAAGATCTAAAAACTCCGAATTCTTGGGACACCTTCTAACTAAAGTTGACTCATATCCAGTCCCATTATCAAGATTCATATTGCAAAACAAAGATCTAATAGGAGACACATCAATAACTTTAAGATCTTCATCATTATTTTTATTGAAACTAGATGAACACGCTTTTACAAAGCAATCTTTCTTAGCACGCAATCTAGCGGTTCTTTCCTTGCACTCATCAATGGAAAATCTCATGGCTTTGAGAGACTCATCGATATCATGCTTAGGAGGAGAAGATCTAAGTTTAAGAGAATCAACATCAAGCGAAAGTCTATCAACGTTCCTAGCCAAATCATCAACTTTGAGCAATTTTTCTTCAAGCAAGGCATTAAAATTCTTTTGAGAAATCATAAATTCTTTTACACTATTCTCAAAATCAGAGGGCATCTTATTAAAATTACCATAAGAGTTATTGTAGGAATTTCCATAATTATTAGAGGAATTACTAGGGAATGGTCTAGAATTAAAGTTTCCTCTATAAGCATTGTTACCGAAACTATTCCTACCAACAAAGTTCACATCCATAGATTCATTAGTATTCTCAATCAAAGTAGACAAAGGCATATCATTGGGATCAAGAGGAGTATTTCTAGTAGCACACAACTTCATAAATTCATCCATCTTTCCACTCAAAACATTGATTTCTTCTATAGCATGTACTTTTTTACTAGAAGATCTTTCGGCGTGCCATTGAGAATAATTAGCCATAATATTATCAAGAAGTTTTGTAGCATCTCCTAACGTGATTTCCATAAACGTGCCTCCCGCGACCGAATCTAAAAGATTTCTAGAAGCAAAGTTCAAACCGGCATAAAAATTTTGTATGATCATCCATAAATTCAAACCATGAGTAGGGCAATTGCGAATCATCAATGTCATTCTTTCCCAAGATTGGGCAACATGCTCATGATCAAGTTGTTTAAAATTCATAATATCGTTCCTAAGAGTGATAATCTTAGCGGGAGGAAAATACTTAGAGATAAAAGCATCTTTGCACTTGTTCCAAGAATCGATACTATTTTTAGGCAAAGACGAAAACCAAACTTTGGCACGATCTCTAAGTGAAAACGGAAATAACTTCAATTTAACAATATCGTTATCCGTATCTTTCTTCTTTTGCATATCACACAAATCAACAAAGTTGTTTAGATGAGTAGCGGCATCTTCACTAGGAAGGTCGGCGAATTGATCTTTCATAACAAGATTCAGCAAAGCAGTATTGATTTCACAAGACTCAACATCATTAAGAGGAGCAATCGGAGTACTAAGGAAATCATTATTATTGGAATTGGAGAAATCACACAATTTGGTATTATCTTGTGCCATGGCAACAAGTAATCCAACACACAAGCAAACAGAAAAAGGCAAGCAAAAAAGAGAGGAGAAGATTGGGAAAGAGAAGGCAAATAAAACAGCAAGGGTGAAGTGGGGGAGAGGAAAACGAGAGGCAAATGACAAATAATGTAAATGCGAGGGAGATGAGTTTGTGATGGGTACTTGGTATGTCTTGACTTGAGCGAAGACCTCCCCGACAACGGCACCAGAAATCCTTCTTCTACGTCTTGAGCTTGCGTTGGTTTTCCTTGAAGAGGAAAGGGTGATGCAGCAATAGTAGCGTAAGTATTTCCCTCAGTTTTTGAGAACCAAGGTATCAATCCAGTAGGAGGCTCCTCAAAAGTCCCACGCACCTACGCAAACAAACAAAGAACTCGCAACCAACGCAATAAAGGGGTTCTCAATCCCTTCACGGCCACTTGCGAAAGTGAGATCTGATAGAGAAAGTATGATAAGATAAATATATTTTTGGTATCTTATAATATAGATGCAAAAAGTAAAGATGCAAATAAAAGTAGATTGAAAGCTTATATGATAAAAGATAGACCCGGGGGCCATAGGTTTCACTAGTGGCTTCTCTCAAGATAGCATAAGTATTACGGTGGGTGCACAAATTACTGTTGAGCAATTGATAGAAAAGAGAATAATTATGAGATTATCTAGGCATGATCATGTATATAGGCATCACGTCCGCAACAAGCAGACTGACTCCTGCCTGCATCTACTACTATTACTCCACACATCGACCGACTCCTGCCTGCATCTAGAGTATTAAGTTCATAAAGAACAGGGTAATGCATTAAGAAAGATGACATGATGTAGAGGGATAAACTCAAGCAATATGATATAAACTCCATCTTTTTATCCTCGATGGCAACAATACAATACGTGCCTTGCTGCCCCTGCTGTCACTCGGAAAGGACACCGCAAGATTGAACCCAAAGCTAAGCACTTCTCCCATGGCAAGAAAGATCAATCTAGTAGGCCAAACCAAACTGATAATTCGAAGAGACTTGCAAAGATAACTCAATCATACATAAAAGAATTCAGAGGAGATTCAAATATTTCTAAACTTGATCATAAACCCACAATTCATTGGATCTCGACAAACACACGGCAAAAAAGAGTTTACATCGAATAGATCTCCACAAGAGAGGGGGAGAACATTGTATTGAGATCCAAAAAGAGAGAAGAAGCCATCTAGCTAATAACTATGGACCCGAAGGTCTGTAGTAAACTACTCACATCTCATCGGAGGGGCTATGGTGTTGATGTACAAGCCCTCCATGGTCGATTCCCCCTCCGGTGGAGCGCTGGCGAAGGCTCCAAGATGGGATCTCGCGGATACAGAAGGTTACGATAGTGGAAATTGTGTTTCATTGGCTCCCTGGATGTTTTTGGGGTACGTAGGTATATATAGGAGGAAGAAGTACATTGGTGGCCGCCTGTGGGGCCCAGGAGATAGAGGGCGCGCCCAGAGGGGTTGGGCGCGCCCTCCTGTCTCCTGGCCGCCTCGCAAGCTTCTTGACTTGCACTCCAAGTTCTCCGGATCACGTTCGTTCCAAAAATCACGCTCCCGAAGGTTTCATTCCGCTTGGACTCCGTTTGATATTCCTTTTCTTCGAAATACTGAAATAGGCAAAAAACAACAATACGGGTTGGGCCTCCGGTTAGTAGGTTAGTCCCAAAAATGATATAAATTTGTAAAATAAAGCCCATAAACATCCAAAAGGGGTAATATGATAGCATGGAACAATAAAAAAATTATAGATACCTTGGAGATGTATCAACACCAGGGTCCATTACCAGGGGCTGTATTCGGCCCGGTATACTTTGAAAAGTCCGAACACCTATAGGGAGTGTTCGGCGTCGTGAGATTGGCCTTATATGCATCAGCTCCGAATCATGTCTTTGGTCAATAGTTGGGTTGCCCGGCTCTTGTGCTTGCTACCTTACATTCCACTCTATCGGCTAAGGTAGTAAAGGGAGAACCACTGCGATTGTGTCGTGGCTCGTTCGGATGAGCACCTCAGTAGAGAAAGCCGAAAACTAACTGTCATGATGTGGCGAGAGCTGGTCAACCACTCAATGACTAATCGGAATCTTCGTGATTCCTTCCGTATTACATGAAGGACCGTTCTTGCGGTCACGTATGTCAAACGCACTGTATTCTGATAATCGCGTACATACCAGGGGCTATATCGTAGACCCACCATCAAACTCCTATGGCTAAGTGAAAGTGTTAAAGCCCTATAGTCCGATTGCCTGGTTTGCCGCATTGAAACCTCCTTAATGGACCAAGACGTTGGGTCAAGAGTGATCAAGTGCTTTTCCAAACACCCCCGCGTTATACGTGAGGGGGAAGAAGCCCACGACTGGCAAACTTTCAGATTATATAAAAAACGGCCGCATAGGAGGAACCAAAAACTTTTTAGGAAAAAGTATAAAAACATAGCCTTAAATATATCATAATATTGTTTTTTACAATTTCGAACCACCTCACTCGAGCATTATATCTTTCGAGCACTGACCCTCTATCAAGAGGGCACCCCCTAGGACATCCTCAAAATAATGCTCTGACGGGTAATGGTCCTCGCCCTCGAGTGGACTTTTCGCTGCAATATCGGTGGCCTTCATCTTTGTCCAATATGTCTTAACGCGGGCAAAGGCCATCTGTGCACCTTCTATGCACATTGACCGCTTCACAGCGTCGATACGCGGCACCGCATCAACAAGTCGCCGCACCAAACCGAAATTACTATTCGGAATTGGCTCAGTCGGCCATAGTCGGACTATGATGTCCTTCATGGCAGATCCGGATAGCTTGTGGAGCTCGGCCCACAGGGCCATTTGTTCGTTCAGCAACAATGGATGCTTTGGCATGCTGAATTGCGACCAGAAAAGCTTTTCTGTCGCATGTCCTTCTTGCGCTTGGAAAAACTGCGTCGCATCAGAGACACTCTTCGGCAAGTCCAATAATGCGTCTGGGGAACTCCACATCTGATTAAGCAGGGCATACTTTGGATCGCCAAATTTAGTTTGCAATAAGAAGGGCTTACCAACCGCGATCTCCCTAGCTTGTCGGATCTCCTCCCGAGTCGCTCTAGACTCGGACCGTGCCTCCCGCACCTCTTGTAAGGCCTTGTCAAGATCAGCCGTTTTGATTTTGTTATCTCTCTCGAGAAGGTCACATTGGCTAGGGGCATACTTTAGCTCAAGTGCCATAGTAGATATTCTCTCCTCGCATTGGCGCCGCACAGCCTGTTCGGCCTTTAATTCAGTAGCTGCCTTTTCGACAGCCGCATTACTCATCCTGGCCTGCTCTTTTTCCCGGGCAAGCTCAGCCCGAAGGGTCTCAACAGCGGCGGCACTATCTGCAGTTATGCATATTTCAGTATACAATTTCTCAGCGTCATGCTCATATCATAATAATTGCATATACTGAGTGCCTCAAAGACATACCTTGCGCCTCGTTGAGCCGCTTGTTCATAAGCGTGATGTCATCATCTACCACATCAACTTTCTGCTTTAGACTTTCAATCTCTGTAGCTCGGGTAGTCGCCACGAATGTAACAACATGTGTTTCAATTAGTCAGATCATTTCCTAGGCATATATTTCTTGATCCTCTCATCATCTCCCTTTGGACGCCAACCAGAGTCTCAGGGGCTACTATCTATACACAGGCGCATTTTTGCTTTTATAACACAATTAAAAATATTACATTACGTACCTTGAAGCCTCTTAGCAGGATCGTAAAGGCTTCATTCAATCCGCTTTTCGCGGACCGAACCCTCTCAAACACCTTACCCATCAAAGTATGATGATCCTCCGAAACGGACGCATGACGCAATGCGTCCATCAAGGTATCCGGCGTCTCTGAATCTGGAGCAGATTGCACAGTCCCTCGGAGGTCGGATAGTCCGGGACCTTTATTGTTGGTCCTTGTAGGGGCCGCACACCCTGAACCATGGATGACCGAAGTATTGCCTTCGGACCCGGTCTTCACTGTCCCTTGCACCGCTTGTTGGTCGGGAGAGATCCTTCGGGACGACACCTCAGCGTCATCTGCCTTGTCGGGCAGGGAGATCTGTGGAGGCGTCTTGCTCTCCATCATCTCCGGAAGAAGATCCCCCGAGGAGGAGGATTGTTGAGGAAGGCTGCATGCCGGACTGCAAACATATATTCTCATTACAACTAGGAAAGAACGGGATATATTTAAAACACCCTTGTTCACTTACGATTCGGCTAAGGGCTTATCTTTACGAAGAGACTGCGTGTCAACGTCACCTCCCGAGCCAGAACCCCCTGACAGGGATATCTTCCCCCACTTTGAAGCTTCTATTATCAAGTCTTCGGAGCCGGTCCTCTTCTTCCCATGAGGAGAAGGAATGTCAGTTTTCCCTTCCATTCCATCTTCGGAAGTGGGAGTCCAAATCTCCCCGGACAAGGTGCCTTGCGTGCCTATAGAATGAAGGCCACCTTGGGCCTCCTTGCCCTCCTCCTTGTCTTCCCTTGCCGGCACTTGGTAGGGTGCCGGAGCCAGCATCCTTGTTAACACCAGATCAGCTGAGTCTTCGGGAAGAGGGGCCGAACACCTAATTCTCTCCACCTTCTTTATCTAGCCCTGGCCAAGTATGATTTTCTCAGTATATTGTCATGAAAATTTGACTAAACTGTGTTCAGAAGTTGCGTACTTACCGAGGTATCCAGATGGTTGCAGTCAAGGCCGAGGTCCTCTGTGGTATCCGACCACTGTTTTCGCGTCCCAAAGAATGATTTCCACATTCCTCTGAGTGTTGTGCCAGAGATGTGCTGAAGGGTTCGGGGTCCTTCCGGATTAAACTCCCACATGTGGAGAGGTCGTCGCTGGCACGGTAGGACCCGCCGGACCAGCATTACTTGGATTAAGTTGATGAGATCGGTGTCCTTTTCAATAAGGCTCTATATGTGGCTTTGCAGCACCTGCACTTCATCGATGGATCCCCAGTCCAGCCCCTTATTAACCCACGACGCAAGCTATAACGGAGGGCCGGATCGGAACGCAGGTGTAGCTGCCCACCTGGTACCACGGGGTTCGGTGATGTAGAACCACTCCCGCTGCCACAGGTTGAAAGTTTCTATAAAGGAGCCCTTTGGCCAAGTAGTCTTGGCGAGCTTGCTCACCGCAGCAACACCGCACTCCGCCTGTTTCCCGTCGACTACCTTTGGCTTCACACTGAAGGTCTTGAGCCATAAGCCAAAGTATGGGGGAATACGGAGGAAGGCCTCGCATATGATAATAAATGTCGAGATGTGAAGAAAAGAGTCTGGATCTAGATCGTGAAAATCTAGCCCGTAATAAAACATGAGCCCTCGGAGGAAGTGGGAGATGAATACGGCCCTCTCGCCAGATCTGGGGGTAGGAATAACCTGCCCTTGAGCATGGAGCCTGTGGACAATTTCTGTGGTCAGGTATCTGGCCTCCCGGAGCTTTGCGATATCCTCCTCGGTGATGAAGGAAACCACCCACCAGCCTTGAGGGCCGGGTCCGGACATGACTGGGAGGCGCAAAGCGATTAGCTTGAACCTTGGGTGTTGGAACTCGAGGTAGGAGAGGTTGAGGGAAGGCTTGGCGTAAAGGAAAAAGGACGAGTCTTGACCCCTTTATAAAGGCGATGAATATCAAATGTCCCTCCTAGGCCTTAAAACATGCCTATTCCCAAGGAATCATGCCAACAGAATGGTTGGGTTATCCACACCCATATTAATGGGAATCCCACAATAAGGGGCACGATCTCTACTTTGATAAGACGTGCCAATGAAACCGCGTCTCGAAATATGGAGCGGCAGGCTAAAAAACGGTCTGAATAATGACCGGGCGGTGATGTGATGTCATGCTACGTAAAGTTGTCAGCGGATTGGACTCATGAAATATTATACTCTCTACAGTTCTGTGTGGGATTTGTTTTGTAGAGCCGGACACGTTTTCTGTGTTCGAAGACTATTTTGGAGTATTCGGAGGAGGAACCCGCCTTGCAATGTCGAAGACAATCTGTGCGTCGGACACCTCGTCATTGAAGCCTGGTTCACGGGCTATTGAGGGAGTCCAGGATTACGGGGTCCTCGGATGGCCGGACTATTAGCATGGGTCGGACTATTGGGCTATGAAGAGACAAGACATAAGACTTCTTCCCGTGTCCGGATGGGACTCTCCTTTGCGTGGATGGCAAGTTTGGTATTCAGATATGTAGATTTCTTTCTCTATAACCGACTTTGTATAAACCCTAGTCCCCTCCGGTGTCTATATAAACCGGAGGGTTTAGTCCGTAGAGGCAATCACAATCATAATCACATAGGCTAGACTTCTAGGGTTTAGCCATTACGATCTCGTGGTAGATCAACTCTTGTAATACTAATATTCATCAAGATCAATCAAGCAGGAAGTAGGGTATTACCTCCATAGAGAGGGCCCGAACCTGGGAAAACATCGTGTCCCCCGCCTCATGTTACCATCAACCCTAGACGCACAGTTCGGGACCCCCTACCCGAGATCCGCCGGTTTTGGCACTGACGATGAGTAGCCGACAGGGCCCACAGGCGGCGGGCCCTACCTGTCGACCGAGAGCCCAGCAACCGGCAGGACCCACCAGGCGGCAGGACCCATCAGCCGGCAGAGAAGCCGGCAACCATAAACACTGACGGCCTAGGCCTACACCCGGCCGGATTACCATTGTACCCTTGGGGGGTAGGCCTATATAAACCCCCAAGGGCACCCATGCAAAGGGTTCATCTTTCTTAGATTACACACACACATAGAGAAAGGAGTAGAGCTAGCCTTACCCTTCTTCCTCCTCTAGCCGAACAGCTCAAGGAGCAACCTTGTAGCCCCTTATTGATCTAGTGATCATGCGGAGATCCTGCAGAGCAGGACTATGGGTGTTATCTCCTAGGAGAGCCCCGAACCTGGGTAAGATGCGTCGGCGTGCATGTTTACGCCTTAGCCCATTTCCAGGCACCAGCGACGTCTTACTAGCTCCCACTATGATTAGCCATCCTTTGGCATATGTCGCACCGACCACCCGACAATATTGATAATCAAGAGAGAGAGAGAGAGAGAGAGAGAGAGAGAGAGGAAGCCATCTAGATACTAAGTACGGACCCGTAGGTCTACAAAGAACGACTCACGCATCATAGGAGAGGCACCAATGGAAGTGGTGAACCCCTCCATGACGGTGTCTAGATTGGATCTGGTGGTTCTGGACTCTGCGGCGGCTGGATCAATATTTCGTCCACCCCCTAGGGTTTTTGAAATATTTGGGTATTTATAGAGCAAAGAGGCAGTTCGGGGGGCACCCAAGGTGGGCACAACCCACTAGGGCGCGCCTGGGCCTCCTGGCACGCCCTGGTGGATTCTGCTCCCCTTAAGCAGCCCCCCAGGTGCTTCCTTAGCCCACCGGCTTTCTCCTGGCCCAAAAAAATCCTCTAGGAGTTTCATTGTGTTTGTACTCCGTTTGATATTGATTTCCTGTGATGTAAAAAACATGCAGAAAACAACAACTGGCACTGGGCACTATGTCAATAGGTTAGTACCAAAAAATGATATAAAATGATTATAAAAAGTCCAAGAATGATAATATAACAGCATGGAACAATCAAAAATTATAGATACGTTGGAGACGTATCAACTTCCCCTCTACTTTCTTCTCTAATTGCACATGCAGCCACCTCATTAGCCTCAATTCTACTAAGAAGTGCACGAACATCTATTAAGTTTTTTCTATCAATAAATCAATGTATTCTCCTTCCCAAAACCGAAATGAGCATCCATCTTCCTACACACGTGACGATGTTCAAAAGGAGCTATCGCAATTGAACCAAAGAATACAGTGACAAAGCCGAATGGGAACAACACATACTCCATCATTTTCGCATTTGAAGAACACCTATCTGGGGTACTTCGGTGTGCCAGAAGTTAGCCGCAGCACTGTCTATGTGCAGTCGTTGCACTGTATGAGCTGCATCGGCGAGCTGTTGTGCGAGCATCGAGCCCGGCGGCTGGCCGGTCGAATCCTTGCCGGCAAACCGACGGCGGCGGCTACAGGATGAACCCATACCTGCATGCGGCGCTGGGCTTTGTCGGGGCTGCGCGGGGGGCACCCCGACCAATCCATGGCTTGGCGCGGCCATCGGTGGTCGGAAATGCCAAATCCGGCCGCCGCGTTGAACATCCTACGATTTGCAACTTTCCGGCCCGCCGACGCAGGAGGAAGTGGCGGAGGGCAAGCTTGGGCGTGTGGTGGCCCTCCGGCATGATCCCGTCGGCTAGGTTGGCCGGAATCGTAGGCGGCTGCCCGACGGCGGGGGGAGGGGTGGGGAAAAGCGCAGGACAAGGGGGAGAGGGATGGCGGTGGGTTGGGAAAAGCACGGGCTAAAATGTCCCCCCACCAACCGCCCCCGCTATATACAGGGCGCCGACGGGCCGAGAGGGGGAACCCGCATTTTTGCAGGTTGGGACGAGAATTATACCGCGCCCCACAAAAAATTACGGGTCAGACGCGTTTGCGGGGTCTGGTCGGGCACGATTTTCTGCTGGACCCGTATTTTGGCGATTATTTTGCAGGTCGCGGCGTTATAAGAGCATCCCTAGCAGACCCCGTAAAAAGCCCCGACCCGTAAAATAACCGCCAAAATGTGGATCGGCGCGGAAAATCCTGCCCGAACAGACCCAACAAACACGTCCGGCCCATAAATATTTTTGAGGGGCGCGGCAAAATCTCGACCCCAGCCCGCGAATATGCGGGTTCCCCCTGGCCTATCGGCTCCCTGCATATAGCGGGAGCGGGTGATGGGGAGGACACTGCAGCCCACGCTTTTCCCCGCCGCCGGGCCACCACCCACGATTTCGACGAAAGTAGCCAGCGGGATCACGCCGAAAGGCCGCCACGTGCATGTGGTTGCCTTCCGCCACCCCCTACTACGTCGGCGGGCCAGAAAGTTGTAGATTTGTGGACCTTCACCGCGGGTGGCCGGATTTGGCTTTTCCGGCTGCCGGTGGCTGCGCCAAGCAATGGAATGGTCGTGGAGCACCCCGTGCAACCCCGACAAAGCCCCATCACCGCATGCAGGTACGGGTTCGTCCTGTTGCCACTGACGACTGTTTGCCAACATGGATTCAGCCGGCCGTCTGCTGGCCTCGGCACTCACGCAGTGGTTCTCTGGCTCACCAATGCCGCTCATACAGTGCGACGACTGCATGCGGACAGTGCTGCGGCTAACTTCGGGCACATCGAAGCACCCCGAATGGGTGTTCTTCAAATGCAAAAACGATAGGGTATGTGTTGTTTTCATTCGGCTTTGGCACTGTATTCTTTGGTTCAATTGCAATATCTCATTTTGAATAGGTCATGTGTGTAGGAAGATGGATGCTCATTTTGGTTTTGGGAAGGCAAATACATTGATTTATTGATAGAAAGAAACTTAATAGATATTCGTGCACTCCTTAGTAGAATTGTATGTAATGATGCGGCTGCATGTGCAACTAGAGGGGAAGCAACATCTACTTCTTTAGAACCAAAGAAGAAGAATGAAGAATGCAAGATCAATAATCCACAGATCAACAATGAGTGCATGGAGAAGATATTGCTTCAACTAGTGGGAGCAGTTATGGAAGTTGGAAATCTTCTAAAATGCATAATTGTGGTTCTTGTTTTCTTTGGTCTTGCTATTCTAGCAAAGATTTGGTGATGTCCTATGTATCCAATGCCGTTGAAAAAGCAAAGAAATGTATTATCTTGTGTAAAATTGAAGTGCAAATTTCATATTTGCAGGCCGGCGGGAGCGGCGCGCGGACCAGGCCCCGTAAAGCCGACCCGTAAAAGAGCATATTCCACAAATATCCCTTTATACGGGCCGTTTTGCGGGTTCTGCCTCTGCGGCCGTCTGCGCCGGCCCGCAAAGCCGTTTTTCCCCGAACTGCAAATGCATTTTGTGGGTTGGCATTATGCGGGGTCTGCTAGAGATGCTTTAAGGCGCTCAGCTATAGACGGTTTCTTATCCAAGATTGGCATATGGATTCAAATCCATGATTTTCCTGAGGGTTTCTTCTCCAAGATCAAAGCCCTATCCTCCACGGTTGGCGAGTACATCTATGCTGAGCCAAAGTCACAAGACTTTGAAGGGAACTTCTATCGTGTGCGGGTGAGAATTGATGTTTTTAAGCCCCTCCAGAATGTTGTTTCCCTTGTCATCAAGCAAAAGAGATAGCTGTTTCAGGTTAAATACGAGCGTTTGCTAGACTGGTGTGCGGTTTTTGGCCATCTTGGGCATATGTTTAAGGATTGTGGGGATGGGGTGCACCCTCCAAAAGCTCTTGTGTTTAAGGACATGAAGGCAGTATGGTTCAGAGGGACAGGCCACGGTCTAGGGGAAGGAAGATGAAATAGGGGAGGCCGAGGCAGAGGCCGTTCAGGGCGTGGTCAGGGAAGAGGTGTTCTGTCACTGTTTCCTCATGATAACTATGTTGAGGAAGACCTAGAGATCCTACCATACGCTGTAAGAGAAAAGGCTGAGAAGAACATGAAGAGAGGGGCGAACCATGAAGCTGAGGTGAACAAGAGCTCATCGGTTCCCAGTTCGGGCACGGGACAATCACTGCTGGCACTCCCCTCGCCTGAGATTCCAGCGAGCCCTTCTTCGAAGCAAGACCCCAAGAGGAACAAAGTGACCCCGGTGCTGCCAGGAAGGAACACCCTGCCGAACAAAAACACAGATGCGCGAATTGGCGGACCCCAGGGAGGGCTGTGCCAGGCGCAAAGAGTCTCTTAGTCTGGAACTATCGTGGGGCTGGCAAACCCGCGACACTCAAAGAGCTTCGTGACATGACGAGGCAACATGCCCCCTCGATTCTTTGTATCCTTGAAACAGAGATTGAGGGATCCCGTGTCGAAAGTTTAGCGGGTTCTTTAGATTTCAATAAAAGCTTTGCAGTAAGTAGTTCAGGCCGAAGTGGAGGCATTGATATTTTTTGGAATGATTCAATAAAAGTTGAAGTGATTGGCTACTCCGAGTATCACATCGATGTAACAATTGATGATTTGTTTGAAACTAAAAACAGGGTCACTTGTCTACAGAGAAGCTCAAGTGGCAGAACGCTACAAAACCTTGTACATGTTGAAAGGAATAACCAATGCTAGCAGCCTACCTTGGGTTATTATTGGCGATTTTAATGAGGTTCTCCACCTACACAAACACGACGAAGTTGGTAATAGAAGTCAGGCCCAGATGGATGCCTTCTGGGATGCTATAGATACTTGTGGTTTGACTAACATAGGCTATGAAGGAACGGGATGGACCTTTGAAAAAACGGTAGCAGGAGGTACATTTACAAGGGTGAGGCTTGACCGATGCGTAGCCTCGACAGAATGGTGCAACGCTTTCCCTAGTGCAGCTCTCGAACACCATACTACAGCCACATCAGATCATGCAGTGATCAGGCTTCGGTTTGGCGACGTGCATGCATGCACCAAGGGCCCCAGGTCATTGAAATATGAGACTGCATGGGAAAGGCATCTAGAATTGATGGAGTTCGTGGGCACTGGTTGGAAAAAGAAATTGGTTGGCTCGGTTAGAGAGCTCCAGGAAAATCTGACAGATTTGTTGGGTGATTTGACAACGTGGGAGAAGGAGCACTTTGGTTCTATCAGAGGGGAGATCTGGCACCTAGAAAATGAACTGGTAGTTATGCGCTCGATCCAAGGGAGATCCGCCCCATTGCATATGGAGTTAAAAATCACTGAAAGGTTAGTGGAGCTCTGTCACCGAGAGGAACCGTTATGGAGACAGCGGGCGAGACTGGATTGGCTAGTACATGGAGACAAAACACCTATTTTTTTCATCTTCGGGCTAGCTGTCGTCGTAGAAAAAAATCAGATTAAAGCTTTACACCTCCCGGATGGGCGAATGATCGAAGATGTTGCCAAGCTAGAGAGTGGACCACAGATTTCTATACACAGTTGTACACGTCGGAAGGGGTGCATGACATGGAACGTGTATTGAAATAGTCCCATCCAAAGTAACATCTGAAATGAATGATGATCTAAATGCCCCATATAGCACCAAGGAGGTGAAGAAGGCCTTATTCCAAATGTTTCCCAACAAAGCTCCGGGGCTGGACGGTTTCCCAGCGTACTTCTTCCAGCGACATTGGGAAGTTTGTGGGGAGGAGGTGACAAAAGCAGTCATCAGAATTGTGGAAGGTAATGAGTCAGTGGAATGCATCAACAACACATTGTTGGTTCTTATCCCAAAGGTTAAAAACCCTACTTAGCTTACTCAATTCCGTCCCATCAGTCTATGCAATGTACTTTATAAAATTGCCTCCAAGGTCATTTCTAACCGCCTCAAGCTAGTTCTACCAGAGATAATTTCAGATGAGCAGTCAGCCTTTGTTCCAGGCAGACTAATCACAGATAAGATCATAGCACCATATGAGTGCCTCCACTTTATGAAGAGAAACAAAGCAAAGAAAAATCAACATTGTGCTCTGAAATTGGACATGATGAAAGCATATGATAGAGTTGAATGGAGCTATCTTCGAGCGGTTATGCTAAAAATTGGGATTTACTGAAAGGTGGGTAGACATTGTGATGGGCATGGTTACATCACTCAGATTTTCAGTGCTATTTAACAGGAAGAAACTTCAGGAATTCACACCCTCAAGGGGTATTCGACAGGGGGACCCAATCTCTCCATATTTGTTCTTGCTGGCATCAGAGGGCCTTTCGTGCCTGTTAAAATCAAAGAGTGAGTCATCAAACCTTCATGGTCTACAGGTGGCCCCTTCGGCACCACCAGTGAACCATCTTCTTTTTGCAGATGACAGCCTACCGTTCTTCAAGGCGAATAATGAGGGAGCATCAGAGGTGCACCAGGTGTTGCATACATATTGCACGGCTACGATCTAACGTATAAATTTTGAGAAATCATCAATATACTTCAGTAAAGGGGTTCCTGATTTGGTGAGAAATGAGATCAAGGTCATGCTCCAAGTTTCTAATGAAACACTGAATGAGAAATACCTAGCGATGTCATCGGATGTGGGCTCTTCAAAGAACGGTGCCTTCAAATATTTGAAGGACTGCTTGTGTAGCAAGGTCCAAGGATGGATAGAAATTTTTTTGTCAATGGTAGGCAAAGGGATATTAGTGAAAGCAGTAGCACAAGCAGTACCGGTGTACTCAACAGCTTGCTTCAAATTACCGAGGGGATTATGCGAGAAACTGAACATGCTAATAAGGAAGTTTTGGTGGGGAAGCAAGGATGGTAAAAGAAAACCGCACTGGGTCTTGTGGAAGGACATGACACAGCCGAAAGGTATGGGAGGGCTGGGTTTCAAAGATTTCAAGCTCTTTAACCTTGCTCTACTAGCAAGACATGCTTGGTGAATATTACAGCATCCGGATTCCCTAAGTGCATGTATACTCAAGGGTGTTTGTTTCCCCAATGCTGCCCTACTACAAGCTGAGCTGGGCTCACGTCCTAGTCAAATCTGGAGAGACATTGTAGAAGGGAAAGATATTCTCAAGCAAGGCTTGATCAGGTATGTTGGGGATGGTTCAGGTACGAGCATATGGGGGGACAACTGGATACCTAGAGATGAAATGATGAAGCCATACGAATGCTTGATTGCTAACCCACCACAATATGTATCTGAACTCATAGATGCCACCTCAGCTTCATGGGACATAACACGGCTACAGCAAGTGTTCCTCCCAATTGATATCCCACATATCATGCAAATACCATTGAGCACAGCAAATATTGAGGACAGTTGGGCATGGAACTTTGAGAAAAACGGCTCCTTCATAGTTAGATCAGGCTACAAGATGTTAGTAGCCACACAGAAGAGAAGAGAAGCATGGCTTGAAGGCACGGCTGGTCCTTCATCCACGACAGCAGAGGAGGTATCATGGAAGAAACTATGGAAACCCGAGGTCCCAGGGAAGATCCGTATGTTTTTGTGGCGACTAGCAAAACACTCGATTCCCACTAAAGATGTTCGTGCCCACCGCAACATGTCCACCACGAGCAGCTGTGGTATTTGTGGAGCTGATGACTCGTGGAGGCACTCCCTTTTGGAATGCACTATGTCCCGATGTGTGTGGGCACTAATAGATGCAGATTTGATGGACAAGCTCATCACAGCGACAGAAAGCAATCCCAGACAATGGTTGTTCTTGATCCGGAACTCATTATCACATGCGAACTTTGTAAAGACGACAGGCACTCTATGGGCTGTTTGGCACGCTCGGAGGCAAGCTATCCATGAAGGTATATTTCAGAGTCCGGGAGCTACACATGGATTCATTGATCGGTTTATTTCCGAACTTGAAACTATCAAGCAACCAGCCATGGGAGGAAGAGATGGGACAGCGCGGACTGGACATAGAAAACGACCGAAAGCACCACCAAATGGCTATGCCAAAATCCATGTTGATGCAGGGGTGTCAAGGTCGAGAGGATCAGCAGTGGCGGTATGCAGAGACCACCATGGCAACTACATGGGGAGTTCATCTTTGATCATCCCAGGTTTGCATGACACAAGTATACTGGAGATGATAGCCTGCCGTGAAGCCATAGCGCTAGCAGAGGATCTTGCCATCCAGAACTTCGTTGTGGCATCAGTTGCACAGCAGGTGGTTGCTGGTATAGCTACACACAGTCGAGGTCGACATGCTGTCATTATTGAGGAGATTAAAACCAGAAAGGAACTTTGTACCTTTTTTTTGAAAGTCGTGTAGTCAATGAGGATGCTCATAAGTTAGCTAGGTTTTCCCTTTCTTTAGCTCTTGGACGCCATATTTGGCTTTTGCAACCCCATAACTCAAATGTAATCTCACTATCTGTGGTCTTTGATGAATAAAGAGTTGCATTACCCCTAAAAAAAGCTGTAGACGATCTAGGGTGTGTTTGTTTGGGCTCTAACTAGCAGCTTTATGGCTTCTCGTGCTTAGAAGCTGGAGCCGCACCAAACACCCATTTTCTGGGCCGGCTCCACGCAGCCCCAGGTTGGAGCGCTCCACAAAATGGGCCTAGAAGTTGCAGCTGCTATTTCGAGCTTCTCGCGGCAAGAGCTGGCTCCAAATTGATGAATGGCAGTTTTGCCCCCTGATACGTCTCCAACGTATCTATAATTTTTTATTGCTCCATGCTACTTTATCTACTGTTTTGGACTATATTGGGCTTTATTTTCCACTTTTATATTACTTTTGGGACTAACCTATTAACCGGAGGCCCAGCCCAGAATTGCTGTTTTTGCCTATTTCAGTGTTTCGAAGAAACCGAATATCAAACGGAGTCTAAACGGAATGAAACCTTCGGGATCGTGATTTTCCAACTCAACGTGATCCAGGAGACTAGGACCCTACTCCAAGCAGTGCCAAAGGCGGTCACGAGGGTGGAGGGCGCCCCCTGGGCGCGCCCCCTACCTCGTGGGCCCCCTGACGCTCCACCGACGTACTCCTTCCTCCTATATATACCTACGTATCCCCGAATGATTAGAACAGGAGCCAAAAACCTAATTCCACCGCTGCAACCTTCTGTATCCACGAGATCCCATCTTGGGGCCTATTCCGGAGCTCCACCAAAGGGGGCATCCACCATGGAGGGCTTCTACATCATCACCATAGCCCCTCCAATGAAGTGTGAGTAGTTTACTTCAGACCTTCGGGTCCATAGCTAGTAGCTAGATGGCTTCTTCTCTCTTTTTGGATCTCAATACAATGTTCTCCCCCTCTCTCGTGGAGATCTATTCAATGTAATCTTCTTTTTGCGGTGTGTTTGTTGAGATCGGTGAATTGTGGGTTTATGATCCAGTATTATCTATGGAAATATTTGATTCTTCTCTAAATTTTTTATGTATGATTGAGTTATCTTTGCAAGTCTCTTCGAATTATCCTTTTTGGTTTGGCCAACTAGATTGGTAGTTCTTGCAATGGGAGAAGTGCTTAGCTTTGGGTTCAATCTTGCGGTGTCCTTACTCAGTGACAGAAGGAGTTGCAAGGCATGTATTGTATTATTGCCATCGAGGATAACAAGATGGTTTTTTTATCATATTGCATGAATTTATCCCTCTACATCATGTAATCTTGCTTAAGGTGTTACTCTGTTTTTATCTTAATACTCTAGATGCATGCTGGATAGCGGTCGATGAGTGGAGTAATAGTAGTAGATGCAGAATCGTTTCAATCTACTTTGATTTGGACGTGACGCCTATATACATGATCATTGCATAGATGTACTCATAACTATGCTCAATTCTGTCAATTGCTCAACAGTAATTTGTTCACCCACCGTAGAATACTTATGCTCTTGAGAGAAGCCACTAGTGAAACCTATGGCCCCCAGGTCTATTCTCATCATATCAATCTCTATCACTTTATTTACTTGCTTTGTTTTTTTACTTTGCCTTTTACTTTTCACTTTGCATCTATCTATCAAAAATACCAAAAATATTATCTCTATCAGATCTCACTCTCGTAAGTGACCGTGAAGGGATTGACAATCCCTAAGCGTTGGTTGCGAGTTGCTATCGTTTTGTGTAGGTACGAGGGACTTGTGCGTGGTCTCCTACTGGGCCGATACCTTGGTTCTCAAAAACTGAGGGAAATACTTACGCTACTTTGCTTCATCATCCTCTCCTCTTCGGGGAAATCCAAAGCAGTGCTCAAGAGGTAGCAAGAAGAATTTCTGGCGCCGTTGCCGGGGAGGCTCACGCAAGCAAGTCAACCATACCAAGTACCCATCACAATCCCTATCTCTCACATTACATTATTTGCCATTTGCCTCTCGTTTTCCTCTCCCCCACTTCACCCTTGCCGTTTTATTCGCCCTTCTTCCGTTCGATCTTATGTTTGCTTGTACCTTCTTTTTGCTTGCATCTTCGCCTACTAAAAGTTTATGGATCCTCATCCGCTTGCCAATCTTTTTAAGAGATCCAATTATGACGAACCAATTGCTTGTGAGTTTTGTGCACTAGATTATCTTTATGAAGTTTTGCTTGAAATTCGTGAATCTAGAAATTGTGATGAAGTACTTTATGAAGAGATTCACGATAACTCTTTGAATAAAAATCATGATTGCAATGATTTTACTATAAGTTCTCTTGATGACAATTGTGCTAATAATATGCAAAACCCTAAGCTTGGGGATACTAGTTTTGCTATGTCTACTACTTGTTGTAATGATTGGGGTGATTCTTCTTATGATCTTGAAAATTTATTTAAGCCCCATGATGAATATGAGATTGGTAATAGTGTTTGCAATAATATTGAAAGTGGGTTTGGAACAGTGTCAACTTTAGATCCCACATATTTGGAGAATGTTCAATCTTATGGTATTTTTGATAAAAGTGGGTTTGGAGAGGTCATGACTTTAGTTAATGTTAATCCCACTATTTTGGAAGAGTGTCAACTTTACATGCATGTGGATCATGTTGAGAATATGTTATGTGATAGCTATTTGGTTGAATTTGCTTATGATCCTACATGTAATTATTATGAGAGAGGAAAATATGGTTGTAGAAATTTTCATGTTACTAAATTACCTCTCTTCATGTTGAGATTGCTATCATCTCTTTGTTCTTCCTTGCATATACTAGTTTTTGTTTGTCTTGCAAATTTGTTTGCTTATAATATGCCTATGCATAGGAAGTATGTTAGACTTAGATGTGTTTGTCACGTGTTTCATGATGTTCTCTTTGCGCTTCAATTCTTGTCTTTCTTGTGAGCATCATTAAAATTCTCAATGCCTAGCTAGGGGCGTTAAACGATAGCGCTTGTTGGGAGGCAACCCAATTTTATTTTGTGTTTTTTGTTTTTGCTTTTGTTTAGGAAAAAATAATCCATCTAGCCTCTGTTTGGATGTGGTTTTATCTTTTAGTTAGTGTTTGTGCCAAGTAGAACCTATAGGATAACCTACGATGATAGTTGATTTGATTCTGCTGAAAAACAGAAACTTTGCGCGCACGAATATAATTTTGTTAAATCACAGGAACGTGTTTTTGTGTTGATTCTTTTTTGCTGCTGATCAATAAACAAATTGTCCAGGACTTACTATTTTGGCAGAATTTTTTGGGTTCCATAAGTTTGCGTTAGTTACAGATTGCTACAGACTGTTCTGTTTTTGACAGATTCTGTTTTTCGTGTGTTGTTTGCTTATTTTGATGAATCTATGGCTAGTAAAATAGTTTATAAACCATAGAGAAGTTGGAATACAGTAGGTTTAACACCAATATAAATAAAGAATGAGTTCATTACAGTACCTTGAAGTAGTCTTTTGTTTTCTTTCTCTAACGGAGCTCACGAGATTTCTGTTGAGTTTTGTGTTGTGAAGTTTTCAAGTTTTGGGTGAATTTTTTTGATGGATTATGGAACAAGGAGTGGCAAGAGCCTAAGCTTGGGGATGCCCATGGCACCCCCAAGATAATCCAAGGACACCAAAAAGTCAAAGCTTGGGGATGCCCCGGAAGGCATCCCCTCTTTTCGTCCACTTCCATCGGTAATTTACTTGGAGCTATATTTTTATTCACCACATGATATGTGTTTTGCTTGGAGCGTATTGTATTATTTGTGTTTTTGCTTGTTAGTCTACCACAATCATCCTTCCTGTACACATATTTTGAGAGAGCCATACATGATTTGGAATTTGTTAGAATACTCTATGTGCTTCACTTATATCTTTTGAGCTTGATAGTTGTGCTCATAGCGCTTCACTTATATCTTTTGAGCGTGATAATTTTTGCTCTATTGCTTCACTTATATCTTTTAGAGCACGGTGGTGGATTTGTTTTAAAGAAACTATTGATCTCTCAGGCTTCACTTAGATTTTTTTGATAGTCGTTAATAGCATGGTAATTTGCTTAATGTTAATATACTTGGTGTTCAAGATATGTGAAACTTTCTTTTGAGTGCGTTGAATACTAAGATAAGTTTGATGCTTGATGATTGTTTTGAGATATGGAGGTGATAACATCAAAGTCGTTCTAGTTGGGTGATTATGAATTTGAGAAATACTTGTGTTGAAGTTTGTAAGTCCCGTAGCATGCACGTATGGTTAAAGTTGTGTAACAAATTTGAAATATGAAGTGTACCTGGCTTGTGCATCCTTATGAGTGGCGGTCGGGGACGAGCGATGGTCTTTTCCTACCAATCTATCCCCCTAGGAGCATGCGCGTAGTACTTGATTTTTGATGACTTCTAAATTTTTGCAATAAGTATATGAGTTCTTTTGACTAATGTTGACTCCATGGATTATACGCACTCTCACCTTTCCGCCTTTGCTAGCCTCTTCAGTACCGTGCATTGCCCTTTCTCACCTTGAGAGTTGGTGCAAACTTTGCCGGTGCATCCAAACCCCGTGATACGATATGCTCTATCACACATAAACCTCCTTATATCTTCCTCAAAACAGCCACCATACCTACCTATCATGGCATTTCCATAGCCATTCCGAGATAAATTGCGATGCAACTTCCACCATCATCATCATGACATACATTACTTTTGTCATATTGCCATTGCATGATCATGTAGTTGACATCGTATTTGTGGCAAAGCCACCATGCATTATTTTCCATACATGTCACTCTTGATTCATTGCACCATCCCGGTACACCCCCGGAGGCATTCATATAGAGTCATACCTTGTTCTATGTTTCGAGTTGTAATCCTTATGTTGTAATCAATAGAAGTGTGATGATCAACATTATTAGAGCATTGCCCAAAAAAAGGCCAAAAGAAAAAAAGAAAGGCCAAAAAAAAAGAAAATAAAAATGGCAATGCTACTATCTCTTTTTCCACACTTGTGCTTCAAAATAGCACCTTGTTCTTCATGTAGTGAGTCTCATATATTGTGCTTCAAAGTAGCACCTTGTTCCTCATGTAGTGAGTCTCATAAAGTTGTCCTTTTCATACTAGTGGGAATGTTTCATTATAGAACTTGGCTTGTATATTCCTACGATGGGCTTCCTCAAATGCCCTAGGTCTTCATGAGCAAGCAAGTTGGATGCACACCTACTAGTTTTCTTTTGTTGAGCATTCATAGCTCTAGTGCATCCGTTGCATGGCAATCCCTACTCCTCATGTTGACATCAATTTATGGGCATCTCCATAGCCCGTTGATTAGCCTCGTCAATGTGAGACTTTCTCCTTTTTTGTCTTCTCCGCACAATCCCCATCATCATATTCTATTCCACCCATAGTGCTATATCCATGGCTCACGCTCATGTATTGCGTGAAGGTTGAAAACGTTTGAGATTATTTAAGTATGAAACAATTGCTTGGCTTGTCATCGGGGGTATAGAAGTTGGGAACATCTTTGTTTGACGAAAATGAAGCATAGCCTAGCTATATGATTTTGTAGGGATGAACTTTCTTTTACCATGTTATTTTGAGAAGACATGATTGCTTTGATTAGTATGCTTAAAGTATTATTATTTTTGTGTCAATATGAACTTTTGTCTTGAATCTTTCGGATCTGAATATTCATGTCACAATTAAGAAGATTTACATTGAAATTATGCCAAAGTATCACTCCGCATCAAAAATTCTTTTTTATCATTTACCTACCCGAGGACGAGCAGGAATTAAGCTTGGGGATGCCTGATACGTCTCCAACGTATCTATAATTTTTGATTGCTCCATCCTACTTTATCTACTCTTTTGGACTATATTGGGCTTCATTTTCCACTTTTATATTACTTTTGGGACTAACCTATTAACCGGAGGCCCAGCCCAGAATTGTTGTTTTTTGCCTATTTCAGTGTTTCGAAGAAACCGAATATCAAACGAAATGAAACCTTCGGGATCGTGATTTTCCAACCAAACGTGATCCAGGAGACTTGGGCCCTACTCCAAGCAGTGCCAGAGGCGGTCACGAGGGTGGAGGGCGCGCCCCCTGGGCGCGCCCCTACCTCGTGGGCTCCCTGACGCTCCACCGACGTACTCCTTCCTCCTATATATACCTACGTATCCCCGAACGATCAGAACAGGAGCCAAAAACCTAATTCCACCGCCGCAACCTTTTGTATCCACGAGATCCCATCTTGGGTCCTGTTCCGGAGCTCCGCCGGAGGGGGCATCCACCACGGAGGGCTTCTACATCATCACCATAGCCCCTCCTATGAAGTGTGAGTAGTTTACTTCAGACCTTCGGGTCCATAGCTAGTAGCTAGATGGCTTCTTCTCTCTTTTTGGATCTCAATACAATGTTCTCCCCCTCTCTCGTGGAGATATATTCGATGTAATCTTCTTTTTGCGGTGTGTTTATTGAGACCGATGAATTGTGGGTTTATGATCCAGTATTATCTATGGAAAATATTTGATTCTTCTCTGAATTCTTTTATGTATGATTGAGTTATCTTTGCAAGTCTCTTCGAATTATCCTTTTTAGTTTGGCCAACTAGATTGGTAGTTCTTGCAATGGGAGAAGTGCTTAGCTTTGAGTTTAATCTTGTTGTGTCCTTACTCAGTGACATAAGGAGTTGCAAGGCACGTACTGTATTGTTGCCATCGAGGATAACAAGATGGGGTTTTTATCATATTGCATGAATTTATCCCTCTACATCATGTCATCTTGCTTAAGGCGTTACTCTGTTTTTAACTTAATACTCTAGATGCATGTTGGATAGCGGTCGATGAGTGGAGTAATAGTAGTAGATGCAGAATCGTTTCAATCTACTTTGTTTTGGACGTGATGCCTATATACATGATCATTGCCTAGATGTACTCATAACTATGCTCAATTCTGTTAATTGCTCAACAATAATTTGTTCACCCACCATAGAATACTTATGCTCTTGAGAGAAGCCACTAGTGAAACCTATGGCCCCCGGGTCTATTCTCATCATATCAATCTCTATCACTTTATTTACTTGCTTTGTTTTTTTACTTTGCCTTTTACTTTTCACTTTGCATCTATCTATCAAAAATACCAAAAATATTATCTCTATCAGATCTCACTCTCGTAAGTGACCATGAAGGGATTGACAACCCCTAAGTGTTGGTTGCGAGTTGCTATTGTTTTGTGTAGGTACGAGGGACTTGTGCGTGGTCTTCTACTGGATTGATACCTTGATTCTCAAAAACTGAGGAAAATACTTACGCTACTTTGCTGCATCATCCTCTCCTCTTCAGGAAAATCCAACGCAGTGCTCAAGAGATAGCACCCCCCCACTAAATGACATTATATGCACCAAATGCCACTGACCGGTTCGTTCTATTCCTTCTCTTCCACCCACCCCGATGAGCGACACAATTCCCCACCCGTTAGGGTTCCTCAGCGCCCCTTTCCCGCCGCCATCCGCCCCAACTTCGGCCACCGGCGACTCAGCCCATCGCCGGTTGGCGTATCGGAGAAGTCGCAGCCCGAATCCCCCGTTCTCGGAACGCAGGGCGCCGCCGCCTTGTGCACTACATCAGGCACGCCGAGCCTTCCGCGGCGGCGCGGCGGCCACGCCTCCTGTCCGGCCCAAGCTCCGCCTCTTCCCCAAGCTCCACCATGTGATACTCAGCGACCCGTCACGCATCCTTGCGCTCTCCTGCACCCTGCTGCTTGGACTACGACTATTATCTCGCCTGCATCGGTAGCGAGGCCTAGTGCTGCCTGCATATGTGCGTGCTTGATGTGTGTGTGCTGGCCGTGTGTGATGTTGCTGAAGCTTGTGCATATGCTGTTTGGTGCTGTTGTACACATTATGTGACATGTATGGATTTGGGTGCCGAGTTCGTATGCAGTCATGTTCACTGGATGCTATGTTTCTTATAATTTTGTTTGCAATACACGTGATCTGTCTGCTTGTGCTCATTTGTTCATGTAGCTGTACAGAACTGGGACAACAAAATTCTTAAAATGATAGATGCTTAACTCGATGATTTAACTTATGCAACAAATTATATATCAATACGTTGTCTATACCATAAAAGAACTATATTCCGGTTAAACCTTTGTACCTATAAAAATTGGTCATCTACGACAAAGAAAAGCTCTTAATCAGGTCATTTACTGTTAAAACAGTATAATAAACACTTAAAACCAATCTACAAAACAATAAAGGACGTTCAGGTCATTTCGGTATGTTTCAGCTCCAGCCGCAGCTGCTATAGCACAACTACCAAACAACTGCACCTCAACTCCAACCTTTCAGCTACAGCTGCTCTTTCCAGCCGGAGCCGTTGCAGCTGCAGCCGAAGAAGTTGGAGCCCAAACAAACACACCCCTAAAAGCATCTCCAACAGCCGCGCTAAACTAGCACCGCGCCACAAATTAGTCTGTTTTAGCGCACGCGCAACGCGGCGGGTCGCTCCAGCGGGCGGGCAAAAACGGCACGCGCGCTATAACGAGTTGGGCGCGCGGTCAAAAACACTGTCCCGCGCGGTGTATTTCGGGCGCCCGCTACAGCGCGCGGCAGACTCGAGCGCTCGCGCCGCACTCTCTCCTCTCCTCCTCCTACGCCCCGCGCGCGCCGGCGCCGGCGCCCTGCC
>NC_041381.1:189107338-189115463 GCF_002162155.2 Triticum dicoccoides
CGGAAACCCTAGCGCGGGAAGCGTTGGCGTCACCACCGCTGGAGCTCCGCCGAGCGTCGGCCTCACGCGCAGCCTCTTTTTGCCGCCGTGGATGACAACGACACCGGGTGGCATCGCGCCGGCGTCGTCCCGTGCCGCCGCCGCACCGTCGAAGGTCCCCAATGCGACGCGGCCGAAGAAGGGCAAAACATCCGTGAAGAAAAACAAGGCGGTGGACGGCTCCGGCAGCACGAAGGCGAGGGGAAAGAAGCTTGCAGCACTTGGTTGGATGAACTTGTGGGCATGATTTTGAACTTGTGGGCATGAACTTTTATTCATCAACTTGTTTGTGTCAAATTTCACATGTTCATTGCATTTTGATGAATGTTTTCAAACTCATTTTGTGTCCAAAATATCATGTATGTTATATGTCCGGCGAGTCACGCGCGCTCTATTTTTGCTCGTTGCTGGAGCGGCGCGCGCGCGCTGCATTATAGCGCGGCTGCTGGAGCCAGCGCTGGTGGCCGCGCTAAACATGCCGAAGTGCGCGCGGCAAACAGGTTTTTTGCGCGCGACGCTTAGCTCGGCTGTTGGAGATGCTCTAAACTCCAACCAGAGACCGCATGTACGGCTAATTTTTTTTAAATAATACATTTTTTTATTAATTTTCATAAATATTACGCTGGGTAATTTTTTTTCAAAAATAATACACCGTCGGCCCGCTGCAGGCCGACTGGGCCTAGTCGGCCCACAGCAGGCCGATTGGATTCCAATCAGCCTACAGCTGGCCGACTGGCCCCTGTCGGCTCACTGTGGGCTGATTGGGTCCTGTCAGCCCATAGTGGGCCGACTGGAGCTAATTGGCTCGCTGTGGGCTAATTCTTTTTGCAAAAAAATAGGCATAAAAAACATATGTTTAAAAAAATGTTAATCATGTAATTAAAAAATGTTAAACGTGTATAAGAAAATGTTTCTGATGTATACAAAAAATGTACAATATATATGCAAAAAAGTTGACTAAAAATATGTTTTAAAAAGTGTTAATCATGTATTTAAAAATTGTTAAATGTGTGTATAAAAATGTTCCTTATCTATACAAAAAATATAGAATGTGTATGAAGAAAAGTTGACACCAAAAAAATATGTTTGAAAAGTTGACATTTTTTCAGATACATGATTAAAAATTGTTAAATGTGTGTATAAAAAATATTCCTTATCTATACAAAAAATATAGAATGTGTATGAAAAAAATTGACACCAAAAAAATATGTTTGAAAAAATGTTCTCCGACACATTTGCCGGTGCTGCGTCAAGCACTTCTCTCAGGAATGGAGGCGTCAACACATTTGCCGGTGGAACAAGACGCAAAGGCTGTACCAGTGGCAATCCTCCAAACACGTTGGCGCAAGATGGCGGACGCGATGGTTGAGCAAGTCCAGGTACAGTGGTCACCTGACTCGACGCTGGGCACCTCCTGGGAGAACAAGGCCGCGCTCTTCGACAAGTTCCCTCAGGCAGAGGCTTGGGGTCAAGCCTCGACACAAGAAGGGGGATGTCAGCGCCACTACCCCTGACATGCCGTCCCCACGTACCAACAACGACGGACCAGGAGCGGCACGGCCTCGTCGACAGATCAAGGCCAACGCAAGAGTGGCTGGGCCAGAATGGGTCCATTAGGCCCAGCCAAGACTACTACTTACCTTCCACGGCACCATCCAGGAGATCCATCCAGAGGATCAAGGCGAACCCGGCGGCTACCTCCTTCCCCTGGCTCCGAACCCTAGTCCTCCCCTTCGCCATTTTGTGTATCGAATCAAGCTTGTATCCCAGATAATTGCCACAGCTTAATAGATCCGCGAGCAGTACCTATCAGGGAAGCCCTAGACGGAGCCAGAGCCCGACGGATCAAGATCCCCGGGCGCCGCTGGGAAGCGTAGCCAGCCGAAATCTCTTGACCCTGCCTCGCCACTCTGTCCTGCCCCCCGGCGCTGAGATGCAGAACCCTAGCAGCAATCACCCTGCCCCGGCCGCGGCAGCGGCGGGGAAATCCAAGTCCTCGGGGCAGGCCGCGGCAGCGGCCTCGGGCCAGGGCCATCAGCCCTCCCCGGCCACGCCTGCGGCTGCCAAGTCCAAGTCCTCGGCCGCGGCAGGGGCCTCGGGCCACGGTCACAACTCCTCCCCGGCCACGCCGGCGGCCGGCAAGTCCAAGTCCTCGGCGCATGCCGCGGCGCCGGGCCAGGCGTCCTCCTCCAACCAACCCCACGCCGTCGGCGGCGCTGACGCAGCCGCATCGAGCCTTAAGCGCAAGCGCGGCGTCTTCCAGAAGGACCGTAAGGCCTTCTTCTGTTTTCTGAATTGTTAGTTCTTTTCTGTTTATTTTCCCCATACTTATGGCTCACTCCTATTCGTTTTCTTTCAGTGCAGCACATGATGTATGGGTTTGGGGACGATCCAAATGTAAGCTGGCCCATTACCAATTCTCTCTTTGGTTCCCTAATTTTTTGGTTAGGAATTATGTAGAACAGAATGCAGTCAGTGTAGTATATTTAAGAATTCAGGATGCAATGGGCCATAAGTGACATTTTGCAAGAAGAGTGGTAGCAAACAAGGGGTGGGTTTACCATGTTAGTATTTAATGGTTGAAAACTTGAAATATATTTAGAGAAGTAAAAGGGATATACCTGGAATTGGTACATTCTGTCCCAAAATTCTCGTCTTCAATTTGTTTACATAAGGATGTATCTATTCATATTTTAGTGTTAGATACATCCGTATCTAGATAAATCTAAGACAAGAATTTTAGGACGGAGGAAGTATTTGCTTAGACTGTGTTTATCAATGAATTTTGATTGTTGGTTAGCTTACACCTTTGCAATCAGACAACAGCCAATCCCTAACATATGTCAATGCATATGGATAGTGGTCGCATGTAATCTCTATTGAAAATTAAAATTATGTGTGCTGTTCATCTATGTTATGTTGAATGTGTGGAAGGAACTGCTAGTCTTTTCATCATGAGTAGCTACTGGCCATTTGGCCTCTCATGTTCGGGGCGAGCCGAACCGGATGCCTTTCTGTTGGGCAGGTCCTAGAGAAACCCCTAGTTTTTTGCCAACCAGCATCTATTGCCTCTCACTTCTTTTTGGGTGCTGCTGTGTGGATAGCCTGGTGTGCCTTGTAATATTTTAGTTTCACTCTTCGCATAGTAAATAAGTCAATGCTCCTACTAGGGATCTCAAAAAGAAAAAAAGACGGAGTAAAGAAACATGTCATCCCCCTTTTAAATCTTAGATGCTCTGGACTTACGATGCAACTGACCTTTTTTTTTGCTGGTTTTTCAGCCACTTCCAGAAACAGTTGCACTTGTGGAGGACATTGTTGTAGAATATGTTACTGACCTCGTAAGTTTCTCTTGCATTTGTACAGCTGTTTAGTTTATGTTTGGCCTGCTAAAAGAATACATACTATTCACAGATAGAAAGGTTTTGTTGAGGATTGCGTGACCCATTTCTGCCATTTGTACAACTATGTAGTTTATGTTTGGCCTGGTAAAAGAATACACACTATTCACAGATAGAAGGTCTTGTTGAGGATAGCATGACCCATTGAACCATTATTCATCTTTTCAATAGAGTCCATTAAGTACACTTAGGAAGTTCTGGGTAGTTTCCTATGCAAATAGACATAATTGGGTAACTGATTTTTCTTGATTAATAATCTGTATATGGATCGACATCTTGCACTGTACGATAGTGAGTCAATTTGATTTCAAGTAAATGTAGTGTACACATATGAGCAACTCATCTACCTGCCACAACCTTCCAACACAATCCATTCATGTTGAACCAAGAAATCCAGAATTGCGCTATATTTAACCAGTTATGCCAGTTTGCTTCAAGCTCATGGCTGTTTATAATTCCATTGTTTTTTTTAGAATAGCTTATGGTTCCATAGCTGAGTGAATCCATGGCGTGCCTTTTTTCCCAGGTCCACAAGGCTCAGAATGTGGCTTCAAAGAGGGGGAAGCTCTTGACAGAGGATTTTCTTTACCTTATCCGAAAGGTATGGTCTGGACTACATGATACTATGTTATTTCCTCTTCACTTGTATCTCCAGAGTTAGCCAAAGCTAAGCATTTGCATTTCACATTTCCCCCCCTAGGATATGCGTAAACTGCACCGCGCTACCGAGTTACTCTCCATGAATGAAGAGCTCAAGCAAGCAAGGAAAGCTTTTGATGTGAATGAAGAAACACTAGTAGTAACCAATGAGTGATATATGCATCCTTGAGCAGCCGCACAGACTACCATGTTATCTGCAATATTGCACTAACTGGTCAGACGATGCAATTGCTCCAGTTGGATGCTCATCCATTTGTATATGGAGTACTATTACCACGTGACATGGTAAGCAATCCAAACTATTCGTTAAAAAAGAAGAGTTTGTTGCCTGTCAAGTTGGCGTCATGTAGCACTTTCCACTGTGATGAATGGATGGTTGTACGCTTTGCCCAGTCATACTAGGCATAAAAATCTGGTTGTCATCTTTTGATATCAGGCACTATCCGCCCTAACTCGGTATTACGTTTATAATATGCGCACATTACAATCGGGAACGTTTCTACATTTCGGGACGGAGGAAGTAGTATTTGTTGCATGTGGCTGACCAAGGGCAATTAGATAACTACCTTGTGGTGGGCATGTGTCCTTGAGTTTTGCCGTTGCGACGGCGTTTGATCCAGCGCCGGCACGGACCTTCGAAGGTAATCTAAGAGCCTCGGAAGGTAATCTAAGAGTGGATGCAAATTGTGGTTTGCATTAGTGGCATCTTTGTGGTTTGCATTAGTGGCATCTGAAAGATGATGGATCATGTGTTGGGTTCGTGTTACGTGGATGGCAGGTATGATTTCCTCTTCGACGTTGCAGTCTTGTGGGGGTTCCAGATCTGGAGTTTGATGGCGTGTTCGGGGTGTTGTCCCGGTCTGATTCGTTCAACGGTAATGATTTTGCCTTTGGCGAGCCACTTTGGAGGTCCGTAAAATTGCATATTAGCAATGGAGCCGCGTCGAGCTTGGGTGTGAAGGTGATCCGTCATTTTTTATCTTTGATGGTTGCTAGTGTGGTACCAGAGGCATGTGACGGGTGTTGGTGTCAAGCTTCTTCAATCTTGTTTGTAATTTTACTTCTTGGTTGTTGTTTTTTGCTATTTGTTCAGTTTGGTCAGGTCGACATATAGGTGGCTTATACTAGATCCTTATGATATAAATGGGACATGTATTCCACGCAAAAAAAAAGATAACTACTTTTTTTTTGAAGGAAAGCCTCATGGCACTTTATTTAGATTGTGACAGTGTTACATGGCTGAGTACATGAGAAAGTAAAAAATTAGGAGCAACAACTGCCCAAACAAAACTTGGCTTAACATCATAAGAGTACCTAGCCAGAAAATGTGCCAATCCATTAGCTTTCCTTGGACAATGCTTGAAACAAGTTCCAGGAATTTCATGAGCAATATGAAGACAGTCGGCAAGTATTGCTGCATTGGGACCCAAAATCTCAGTTTTTTCAGTGCATGCTTCAATCAGTTCTAGACAATCTAATTCGACTGTCACCTTGGTGGACCCAATCTCTGGAAGAAGCTTCAAACCTTGCAACAGCCCCAAAGTTTCAGCAGTTTGGGCATTAAGGACCTGGTCAATTAGCTCGGAAGCTCCTGCAATAGCTTCCCCTCAAGAGTTTCTAAGCATTGCAACAACTAAACTTGTTCCATCATCAAAGAAACTTGCGTCAGTATTCAGCTTATACGAACCTGGAGCAGGTTTCTGCCAAGTAAGCTCTTGGTCCTTTTGTATCAGCCGGGGGGTAACTACCTTGTTAAATAAGGACCGTCTATTTTAACAGATGCCTAGAAAAAAGGTTTCCATCATTTACCTAGTTTCCCGACGATCGGCTCAATATCCAACGACCTCAATTTCATGATGCGACTTGTTCATCTTCTTCCTCCCGCACGATAGTTCCTCCTCCCCGCAGCTTTCCCTGCCCATTCGCCTACCTCCACCCCCTGCATCCGGCGGGCGCTACCGCACACCGGCTCGCCGCCCCCCCTCCCTCAACCAACCACCACTGCCATCGCTAGCCAATGCCCCGACCATCCCTCTAAGCCCCAGACCACCGGTGAAAACCTCTGACGATCCCTTGCAACCCCACCCCTAAGATAGATAATGCAGTTGTGGCTTCCCCCTAAAATATATAATGAGGCCATCACTTCCCCCTAAAATAGATAGTCGGGTTGTTCTATGCCGGCCAGGTTGGAAGGAAAAAGGAAGAAAGAAGAAAAAAGTGACTGATGCAACATAAAATTTAGGCACATGGGAAATAGCAAAACCATATTAAATAAGGAAGCACACTTGTGAGAAGCACAAATGTGTTTCACGACGAAGCACGGACGTGGAAAGCACAAATGTGCTTCCACACCAAAGCACATTTGCGTTTTTTTCATGAAACAAAATTGTGCTTTTAATTTTTGGGAAGCACAAATGTGTTTCCCGAAAAAGTACTGGTGTGCTTCACGGAGAAGCATATTTGTGCTTTTCGCACGTGTGCTTGAGAAAAAATAGTAAAAAAACAAAAAAAATGAGAAAAACCTAAAAAACAAGCATAATCTGAAAATTAAAAAAAATTGTGTGCAGAAATCTAAAAAAAACTCGTCCTTCGGTGCGTCCAGCGTGTGACTGGGCCTGGGCGCATCACATGTCAATAGGAAAAGCGCTCTCGAGTGCTCGCTGAGTATCCCTCGAAAGGGTACCCGTTAATTAGTTGGTCCCAGAAAAAAGAGAGGCATACTGCACCAAGGCGACTTTGCGCCTTCAAGGACAGCTAAATTGCCAGGCAGGCTTAGCATAGCAGGCTTTTACAAAACCGTGGAAAATATTTAGACTGCTCGGAATCACCCAAACCAACCCAACCAACCCAGGGAGAAACGAGACTCTCTAATCACTTGCATCTCAGTTAAAAGTGGAAATATCTCTACTAAATGGGAGTTCGTTGTTGTATGTTTGCTTCCATCTTTGCCCTTCCACTGTTTAGTTTTTTCCTTCACATCATGTATTAACCATCCAATCTTGCCTACAACCCAACTAAATCCAAAAAATAATCTTGCATTCCGCTACCATTTCCAAATCAAATCTTAACAAACCTCGACTAAATCGCATTTTCTTGTGTTCCTCTACTCATACCCAGATCAAATCAAATCAAATCTTATCAAAACTTCAACTAAATAAATAAAATATCTTGCATTCCCCTACCCATATCCTAGCCAAATCAAATCTTGCTAAAATCTCAACTAAATCAAAACATTTCTTGTGATTCCCTACCCATACCTAAATCAAATCCAATTTTGCCAAAACCTCATGTAAATCAAAACTCTCCTTATGTAACCATCTCATTCGTGCAGATACCAGCTACTCAATTCACCCGCGACTAGTGATGCCTCTAGTGTGACCAAAACACTCATCATAATGCCCGCCTAAGCACTTCGTTGGGAAGATATACAAACAGGGGTAATACTGCATGAAAGTGTGCTTCAACTAGGCCTATGCACTTACAGGCCATCAATTGTTCAGGAAGTTAATCTTGAACCAAACAAAAAAGGAAAAGAAAACTACACAACTCATGCTCAGTCAATGAACTGATTAGTCCATGTGCCCCTACACCATCGATCCTCAGGGAGACGATATGATGTCGACATTTACCTGTGGAGGTCAAGGAGACGATGGGAAGCTGTGGACATGACACATCTCCAACGTATCTATAATTTTTGATTGTTCCATGCTATTATATTATCATTCTTGGATGTTTTACAATCATTTTATATCAACTTTAAATCATTTTTGGGACTAACATATTGACATAGTGACCAGTGCGACTTGCTGTTTCTTGCTTGTTTTTTACTTCGGCGGAAATCAATACCAAACGGAGTCCAAACGTAGCGAAACTTTTTGGTGATTTTTTCTGGACTAGAAGACACAAGATGGCCAAAGAAGTACCAGAGGGGTGCCCCGAGGGGGGCACTGTTGGGGAACGCAGTAATTTCAAAAAAATTCATAAGATCACGCAAGATATATCTAGGTGATGCATAACAACGCGCG
>NC_041381.1:189115872-189130415 GCF_002162155.2 Triticum dicoccoides
TCATAGACCGAAAGCGGAAGCGTTATGTAACTCGGTTGATGTAGTCGGACGTCTTCGCAATCCAACCGATCAAGTACCGAATGCACGACACCTCCGCGATCTGCACACGTTCAGCTCGGTGACGTCCCTCGAACTCTAGATCCAGTTGAGGCTGAGGGAGAGTTCCGTCAGCACGACGACGTGGTGACGGTGATGATGAAGTTACCGGCGCAGGGCTTCGCCCAAGCACTACGACGATATGACCGAGGTGGAAATCTGTGGAACGGGGCACCGCACACGGCTAAAAGATCAACTTGATCAACTTGTGTCTATGGGGTGCCCCCCTCCCCAGTATATAAAGGAGTGGAGGAGGGGGCCGGCCGGCCACATGGGGTGCGCCCCAAGGGGGAATTCCTACTCCTACTAGGAGTAGGTTTCCCCCTTTCCTAGTCCAACTGGGAGGGGGAACGAAGGGAAGAGGGGAAGAAGGAAAGGGGGCCCGACCCCCTCCCCAATTCGGATTGGGCTTGGGGGGTGCGCCCCACCACTTGTCCGCCTCCTCCTCTCTTCCACTAAGGCCCATGAAGGCCCATTGACCCCTCGGGGGGTCCCGGTAACCCTTCGTACTCTAGTTTTATCCGAAACTTCTCCGGAACACTTCTGGTGTCCGAACATAGCCGTCCAATATCAATATTTATGTCTCAACCATTTCGAGACTCCTCGGCATGTCTGTGATCACATCCGGGACTCTGAACAAACTTCGGTACATCAAATCACATAAACTCATATTATGAATCGTCATCGAACGTTAAGTGTGCGGACCCTACGGGTTCGAGAACTATGTAGACATGATCGAGACAGGTCTCCGGTCAATAACCAATAGCGGAACCTGGATGCTCATGTTGGTTCCTACATATTCTACGAAGATCTTTATCGTCAAACCACATAACAACATACGTTGTTCCCTTTGTCATCGGTATGTTACTTGCCCGAGATTCGATCATCGGTATCATCATACCTAGTTCAATCTCATTACCGGCAAGTCTCTTTACTCGTTCCGTAATACTTCATCCCGCAACTAACTCATTAATCACAATGCTTGCAAGGCTTATAGTGATGAGTATTACCGAGAGGGCCCAGAGATACCTCTCCGAAACACGGAGTGACAAATTCTTATCTCGATCTATGCCAACCCAACAAACACCTTCGAAGACACCTGTAGAGCACATTTATAATCACCCTTTTATGTTGTGACGTTTGGTAGCACACAAAGTGATGAGGACATCAATACCATTGTTACACCCACAGCCCCTGCTGCTATACATACTGGACCAATTACTAGAGCTCGCGCACGCCAACTAAATTACCAGGTACTTTCGTTTCTTGGTAATGATTCTAATGTTCATGAGAATATGATGCTGCCTAAATTGGATACATTTGTTTTGCTTACAAATGAAGGGCCTAGCTTGGAGAAGGATGAACATTGGAGCAAGAACAAGCATGGAGATGATGGCATGCGCAAGGGGAACAAGAACAGAGTTACAAGTGATGATTTCAGGTCTTTGAAGCCACCATAACGAGTGCATGAAGCCTTGGACGAAATATACAAGATGTCACTTCATAAATTTCGTCCAGAGGCTATTATAGGTGTTGCATCACCTTTTTATTGGGCCAGGCCCATGTAATTTCGAAATACATAAGTATATGCTATTTTTAGAGTCCGTATGTGTGGGGAAACAAGAGATAGGGTTGATTTCGGACCCCTCCACCAAGGGCCACGGAATTCCCCCTCTCTTCCTCCATATATACAGCCCTTAGGGCACCGTTTAGACTTTGGGTTTTATTTAGATTAAAGTTCGCCATAGCTGCAACTTCGCGTACTTCGTTTGTGTTCAACGACCAGACAAAGGCGTCACAGAACCCCACCTTGATTAATAAAGCTTTCATCTTATATTCGCAATATCCAGATTGCAATCTTAGTTTCTTGCTTGTTCTTCGTTTGCTCGCAGGAAACAGACCCTCGTGGTCAGGTTGATCGTGCTCCGGCGTGGTCAATAACCTCTCGGAGTTGGTTTAGCGATTGCTAAGGCGCGACGTCCTCGCACGTTCGTAGTCAGATCGTCAAAGTCGACTTCCACCAAAGCGATATCCATCATCTCATCGAAAGACGGGACACCTTTGCCTCTATCAAGTGGTATCAGATTTCCAGGTTGCTCGGTGAGATTTTACAGTTTTTCGTAGTTTAGATTGAGTCTGTTCTTCATACCTACAGTCCACGAAAAAGCCACAAAAAAAATTAGGGTTAGTTCCATATCCGAACCAATCTGAGCCTTTGCATAATCTTTTTAGGGTTTTTCTTTGTTGAATTTGCGGTTGCATCGTCGTGTCTAGTTGCTGGTCTTAGAGTCTAGTCTTTTAGAGTTTCGAGTTCTGGTCATAAGTTGTCACGCTGCCGCCGGACCATCATCATCGCCCCTGCCATCTACCACCACCGCTTATCCGCCACCGCTTCAAATTCGTATCCATATACCACCACCGCTGCCATCTACCACCATATATCCACCACCAACCCGAGTTCTTGTCATATTAGGTTTGTTTTTGAGATCCATCTAGATTCCGATTCGTGTTTCCTTGCCGGAGTAGGTTTCGAAAAAAAAATTGGTCGAAAAAAATTTCGTGCCTATCCTGTCAGTTTGACCTAGGAAGAGTTTTGAGACACTCGCCATTATAGTGATTTTTCGCAAAAAAAAACAGCACAAAAAAAACAGCGCAAAAAAAAAGAGCGAAAAAAATCCAGAGTGTGCTTTTTCCTTGTTTACGTGCCGCGCCGTGATTTTGTTGGTGTTTTAGGCTCGCGTCTCTAGCACAGTCTAGCCTAGGACCAGCACAGTACCGTCGTTGAGCGTTTATTCAACTTTGCATCTCTGAATTTATTGCTGACCCTTTTTGCTACCATATTATAAGCCTTCCCAGCTCCACATACATCTACGTCGTGCGTTTGACTCTCCCTGGTAATCGTTCTACCCAAGCTTTGAGAGTTTTTGACTACAACGGTTGCCGATCACCGCCTGCTGCTGGGTAAGAACCGGTAAGAATTTGAGATTTGCTTGACGGATTTGTGACACCCACCACCACCTCTTGTTAGTAGTCTGTAGGATCATATTCTTGTGTGTTTCTATTGCTGCTAACCATGCCAGGATCACAAGCCGACGAGACTGACTGGGAGAACATGACGAATAAGGATTTGCATGATAAATTTCAGCAAATGATGAGTGGACAGGTGCAAGATGTGCTAAACAGATTTGAAGAGGCCATGGAGAAGATAGATGGCATGGAGAAGACGTTCGAAACAAAGCTCGATAACAAGTTTAATGAATTGCTCGCACGTCTTCCACCACCACCACCCGCTGCACCTAACACACCTCTCCAACAACAACAACAACGACTACCTCCACGTCACGAAACAGACCTCCGCCGAGCGAGCCGTGTTCCTCTTGCGTTTGGCCAAACTGTTGGTGCTGCTGTTGATACTTCTGTGGCTCCTGCTGCTGATGCAGAGGAGGATGATTATGTGGGAGATTACGAGGATGAGGTTGCTCAAAATCAGAACTACGTGCAACCACCAGCACCACCACCAGCTGGTCGTCCACATGCAAATAATCACAATGGTAGGGTTTTCCCTCAGGTACGAGATCATGACCATCTTCCTAAACTGAAATTGAATATTCCACCTTTCGAGGGTAGATATGTTCCTGATATATATCTTACTTGGGAGTTAGAAACTGAACAACGATTTACATGTTTACAATATCCCGAGGAGAGACGGGTTGCCGCTGCTGTTTGTGCTTTCACTAGTTTTGCATGTGTATGGTGGTCTGAACATTGTAGATTATATCCTATTCCAACTACTTGGACTGCTTTGAAAACTGCTATGCGTACTCGTTGGGTTCCACCATATTATCAACGTGAATTGCTTCAAAAATTACAGCGCTTAAGACAAGGAAAAAATTCTGTAGAAGAATATTATCAGGAATTACAAACTGGCATGATTAGATGTGGTATTGTTGAGGAGAATGAAGCTATGCTTGCACGTTTTCTGGGTGGATTAAATAGAGAGATTCAGACCATTCTAGACTATAAGGAGTATACTAATATCACTCGTTTATTCCATCTTGCTTGTAAAGCTGAACGTGAAGTGCAGGATCGACAAGCATTGGCGCGAACTAACTTTTCTGCAGGCCGACCTTCATCATGGATACCGCGTGCATCTTCTACTTCAATTGCACCAGCACCTCAATCAGGTGCCTCCTCCAGTCGCGATACAAGAAAACAGACACAACCACCATTATCTGCCAAGAGCGCACCTGCTGGGCCTGCACAGAGTTCTTCTTCTTCCATGGCATCAACAGGGCACACAAGTGATATTATTTGTTGTCGTTGTAAGGGAGGAGGTCATTATGCGAAAGAATGCAAATCTCCGCGTGTGATGATTGCTATCGCGGATGGTGGATATGAGTCCGCTAGTGACTATGATGAGGAGACTTTGGCTCTTATTACACGTGAAGAACATGGTGGAGATGATTCTGATCATGAGACGCAATACATGGCTCCTGAAGACGCTGACAGGTATGAATGTTTAGTTGCTCAACGTGTTTTGAGTGTGCAGGTCACACAAGCTGAGCAAAATCAGAGGCACAATTTGTTCCATACCAAGGGAGTTGTGAAAGAACGTTCTGTGCGCGTCATCATAGATGGAGGGAGCTGCAACAACTTGGCTAGCATGGAGATGGTGGAGAAGCTTTCTCTCACCACAAGACCACATCCACATCCTTACTACATCCAATGGTTCAACAACAGCGGCAAGGTTAAGGTAACACGTACTGTTCGTGTGCATTTTAGTATCTCTACATATGCTGATTATGTTGATTGTGATGTGGTACCTATGCAAGCATGTTCCTTATTACTTGGTAGACCATGGCAATTTGATAAAAATTCTGTACACCATGGTAGAAACAATCAGTATACTCTTGTTCATAAGGATAAAAATATTACTTTGCTTCCTATGACTCCTGATTCTATTTTGAAAGATGATATTAATAGAGCTAATAAAGCAAAGCAGGAGAAGAATAAGAGTGAAAATCAGATTGTGGCAAAAGAATTTGAGCAACAAATGAAGCCTAATCATAAACCATCTAGTGTTGCTTCTGAAATTAAATTGAAAAGTGCATGTTTATTTGCCACCAAATCTGATATTGATGAGCTAGATTTCAGCAAATCTGTTTGCTATGCTTTTGTGTGCAAAGAGGCATTATTTTCATTCGAGGACGTGCCTTCCTCTTTGCCTCCTGCTATCACTAACATTTTGCAGGAGTTCGCTGACGTCTTTCCACAAGACGTGCCACCGGGATTACCACCTATTCGAGGGATTGAGCATCAGATTGACTTAATTCCCGGTGCTTCACTGCCAAACCGTGCACCATACCGTACCAATCCAGAGGAGACGAAGGAGATTATGCGTCAAGTACAAGAGCTTCTCGACAAAGGTTATATACGCGAATCCCTTAGTCCTTGTGCTGTTCCTATTATTCTAGTGCCGAAAAAGGATGGTACATCGCGTATGTGTGTTGATTGTAGAGGCATTAATAATATTACTATTCGTTATGGTCATCCTATTCCTAGGCTAGATGATATGCTTGATGAATTGAGTGGCTCTACAATATTCTCCAAAGTTGATTTGCGTAGTGGATACCATCAAATTCGTATGAAATTGGGGGATGAATGGAAAACAGCATTTAAAACTAAGTTTGGATTATATGAGTGGTTAGTCATGCCTTTTGGGTTAACTAATGCGCCTAGTACTTTCATGAGACTAATGAACGAATTTTTACGTGCTTTCATTGGACGATTTGTGGTAGTCTATTTTGATGATATACTGATTTATAGCAGATCTTTGGAAGAACATTTGGAACATTTACGTGCTGTTTTTATTGCTCTACGTGATGCACGTTTGTTTGGTAACCTTGGGAAGTGCACCTTTTGCACTAACCGAGTATCTTTTCTTGGCTATGTTGTTACTCCACAGGGAATTGAAGTTGATAAAGCCAAGATTGAAGCTATTGAGAGTTGGCCGCAGCCCAAAACAGTCACACAAGTGAGGAGTTTTCTTGGCCTCGCTGGATTCTATAGGCGTTTTGTGAGAGATTTCAGCACCATTGCTGCACCTCTCAATGAGCTTACAAAGAAAGATGTGCCTTTTCTTTGGGGTACCGCACAGGAAGAAGCCTTCTCGGTATTGAAAGATAAGTTGACACATGCTCCTTTACTCCAACTTCCTGATTTTAATAAGACTTTTGAGCTTGAATGTGATGCTAGTGGAATTGGATTAGGAGGTGTGTTATTACAAGATGGAAAACCTGTTGCATACTTTTCTGAAAAATTGAGTGGGCCTAGTCTGAATTATTCTACTTATGATAAAGAATTATATGCTCTTGTTCGGACTTTAGAAACATGGCAACATTATTTATGGCCCAAAGAATTTGTTATACATTCTGATCATGAATCTTTGAAACATATTAAAAGTCAAGCTAAACTGAATCGTAGACATGCTAAATGGGTTGAATTCATTGAGACTTTCCCTTATGTCATTCAACAAAAGAAGGGAAAAGAAAATGTTATTGCTGATGCATTGTCTCGTTGCTATACTATGCTTTCACAACTTGACTTCAAAATATTTGGTTTGGAGACCATCAAAGATCAATATGTGCATGATGCTGATTTTAAAGATGTAATGCAGAATTGTAAGGAAGGAAGAATGTGGAACAAGTTTGTCGTTAACGATGGATTTGTGTTTCGTGCTAACAAGCTATGCATTCCAGCTAGCTCCGTTCGTCTTTTGTTGTTGCAGGAGGCGCATGGAGGAGGATTAGTGGGACACTTTGGCGTGAAGAAGACGGAGGACGTACTTGCTACACATTTCTTTTGGCCAAAGATGAGACGTGATGTTGAGCGTTTTATTGCTCGCTGCACTACATGTCAAAAAGCTAAGTCACGACTCAATCCTCATGGTTTATATATGCCTTTGCCTGTACCTAGTGTTCCTTGGGAGGATATATCTATGGACTTTGTTTTAGGTTTACCTCGAACAAAGAAGGGGAGGGATAGCATATTTGTTGTCGTGGATAGATTCTCGAAAATGGCACACTTTATACCATGTCATAAAAGCGATGATGTTGTTAATGTTGCTGATTTGTTCTTTCGTGAAATTATTCGCTTGCATGGTGTGCCAAATACTATTGTTTCAGATCGTGATACTAAATTTCTTAGCCACTTTTGGAGATGTTTATGGGCTAAGTTGGGGACTAAACTGCTTTTTAGTACTACTTGTCACCCCCAAACTGATGGCCAAACTGAAGTAGTCAATAGAACATTGTCTACTATGCTTATGGCTATTTTGAAGAGTAATAAGAAAATGTGGGAGGAATGCTTGCCTCATATTGAATTTGCTTATAATCGTTCATTGCATTCTACTACTAAGATGTGCCCTTTTGAAGTTGTGTATGGTTTCCTACCTCGTGCACCTATTGATTTGTTGCCTCTTCCATCTTCGGAGAAGGTTAATTTTGATGCTAAACAACATGCTGAATTGATTTTAAAAATGCATGAGTTAACTAAGGAAAACATTGAGCGTATGAATGCCAAATATAAACTTGCTGGAGATAAGGGTAGAAAACATGTTGTGTTTGCACCTGGAGATCTTGTTTGGTTACATTTGCGTAAGGATAGATTTCCTGATTTGCGCAAGTCAAAGCTCATGCCACGGGCTGATGGTCCCTTTAAGGTGTTAGAGAAAATAAATGATAATGCATATAAACTTGAGCTGCCTGCAGATTTTGGGGTTAGTCCCACTTTTAACATTGCAGATTTGAAGCCTTATTTGGGTGAGGAAGATGAGCTTCCGTCGAGGACGACTTCATTTCAAGAAGGGGAGGATGATGAGGACATCAATACCATTGTTACACCCACAACCCCTGCTGCTATACATACTGGACCAATTACTAGAGCTCGCGCACGCCAACTAAATTATCAGGTACTTTCGTTTCTTGGTAATGATTCTAATGTTCATGAGAATATGATGCTGCCTAAATTGGATACATTTGTTTTGCTTACAAATGAAGGGCCTAGCTTGGAGAAGGATGAACATTGGAGCAAGAACAAGCATGGAGATGATGGCATGCGCAAGGGGAACAAGAACAGAGTTACAAGTGATGATTTCAGGTCTTTGAAGCCACCATAACGAGTGCATGAAGCCTTGGACGAAATATACAAGATGTCACTTCATAAATTTCGTCCAGAGGCTATTATAGGTGCTGCGTCACCTTTTTATTGGGCCAGGCCCATGTAATTTTGAAATACATAAGTATAGGCTATTTTTAGAGTCCGTATGTGTGGGGAAACAAGAGATAGGGTTGATTTCGGACCCCTCCACCAAGGGCCACGAAATTCCCCCTCTCTTCCTCCATATATACAGCCCTTAGGGCACCGTTTAGACTTTGGATTTTGTTTAGATTAAAGTTCGCCATAGCTGCAACTTCGCATACTTCGTTTGTGTTCAACGACCAGACAAAGGCGTCACAGAACCCCACCTTGATCAATAAAGCTTTCATCTTATATTCGCAATATCCAGATTGCAATCTTAGTTTCTTGCTTGTTCTTTGTTTGCTCGCAGGAAACAGACCCTCGTGGTCAGGTTGATCGTGCTCCGGCGTGGTCAATAACCTCTCGGAGTTGGTTTAGCGATTGCTAAGGCGCGACATCCTCGCACGTTCGTAGTCGGATCGTCAAAGTCGACTTCCACCAAAGCGATATCCATCATCTCATCGAAATACGGGACACCTTTGCCTCTATCACAAAGTGTTCCACCGGTATTCGGGAGTTGCATAATCTCATAGTCTGAGGAACTTGTATAAGTCATGAAGAAAGCAGTAGCAATGAAACTGACACGATCATAATGCTAAGCTAACGGATGTGTCATGTCCATCACATCATTCTCCTAATGATGTGATCCCATTCATCAAATGACAACAGATGTCTATGGTTAGGAAACATAACCATCTTTGATTAACGAGCTAGTCAAGTAGAGGCATACTAGGGACCATATGTTTTGTCTATGTATTCACACATGTACTAAGTTTACGGTTAATACAATTCTAGCATGAATAATAAACATTTATCATGAATTAAGGAAATAAATAATAAACATTTATCATGAATTAAGGAGCATATTTCCTTCAGTCAATAATCTAGATTACATAGTAATGATTCTAACACCCATGGAGCTTTGGTGCTGATCATGTTTTGCTCATGGAAGAGGCTTAGTCAACGGGTCTGCAACATTCAGATCCGTATGTATCTTGCAAATCTCTATGTCCCCCTCCGACACTTGATGACGTATGGAATTGAAGCGTCTTTTGATGTGCTTGGTTCTCTTGTGAAATCTGGATTCCTTTGCCAAGGCAATTGCACCAGTATTGTCACAAAAGATTTTCATTGGACCCAATGCACTAGGTATAACACCTAGATCAGATATGAACTCCTTCATCCAAACTCCTTAATTTGCTGCTTCCGAAGCAGCAATGTACTCCGCTTCACACGTAGATCCCGCCATGATGCTCTGCTTGGAACTGCACCAACTGACAGCTCCTCCATTCAATAAAAATACGTATCCGGTTTGCCACTTAGAGTCATCCGGATCAGTGTCAAAGCTTGGATCGACGTAACCGTTTACGACGAGCTCTTTTTCACCTCCATAAATGAGAAACATATCCTTAGTCCTTTTCAGGTATTTCAGGATGTTCTTGACCGCTGTCCAGTGCTCCACTCCGAGATTACTTTGGTACCTCCCTGCTATGCTTATTGCAAGTCACACATCAGGTCTGGTACACTACATTGCATACATGATAGAACCTATGGTTGAAGCATAGGGAATGACTTTCATTTTCTCTCTATCTTCTGCAGTGGTCGAGCATTGAGTCTGTCTCAACTTCACACCTTGTGACACATGCAAGAACCCTTTCTTTGACTGATCCATTTTGAACTTCTTCAAAACTTTATCAAGGTATGTGCTTTGTGAAAGTCCAATTAAGCGTCTTGATCTATCTCTATAGATCTTGATGCCCAATATGTAAGCAGCTTCTCCAAGGTCTTTCATAGAATAACTCTTATTCAGGTATCCCTTTATGCTATCCAGAAATTCTATATCATTTCCAATAAAAAATATGTCATCCACATATAATATCAGAAATGCGACAGAGCTCCCACTCACTTTCTTTCAAATATAGGCTTCTCCAAAAGTCTGTATAAAACCATATGCTTTGATCACACTATCAAAGTGTTTATTCCAACTCCGATAGGCTTGCACCAGTCCATAAATGGAACGCTTGAGCTTGCACACTTTGTTAGCACCCTTTGGATCGAAAAAACCTTTTGGTTGCATCATATACAACTCTTCTTCCAGAAATCCATTCAGGAATGCAGTTTTGACATCCATTTGCCAAATTTCATAATCATAAAATGCAGCAATTGCTAACATGATTCAGACAGACTTAAGCATCGCTACGGGTGAGAAAGTCTCATCATAGTCACATCCTTGAACTTGTCGAAAACCTTTCGCGACAAGTCAAGCTTTGTAAATAGTAACATTACCGTCTGTGTTGGTCCTCTTCTTAAAAATCCATTTATTTTCTATGGCTTGCCGATCATCGGGCAAATCCACCAAAGTCCACACTTTGTTCTCATACATGGATCCCATCTCAGATTTCATGGCCTCAAGCCATTTCGTGGAATCTGGGCTCATCATCGCGTCCTCATAGTTAGTAGGTTCATCATGGTCTAGTAACATGACTTCCAGAACAGGATTACCGTACTACTCTGGTGCGGATCTTACTTTGGAAGACCTACGAGGTTCGGTAGTAACTTGATCTGAAGTTTCATGATCATCATCATTAACTTCCTCACTAATTGGTGTAGGAATCACTGGAACTGATTTCCGTGATAAACTATTTTCCAATAAGGGAGAAGGTACAATTACCTCATCAAGTTCTACTTTCCTTCCACTCACTTCTTTCGAGAGAAAATCCTTCTCTAGAAAGATCCATTCTTAGCAACAAAGATTTTGCCTTTGGATCTGTGATAGAAGGTGCACCCAATAGTTTCCTTTGGGTATCCTATGAAGACGCACTTCTCCGATTTGGGTTCAAGCTTATCAGGTTGAAGCTTTTTCACATAAGCATCGCAGCCCCAAACTTTAAGAAACGAAAACTTTGGTTTCTTGCCAAACCACAGTTCATAAGGCGTTGTCTCAACGGATTTTGACAGTGCCCTATTTGAAGTGAATGCAGTCGTCTCTAAAGCATAACCCCAAAATGATAGCGATAAATTAGTATGAGACATCATAGATCGCACCATATCCAATAAAGTGCGGTTACGGCGTTCGGACACACCATTTTGCTGTGGTGTTCCCGGTGGCGTTAGTTGTGAAACTATCCCATGTTGTTTCAAATGAAGACCAAACTCGTAACTCAAATATTCTCCTCCACGATCAGATCGTAGAAACTTTATTTTCTTGTTACAATGATTTTCTACTTCACTCTGAAATTCTTTGAACTTTTCAAATGTTTCAAACTTATGCTTCATCAAGTAGATATAACCATATCTGCTCAAATCATCTGTGAAGGTAAGAAAATAACAATACCCGCCACGAGCCTCAACACTCACTGGACCGCATACATCAGTATGTATTATTTCCAATAAGTCAGTAGCTCGTTCCATTGTTCCGGAGAACGGAGTTTTAGTCATCTTGCCCATAAGGCACGGTTCGCAAGCACCAAGTGATTCATAATCAAGTGATTCCAAAAGTCCATCAGTATGGAGTTTCTTCATGCGTTTACATCGATATGACCCAAACGGCAGTGCCACAAATAAGTTGCACTATCATTATTAACTTTGCATCTTTTGGCTTCAATATTATGAATATGTGTATCATCACTATCGAGATTCAACAAAAATAGACCACTCAGCAAGAGTGCATGACCATAAAAGATATCACTCATATAAATAGAACAACCATTACTCTTTGATTTAAATGAATAATCATCTCGCATCAAACAAGATCCAGATATAATGTTCATGCTCAACGCTGGCACCAAATAACAATTATCCAGGTCTAAAACTAACCCCGACGGTAGATGTAGAGGTAGCATGCCGACGACGATCACATCGATCTTGGAACCATTTACCATGCGCATCGTCACCTCGTCCTTAGACAATCTTTGTTTAATCCGTAGCCCCTGTTTCGAGTTGCAAATATGAGCAAGAGAACTAGTATCAAATACACATGCGCTACTACGAGCATTAGTAAGGTACTTATCAACAACATGTATATCAAATATACCTTTCACTTTGCCATCCTTCTTATCCGCCAAATACTTGGGACAGTTTCGCTTCCAGTGACCAGACCCTTTGCAGTAGAAGCACTCAATTTTAGGCTAAGGCCCAAACTTGGGTTTCTTCTCTTGAGCAGCAACCTTTTTGCCATTCTTCTTGAAGTTCCCCTTCTTCCCTTTGCCCTTTTTCTTCAAACTAGTGGTCTTGTTTGCCATCAACACTTGATGCTCATTTTTGATTTCTACCTCCGCAGCTTTTAGCATCGCAAAGAGCTCAGGAATAGTCTTGTTCATCCCTTGCATATTATAGTTCATCACGAAGCCTTTATAGCTTGGTGGTAGTGATTGAAGAACTTTGTCAATGACACTATCAATTGGAAGATCAACTCCCAATTGAGTCAAGTGGTTATGGTATCCAGACATTCTGAGTGTGTGTTCACTGACAGAACTATTCTCCTCCATTTTGAAGCTATAGAACTTGTTGGAGACTTCATATCTCTCAACTCGGGCATTTGCTTGAAATATTAACTTCAACTCCTGGAACATCTCATATGCCCCATGATGTTCAAAACGTGTTTGAAGTCCCAATTCTAAGTCGTAAAGCATGGCGCACTGAACTATCGAGTAGTCATCAACACGTGTCTACCAGGCATTCACAATGTCTGTAGTTGCGGGCGCGGGTGGTACACCTAACGGTGCTTCCAGGACGTAATTCTTCTGTGCAGCCATGAGAATAATCCTCAAGTTACGGACCCAATCCGTGTAGTTGCTGCCATCATCTTTCAACTTAGCTCTCTCTAGGAACGCATTAAAATTCAAAGTAATGGTAGCACGGGCCATTGATCTATAATAATATAGATATGCAAAATAACTATCAAGACTAAGTTCATGATAAATTAAAGTTCAATTAATCATATTACTTAAGAACTCCCACTTAGATAGACATCCCTCTAATCATCTAAGTGATCACATGATCCAAATCAACTAAACCATGTCCGATCATCACACGAGATGGAGTAGTTTTCAATGGTGAACATCACTTTGTTGATCATATCTACTATATGATTCACATTCGACCTTTCGGTCTTAGTGTTTCTAGGCCATATCTGCATATGCTAGGCTCGTCATGTTTAACCCGAGTATTCTGCGTGTGCAAAAACTGGCTTGCACCCGTTGTATGTGAACGTAGAGCTTATCACACCTGATCATCACGTGGTGTCTCGACACGACGAACTGTAGCAACAGTGCATACTCAGGGAGAACACTTGTACCTTGAAATTTAGTGAGGGATCATCTTATAATGCTACCACCGTACTAAGAAATATAAGATGCATAAAAGATAAACATCACATGAAATCAAAATATGTAGCATGATATGGCCATCATCATCTTGTGCTCATGATCTCCATCACCGAAGCATCATCATGATCTCCATCATCAATGGTGCGACACCTTGATCTCCATCGTAGCATCATTGTCATCTCACCGACTATTGTTACTACGACTATCGCTAACGCTTAGTGATAAAGTAAAACAATTAAATGGCGATTGCATTGCATACAATAAAGCGACAACCATATGGCTCCTGCCAGTTGCCGATAACTTTGTTACAAAACATGATCATCTCATACAACAATTTATATCACATCATGCCTTGACCATATCACATCACAGCAAGTCGTACAAAAACAAGTTAGACATCCTCTACTTTGTTGTTGCAAGTTTTACGTGGCTGCTACGGGCTTCTAGCGAGAACCGTTCTTACCTACGCATCAAAACCACAACGATTTTTCGTCAAGTGTGATGTTTTAACCTTCAACAAGGACCGGGCGTAGCCACACTCGATTCAACTAAAGTTGGAGAAACAAACACCCGCCAGCCACCTCTGTGCATAAGCACGTCGGTATAAGCAGTCTCATGAACGCGATCATGTAATGTCGGTCCGGGCCGCTTCATCTAACAATGCCGCCGAATCAAAGTATGACATGCTGGTAAGCAGTATGACTATTATCACCCACAACTCTTTATGTTCTACTCGTGCATATAACATCTATGCATAGACCTAGCTCGGATGCCACTGTTGGGGAACGCAGTAATTTCATAAAAATTCCTACGATCATGCAA
>NC_041381.1:189130576-189176894 GCF_002162155.2 Triticum dicoccoides
TAACGTGGTTGATGTAGTCGAACGTCTTCGCGATCCAACCGATCAAGTACCGAACGCACGACACCTCCGCGATCTACACAGGTTCAGCTCGGTGACGTCCCTCGAACTCTAGATCCAGCTAAGGCCGAGGGAGAGTTCCATCAGCATGACGGTGTGGTGACGGTGATGATGAAGTTATTGGCGTAGGGCTTCGCCTAAGCACTACGATGATATGACCGAGGTGGAAATCTGTGGAAGGGGGCACCGCACACGGCTAAAAGATCAACTTGATCAACTTGTGTCTATGGGGTGCCCCCTCCCTCGTATATAAAGGAGTGGAGGAGGGGGCCGGCCTGCCTCATGGGGTGCGCCCGAAGGGAGGTTCCTACTCCTACTAGGAGTAGGTTTCCCCCCTTTCTTAGTCCAACTAGGAGGGGGAAGGAAGGGAAGAGGGGAAGAAGGAAAGGGGAGGCCGGCCCCCTCCCCAATTTGGATTGGTCTTGGTGGGGGGCCCACCACTTGGCCGCCTCATCCTCTCTTCCACTAAGGCCCATGAAGGCCCATTGACCCCCCGGGGGGTTCCGGTAACCCCCCGACACTCCAGTTTTATTCGAAACTTCTCCGGAACACTTCCGGTGTCTGAACATAGCCGTCCAATATATAAATCTTTATGTTTCGACCATTTCGAGACTCCTCGTCATGTCTGTGATCACATCCGGGACTCCGAACAAACTTCGGTACATCAAATCACATAAACTCATAATACCAATCGTCATCGAACGTTAACCATGCAGACCCTACGGGTTCGAGAACTATGTAGACATGACCGAGACAGGTCTCCGATCAATAACCAATAGCGGAACCTGGATGCTCATATTGGTTCCTACATATTCTACGAAGATCTTTATCGGTCAAACCGCATAACAACATATGTTGTTCCCTTTGTCATCGGTATGTTACTTGCCCAAGATTCGATCGCCGGTATCATCATACCTAGTTCAATATCGTTACCGGCAAGTCTCTTTACTTGTTCCGTAATACTTCATCCCGCAACTAACTCATTAATCATAATGCTTGGAAGGCTTATAGTGATAAGTATTACCGAGAGGGCCAGAGATACCTCTCCGAAACACGGAGTGACAAATCCTAATCTCAATCTATGCCAACCCAACAAACACCTTCGGAGACACCTGTAAAGCACCTTTATAATCACCCTTTTACGTTGTGACGTTTGGTAGCACACAAAGTGTTCCTCCGGTATTCAGGAGTTGCATAATCTCATAGTGTGAGGAACTTGTATACGTCATGAAGAAAGCAGTAGCAATGAAACTGACGCGATCATAATGCTAAGCTAACGGATGGGTCATGTCCATCACATCATTCTCCTAATTATGTGATCCCGTTTATAAAATGACAACACTTTCTATGGTTAGGAAACATAACCATCTTTGATTAATGAGCTAGTCAAGTAGAGGCATACTAGGGACTATATGTTTTGTCTATGTATTCACACATGTACTAAGTTTTAGGTTAATACAATTCTAGCATGAATGATAAACATTTATCATGAATTAAGGAAATAAATAATAACTTTATTATTGCCTCTAGGGAATATTTCCTTCAGGCACAACCCACCTGGGCGCGCCTGGGGCCCAGGAGCGCCCTGGTGGGTTGTGCCCACCTCAGTGGCGTCCCGCACCGCCTCTTTGCTCTATAAATACCCCAATATTCCAGAAACCCTAGGGGAGTCGACGAAAATCAATTCCAGCCGCCGCAAGTTCTAGAACCATCAGATCCAATCTAGACACCATCACGGAGGGGTTCATCATCCTCATTGGTGCCTCTCCGATGATGCATGAGTAGTTCATTGTATACCTACAGGTCCATAGTTAGTAGCAAGATGGCTTTCTCTCTCTCTTTTGATTCTCAATACAATGGTCTCTTGGAGATCTATTTGATGTAACTCTTTTTGTGGTGTGTTTGTTGGGATCCGATGAACTTTGAGTTTATGATAAGATCTATGTTTTTATTCATGAAAGTTATTTGAGTTTTTTTGATCTCTTATATGCATGATTACTTATAGCCTGTATTTCTTCTTTGAATCTTTTCTTTAGTTAGGCCAACTAGATCAATTTTTCTTGCCATGGAAAGAGGTGCTTTGTGATGGGTTCGATCTTACGGTGCTTGATCCCAGTGACAGAAAGGGAACCGACACGTATGTATCGTTGCTATTAAGGATAACAAGATGGGGTCTATTTCTACATAAATAGATCTTGTCTACATCGTGTCATCGTTCTTATTGCATTACTCCATTTTCCATGAACTTAATACACTAGATGCATGCTGGATAGCAGTCGATGTGTGGAGTAATAGTAGTAGATGCAGGCAGGAGTCGGTCTACTAATCTTGGACGTGATGCCTATATAATGATCATTGCCTGGATATCATCATGATTATTTGAAGTTCTATCAATTGCCCAACAGTAATTTGTTTACCCACCGTATGCTATTTTTCTTGAGAGAAGCCACCAGTGAAACCTACGGTCCCCGGGTATCTTCTTTGTTATATTTGCCTTCGCAATCTATTTTTGTTTGCTTTTATTTTCAGTTTTATTAATCGAAAAACAAAAAAAATACCTTGCTGCAATATTTATTTATTTATTTTATCTCGGATTCCCGCGAGATCTATTTATCCAATCTACTACAATTTTACCTATCCTTTTACCCGTGAGGGATTGACAACCCCTCTCTTACGTCGGGTGATGACGCACAAGTGTAGGGGATCAATTGTAGCTCTTTTCGATAAGTAAGAGTGTGATATGTCTACAACGTATCTATAATTTTTGATTGTTCCATGCTGTTATATTATCACTCTTGGATGTTTTATAATCATTTTATAGTCAGTTTTTGGTACTAACCTATTGACATAGTGCCCAGTGCAGTTGCTGTTTTCTGCATGTTTTTTACATCACAGGAAATCGATACCAAACGGAGTCCAAACGCAGTGAAAGTTTTTGTTGATTTTTTTGGGCTAGAAGACATCCAGTGGGCCAAGAAGGTACCTGAGGGGAGCTCCGAGTGGATCACAACCCACCAGGGCGTGCTTGGAGGCCTAGGCGCGCCCAGGTGGGTGTGCCCACCTCGGTGGCCTCCGGCACCGCCTCTTTGCTCTATAAATATCCCAATATTCCAGAAACCCTAGGGGAGTCGATGAAAATCAATTACAGCCGCTACAGAGTCTAGAACCACCAGATCCAATCTAGACACCATCTCGGAGGGGTTCATCATGCCGATGATGCATGAGTAGTTCTTTGTAGACCTACAGGTCCGTAGTTAGTAGCTAGATGGCTTCCTCTCTCTCTCTCTCTTGATTCTCAGTACAATGGTCTCTTGGAGATCCATATGATGTAAGTCTTTTTGCGGTGTGTTTGTTGGGATCCGGTGAACTTTGAGTTTATGATCAGATCTATGTTTTTATCCATGAAAGTTATTTGAATCTTCTTTGATCTCTTATATTCATGATTAATTATAGCCTCGTATTTCTTCTCCGATATTTGGGTTTTGTTCGGCCAACTTGATCTATTTATGTTGCAATGGGAAGAGGTGCTTTGTGATGAGTTCGATCTTACGGTGCTTGCTCCTAGTGAGAGAAAGGGAAACGACACGTATGTATCGTTGCTATTAAGGATAACAAGATGGGGTCTATTTCTACATAAATAGATCTTGTCTACATCATGTCATCGTTCTTATTGCATTACTCCATTTTTCCATGAACTTAATACACTAGATGCATGCTGGATAGCGGTCGATGTGTGGACTAATAGTAGTAGATGTAGGCAGGAGTCAGTCTAGTAATCTTGGATGTGATGCCTATATAATGATCATTGCCTGGATATCATCATGATTATTTGAAGTTCTATCAATTGCCCAACGGTAATTGTTTTCCCATCGTTTGCTATTTTCCTCGAGAGAAGCCACTAGTGAAACCTACGACCCCCGGGTCTCTTTTCATCATATTTGCCTTTGCGATCAATTTTCCTTTGCTTTTATTTTCTGATCTACTAAACCAAAAATACAAAAATACCTTGCTGCAATTTATTTTATTCGCGATCTATTTATCCTATCTACCACAACTATCTCATGCTATCTTGCCTACTTGAGGCGCCGTACCCAAAAGGGATTGACAACCCCTTTAACACATCGGGTTGCGAGTATTTGTTATTTGTGAGCATGGGCGGTTTACGTGGTGTTAGGAGATTCTCCTACTGGTTCGAAACCTTGGTCTCATCACTGAGGGAAATACCTACTGTCGCTATACTGCATCATACCTTCCTCTTTGGGGAAATACAACGTAGTTCTAGCAGACATCAGAGTGTCGAACTGTCGGGGGAAACGACACCTATGGGACCACGAGGATCCCTTCTACGGTTAGCGGGGAGAGAGCTGCGCAAAGAGCAGGTCTAGTGATCAGTGCGGGGGATTTTTACCCAGGTTCAGGCCACAATGGTGCGTAAAACCCTAGTCCTTCTTGAGTGTATATCTTGTGTTCTAGAGTTCTTGAACTAGCTGCGGTGCATGCCCAGTCCAAAAAGTCTGAATCCTTCCTCAGTATGCCTAGGGCCTCCTTCTATATGTCAAAGGGGTCGCCATAGTGGCACACAAGAGGTGGAAAGTATCTACAGTGTACAAACTTATCGCTGACATCGTAGGACAAATGCATTTAATGCGCTGCCTATGTGCCCTCTTACTTTATCGAGGACGGTAACAGAAACCGTCCCGTTCATCGCCGCCTCTCCTTGCCTTGACACACGTCTAGGCTGACGAGGCATGAAACACTAAGCTGGCTGGCTGCTGATGTGCTGGCGCGATGGTAGAGCCTCTATGAAGATCTGCATGCCGCCACGCAGGCGCCTGCCTAGTTGGAAAGCTGGTCGTCGCGCTGGAATGGCCGTGAGGCAGCAAAAAAGCCTTGTCGGGTGCGGGCCTGGCAGTGGCCTCGTAATTGTCCCCGGCAAGGTCTTGCCGGGGCCTCGTAGTCATCCCCGGCAAAGGTCTTGCCGGGGTTTTTTGCTCTTCGCTCTCCACATAGACTGGCAGGCCACCAGTCTTCACAAATATCCTGCTAGTACGCATGTGTCCCCGAGTCTTGGCGTTGACGCTGTCGATGGTGTCCAAGCTCTCAGCCTCAAGGTTGATGACCTCGCTGGTGCTTCGCAGGCTACCCCGGCAAGGGTCTTGCCGGGGCTACGTAGGTCGCCCTGGCAAGGATGTTGCCGAGGAAGGTCCAGCTAGTCTTCTGCTCTTTGTTTACTATCTTGAATGCTGTCTTGGTAGTCTTGTATTCTGTTGCCTACTGCTCCGCCAAGCCTTGTTGCTGGTGTGGCTACGACTGCTCGCGCACAAGTAAGTGGTACATAAGAGCCCATACTTTTGTACACCGACAGGAGCCCCCGGGCCTGGGCCACACATAAGCGCGAAGCGTTGTTGGGCCAGGCCTAGGGGAGTGCACGGGCACGCGTGGTAGAGTTTAACCGTTGTAAACTCTTCATAGGTTGCGCTTCCCCATGATCCGCATTGAGTGCGTGACGTGGGGGTCGTGCGTGGAATGGCCGCAGCAGGCCTGCGCCACCTCGCAGTGAATAGTAAAGAGGCGGCCCGCGCCTTCCCCAGAAAAAGAGGAATCCGCAGGGGCGCTGCTCATTTACCCTTCCCGCTTTTCCCACTCTAGGAACCATCGTTCCTCTCTTCTTCCTCGAGCGCAAACCAGAGCTCTTGCCCCTGCTCGCCGCCGCCGTCCTTCTATTGCTTCTTGATCCCTCACCCCTTCTCAGCTGCCATGGCGCCCAAGGCAACCAAGTGCAAGGGAGCGGCCAAGGCCGCCAAGAGGAAGGAGGTGCTAGAGAGTGAGATGGTGAAGCTACGGAAGAAGCACGCCCTCTTCGTCTTGACGATCGACGCACTCACCCTCAGGGAGAAATTCAAGTTCCTGTGGGGAAGAGAGACGTCGGGGCATCCGGCCACACATATCATGCCTGCTCCCTTCGCCAAGCCTGGTCCAGATAAATACCCTTTCTTTGTCGATTACTTCTCTTGCGGGCTCTGCCCCCCTTTCTCAGATTTCTTCAATGACATCATGCACACCTACGAATTTCTTCTTTTGGATTTTACGCCGAATGCCGTGGCGGTCATGGCCTTCTTCGCCCACCTTTGCAAGGGCTTCGCCGGGGTACACCCCAACACGGCGCTCTTCCGCCACTACTTCGTCCCTCACATCTAGTCAGGGGGTGCCATCTCTGGCTACATCAGTTGGATCCCAAGGGCCTTGAGCAAGGGCACGTATCCGGAGGGTTCCTAAAAGGATAAGTGGGAGGAATGGAGGGGCCAGTGGTGCTGGATCAAGGAGAAGGATCCACAGGAGTTCTGCCAGGTCCATCGGAGGCCGTCGGTCTGCGGCAATGACTGGGGCAAGCTCGACGACGACGACGAGAAGCTCACCGTCGCCACCACCAGGATCCATCGCCTCACCTCAGTTGGGCTTACGCTCGAGATGATCGGTGCCGATTTCATCCGCCGCTGTATTGCTCCTCTGCACAATAAGGGGAGGCCATCCTGGGACTTCAAGAACACGGCGGACATGATGAGGCTCCGCCCCGGCCTGAATTATAACTTTACGATGATACAACATGTGCATCTCTGTCAAAGGCTTTTTCAGCTCAAGGTTGACGAGACCGGCAAGGCTGAGAAGTCTGGCAAGGCCTCCAAGACCGGCAAGGTTGACAATCCGTTCAGGTTGCCGGTAGGGGTGGTCCCGTTGAGCAACAACTCTTGCCTGACCGCCATCATTGCCATGATGTGGTGTTCAACGCGCACGGCCTCGATTCGACCTGGGTCGAGCCAAAAGTGGATCTAGTACAGAAATTCTTTGACAACTTGTCGGAGAAGTACGTCAGTGCCGAGTCACAGCTCATCCGCCCTACCACCAAAGAAGAAATGGCGTATATTGCTACCAGGGCGGAGGAGGCAGCACTTGCCGAGGAGGCCAGCAGCCTCGACACCGTGGAGGACGAGGCCGAAGAGGCCGAAGAGGAGAAGAAATTTGCTGAGTGGATGGGGACTGCCGGGGAGCCCAGCAGCGTTGGTGCCGGGGTTCCCCCTGTCGAAGAGGCAATCAAGGAGTCGGCCGAAGAGGCGACCGAGGAAGCGTTTGAGGCGGATGAACCTTCAGCCTCGAAGAAGCGTGTCCTGCGGCGAGCCGGCTCCAGCGAGCCAGTCCGGCCCGACAAGGCCACGCAGCGGCAAGAAGCCCAGGCATAACCCATGCGCCAGACAAGGCGCACGGTCACGGAAGCGGCGAAGTAAGCTGCGGCGGTGAAGAAAGCTGCGGCCGCTACCTCCTCCTCGACCAAGCGCGCTGCTGCCTCCACCTCGACCAAGCGCCCCGCTGCCTCCTCCTTGACCAAGCGGCCTAGAACTCCATATCCTCCTCCTCCCTTTGCGGACACTGTCATGGTGGCCGATTTTGACCTCGGGTCTTTTAGTTCGAAGAGGAAGAGGAGGCTAGAAGAGGCAGACAAGTAAGCACCTTGCCTTCCCAGCCATTTCCTGATCCTTTATCTAGACCATCTTATCTTAACTTGATCTTGTCTTCACAGCGACACAGAGATGCTGGCTCAGAGACTGGTGAAGAGAGCCAGGGCTTCGACGGGCAACGAGCCCCTGGCAAGTACTGCACTTGCGCCGGGGATGATCGTGATCAGCTCGGGCACCAGCCCTCAACGCAGCCCCCACTCCAGCCCTCGGCGTGAGTCTGTTACTCATTTCTCGCTGGCGGGCATTAGAGTGTGTATTTTCAGTGCTGATCTTGCCGGGTTCATAGGAGGAGAGCGGCAACAGGATGAGCCATTGAGGTCTACCCCTGAGACACCGCCCTCGTCAACCACGCCACCCAAAGGGGTGTCCCCGGCAAGAGCATCCACCGACGAGCCCACACGCATGGAGGAAGAGGTGGTAGGCACAGGCGTTGTTGGCTCCGTCCCGACAACGAAAGTTTCCGAGGAGGGAACCACTTCTTCTCCATCCGTCATAGGTAAGCTTCCTGCCTCCCACCCCTTGCCATCTTTGCCATGCGTTTTTCTCCTCTGTTCTGAACTTTGACTTTGGCTCCGCTTCACTATCCTTTTCAGTTTTCAGACCCTCTCTCGACGGACCGGACGGACGTCGACGCGGTCATCAAGGAGACCGCCAAGGATGCCAAAGTGGAGGCCACAAAAATTGCTGCCGAGGATGCTGCCAAGGCTGTTGCTGAGGCAAACACCAGGGCTGCTGCCGAGGAGGCTGCTGTCGGTGTCAAAACCAGGGGATCTCGGGTAGTGGGTCCTGAACTATGCGTCTGAGGTCGATGGTAACAGGAGGCAGGGGACACGATGTTTACCTAGGTTCGAGCCCTCTCTATGGAGGTAATACCCTACTTCCTGCTTGATTGATCTTGATGAATATGAGTATTACAAGAGTTGATCTACCACGAGATCGTAATGGCTAAAACCCTAGAAGTCTAGCCTGTATGATTATGATTGCCTCTACGGACTAAGACCTCCGGTTTATATAGACACTGGAGGGGACTAGGGTTATACAAAGTCGATTATAGAGAAAGGAATCTACACATCCGAATGCCAAGCTTGTCATCCATGCAAAGGAGAGTCCCATCCGGACACGGGTGAGAGTCTTCAGTCTTGTATCTTCACAGCCATCAGTCTGGCCCGTGTCAATAGGCCGGACGCTCGAGGACCCCTTAATCTAGGACTCCCTCAGTAGCCCCTGAACCAGGCTTCAATGATGAGGTGTCCGGCGTGCAGATTGTCTTTGATATTGCAAGGCGGGTTCCTTCTCCGAATACTCCAAAATAGTATTCGAACGCAGAAAACGTGTCCGGCTCTGCAAAACAAATACCACACACAACCGTAGAGAGTATAATATTTCACGAGTCCAATCCGCTGACAACTTTTTGTAGCGTGACATCACGCCGCCGCCCGGCCATTATTCGAACTGGTTTTTAGCCCGCTGCTCCATATTTCGAGATGCAGTTTCATTGGCACGTCTTGTCAAAGCAGAGATCGTGTCCCCTTATTGCGGGATTCTCATCAATACGGGCATGGGTAACCCAACCGTGCCATCTGCATGGCCCTTGGAGAATAGGCGAGTTTTAAGGCGAGTGGGGATGCGCTTGATATTCACTGCCTTTATATAGAGATAATGATTCACCCCTTTCGCCCATGCCTTCTCTCTCTGCCTCCCCCATTCTCGAGCTCCAGTGCCCAAATTCTCATCTTTTCTGCCCCAAAAAATCACTCCAACCATGTCCGGATCCGGAGCGCGGGGCAAGTGGATGGCCTCCTCCGTCAAGGAGAAGGACATTACCAAGCTCCGGGAGGCTGGGTATCTGGCCAAGGAAATCGCCCATCGGCTTCCCGGCCAAGGGACAGATCGTCCCCACCCCGGAGCCCCATGAGAGGGTGGTGTTCATCCCCCACTTCATCCACGGGCTGGGATTCTCTCTCCACCCGTTCGTCCGCGGACTCATGTTCTACTACGGGCTAGAATTCCATGATCTAGCCCAAAATTCTTTCCTCAACATCTCGGCATTCATTGTCGTGTGCGAGGCTTTCCTCTGCATCCCACCTCACTTAGGATTGTGGTTAAAGATCTTCAATGTGAAGCCAAAGGTGGTGAGTGGCCAACACGCAGAGTGCGGAGGCGCCATGGTGAGAAAGATGCCCAACATCACATGGCCCGAAGGCTCCTTCGTGGAGACTGTCAAAGGGTGGCAATAGAAGTGGTTCTACGTCACAGAGCCGCACGGCACCAACTAGGCCGCGGCTCCCGAATTCCGGTGTAGAGCCCCAATGCGGATCACCTCCTGGCCAGAGAAAGGCCTGGACTGGTCTTCGCCGGACGAGCTGACAGTGCTTTAGATGCGCATACAGAGCATGATAAACAAGAATATTGAGCTTGTCAATGTGATCCAGGTGATGCTTGTTCGCCGAATCCTTCCATGGCAAAGCCGGACTTGCTATTTGTGGGAGTACGATCCGGAAAAGCACCAGACCCTGCAGCAGTTCTTCGGCACCATGCACGAAGACATCTGGAAGGTGCTTTTCAAGTCCAGCAAGATGTGGCCGGATACAACCGACGACCGTGGGCACAACTTGGCCGATCCCGCTAGTCTGGTAAGTTTTTTCATGTTTTCAAGGTATATCCTTTACTTGCATACTCGAAGAATACGCCTAAGCCTCCCTACTAATTCTCTCAGGGCTGGACAAAGAAGGTGGTGCAGATTCACTGTCCGGCTCCACTGCCCGAAGACCCAGAAATTCCACTTCTGACAAAGATGCTGGTTCCGGTGCCCTATCAAGCGCCGGAGAAGAAGGACAAGAAGAAGGCCAAGGGGACCAGAGGTGGCCTCCGTCGCAAGGGTGTTTCGGACATGACGTCCGAAGACACCGAGACTCACTCCTCCGCCGCCGAGAACAAAGAGGAGGAGGAAAGCAACTCTCCCCCTAAGGGGGGAAGGAAGAAGAGGGCAGCCTCCACAAATCTGGAGGCAGATGCATCCAAGAAGGGGAAGGGTTCCCTCGCGGATAACTCCGCGTGGGACGCCGACAGCAGTCCAGAGCGGCGCTCCCGAGACAAGCCCCTGGCCAAATCGTGAGTACTCAAAAACTCAGACACATTCATATATCCGGCCTCTCTACTTCATAGTCTTAATATGTTGAATCATGCATTCGCAGTCTGATTCGGTCCGACCTCGAGCGGTCCTCATCTTCGGGAGATTCACTGGACCCGGAGGCGTTGGGCAGCGGGTCCCTTCCAGCGTCCTCTCTCCCAAGGCCATAGATGGCACCGAGGCATTATCCCAAAGTATCCCAGGCCAGGAAGAGACTCAGGAGACCGTTAGAGCGGCGCCGGAGGGTGAAACCTCGGCCGCCGGACACATAGGGGAGCAAACCCCCATGGATACTAATGATGGGTGCCATATTCAATTCAGCCCCCAGCCGAATACAATTCCGGAGACCCATACTCCGAAATCAGGCAAGTAGCCTCTTTCGAAAGAAGGAGGTGCACCTATTCCACCGGTGACCTCTGTCCATCCAGAGGCACCGGATAATTTGCTGGAAGCGCTGCGAGGCGCTTCCATTGTTGAGGAACACCGTACCCTTATGGGTATGGTGGTTGAGAGGATCCAGTCCGTGAAGAGCGGACTGACCGAAGCTTGCACAAGCCTTCTAATAGGCTTTGAGGTAAGCAACACAATTATGTAAAAAGAATGTCATAGTATAGACAAGAGCCCCTGAGACACTGTCCGGTGTTCGAAAAGAAAAGCCGGACAGAGGATCAAACAAGTTTCACAGGAGACTAACTAGATGGGTCAATGTGAACAAGCAGGCGTCGTTACTGGCTGCGACCTCTCATACTGCTGAGGTTTCAGGACTGAAGCAGAGTCTAGAGCGGGCCGAGGAAGAGCTTGGCCGCGTGAAAAAGCAGCTAGAGGACAATCAAGGTATGCAATAACCTTGTCTATATTCAGGAAGGATGAATGATTTATGCTGACTCACGTGCCATGATATTTGTTAGGAGCGACGACCGAGGTGGAGACCCTCAAGAAGGCGCTGGCCGAGGCCAAGGAGAGTGCGGCCAAGGAACAAGCCGCCCGCAAAAAGCATGAGGCCAGGGTCGGTGAGGTCCAGCAGGAGCTCCAGGACACCGTGAAGAAATGCGAGTCCATGGAGCGCAACCTTGCGGCTCAAGAGTCCGAACTTACCAGGGCCCACCAAAGCGCACGAGATGCCCGGGTTGAAGCCCAGGGCGCCCTCCAGGAAGTCCAGGAGGCCAGAAAAATTGCGGCGGGTAAGGCCTTTATTATGCAGAGCAAGTATGTGAAGAAAAGGTTGCTCTTACGGATCCGGATTTGGAGTTCTCCAGGGGCGTTTGCGGATCTGCCGCGCAGCGTTTCAGACGCTGCGGAATTCTTCCGAGCCGAAGAGGGGAGCTCCACAGAGAAGCTGTTTTGGTCGCAATACCTTGCACCAGAACATCCGATGCCCTTTATAGATCAGCTAAAACAGCTGGTCGAACTACATAGGGTGGCCGAACTAGCCATGAAGGATTTAATAATCCGGCTATGGCCTGCCGAAGCCATACCCAGCAGCTACTTCGGGCTCGTGAAGCGGCTGGTCAATGCATGCCCTCGGCTTGATGCCATCAAGAGGCTAGTCTGCGTCGAAGGCGCGTGAATGGCCTTCGCCCATGTCAAGATGCATTGGGTGAAGGTGGTCGTTGTGAAGCTTGTGACCAAGGGACTGCCCGCAGGCAAGGAGCACCGCACACCTGAGCTGTATTTTGACAATGTCTTGGAGGGATCCCGCCTTGTGGCGGGGCAGTGTTAAAAAGACATTATCTTTGAATGAAGTCATTCATATTGTCCCTTCATGTATTATGAAACAAGATCGTGATGTAATATAATGCTTGTTATTTAAAATTTTACCTCCTGTGCGGCCTTTTTGATAAATCTGAGAGTTGGCCAGTCGTCGGCTTCCGCCCCCATGTAGGTAGTACATGGGTGTTCGGGATGAATCTAAACACTCTTTATTCCAAAGTTTGGTCCATAAAGGAGGTGTTTAGCGGAACGAACCAGGCAATCGGACTATGTGGCTTTATCACCCTCACTTAGCCATAGGAGTTTGACAATAAAAATTTAGGCGCAGCCCCTAGTGTTCGTAAGTCCGAACTTAGGGTGCTGTAAGCACCTGATCGGATAAAAACCGATTCATCGCATAATGCAGAAAAAATCGCTAAAGATTTGTAACCTCTCGAACAGCTGACTGGCTCACGCCGCATCATGACAGTTAGTTTTCGGCTTCTCTACTGAGGTGCTCATTCGGATGAACCAGGACACGATCGCAGTAGTTCTCCCATTACTACCCTAGTCGATATAGCGGAATGTAAGGTAGTAAGCATAGGAGCCGGGCAACCCAACTATTGACCAAAGACATGATTCGGAGCCGATGCATATAATGCTACAATCCGGGGTGCCGAATGCTACGTCTTGAGCTTGCGTTGGTTTTCCTCGAAGAGGAGAGGGTGATGCAGCAAAGTGTAGCGTAAGTATTTCCCTCAGTTTTGAGAACCAAGGTATCAATCCAGTAGGAGGCTCCTCAAAAGTCCCACGCACCTACACAAACAAACTGAGAACTCGCAACCAACGCAATAAAGGGGTTGTCAATCCCTTCACGGCCACTTGTGAAAGTGAGATCTAATAAAGATAGTATGATAAGATAAATATATTTTTGGTATTTTGTAAGATAGATGCAAAAAGTAAAGATGCAAATAAAGTAGATGGAAAGCAAATATGATAAAAGATAGACCCGGGGGCCATAGGTTTCACTAGAGGCTTCTCTCAAGATAGCATAAGTATTACGGTGGGTGAACAAATTACTGTTGAGCAATTGATAGAAAAGCGCATAGTTATGAGATTATCTAGGCATGATCATGTATATAGGCATCACGTCCATAACAAGTAGACTGACTCCTGCGTGCATCTACTACTATTACTCCACACATCGACCGCTATCCAGCATGCATCTAGAGTATTAAGTTCATAAGAACAGAGCAACACATTAAGCAAGATGAGATGATGTAGAGGGATAAAGACATGCAATATGATATAAACCCCATCTTGTTATCCTCAATGGCAACAATACAATACGTGTCTTGCAACCCTTTCTGTCACTGGGTAAGAACACCGCAAGATTGAACCCAAAGCTAAGCACTTCTCCCATGGCAAGAAAGATCAATCTAGTAGGCCAAACCAAACTGATAATTTGAAGAGACTTGCAAAGATAACTCAATCATACATAAAAGAATTTAGAGAAGATTCAAATATTATTCATAGATAAACTTGATCATAAACCCACGATTCATCGGATCTCGACAAACACACCGCAAAAAGAGATTACATCGAATGGATCTCCACAAGAGAGGGGGAGAACATTGTATTGAGATCCAAAAAGAGAGAAGAAGCCATCTAGCTAATAACTATGGACCCGTAGGTCTGTGGTAAACTACTCACAACTCATCGGAGGGGCAAGGATGTTGATGTAGAGGCCTCCGTGGTTGCTTACCCCTCCGCCAGAGTGTTGGCAAGGGCTCCAAGATGGGATCTCGCGGATACAGAAGGTTACGGTGGTGGAAATTGTGTTTCATGGTGCTCCTGGATGTTTTCGGGGTACGTAGGTATATATAGGAGGAAGAAGTACGTCGGTGGCCGCCCGAGGGGCCCATGAGACAGGGGGGCGCGCCCTACAGAGGGGCGCGCCCTCCTATCTCGTGGGGCCCTCGGAGCTTTCTTGACTTGCACTCCAGGCTCTCCGGATCAGATTTGTTCCAAAAATAATGCTCCTGAAGGTTTCATTCCATTTGGACTCCGTTTGATATTCCTTCTCTTCGAAATACTGAAATAGGCAAAAAAACAGCAATATGGGCTGGGCATCCGGTTAGTAGGTTAGTCCCAAAAATGATATAAATGTGTAAAATAAAGCCCATAAACATACAAAAGGGGTAATATAATAGCATGGAACAATAAAAAATTATAGTTATGTAGGAGACGTATCACCGAACTATACTGTAAAAAAGTGTTCGGACTTTATTGCCGTATTATGGGGCATGATGAAGCCCCTGGCGAATTAAGGCATACCAGAGTGTAATATCAAAAATAAAATGAAGTAATAGGCTAATGCCGCATAAATTGGGCCGCTAACTATTTTCCATTATAGTTTGATTAATACATCGAAGCGTATTTGTACAATTAGTGCGATAAGCAACATGGCTATTTTAACATGCCACGACCAAGGGAGAGATGCGTGCGGGTCCTTAAAACAGACATAACGATCGTTTAAAGAGACCACCTAAAAGTTCCCTTATACGTCAATGATTCTTGCCGTCTTGGTGTATCCGTCCCTCGATAGGTCTGACGATCAGGTCACCAGGAAAGGCCTGGGAAAAAAAGAAACCTGAAAAGAAAAAGAAAAAGTAAAAGTATGTAGGTCCAGGAGCGGTTGAGCCGTATTATGGACCACGATCTAGGTGTGCCTCCGTCTATGCCCATGGTATTTTGAGTGCGTAGTTATGTACGCGCGGTACGAATGCCGCCATTTGGTCGGGACTGGGACGGAGGCCAAATTGCTAGTCAAGCTCTTGATGAGCTGGACTGTCCTACTGCACAGTGGTTCAGACTCATTTGACAATGTCTGGGAGCTTGGCCGCCGAATTAAGGTTCTGCCTGAAAAGGCCGCTCTGTGCTTCTGCTACGAGGGCAGCGGTGTGCTCCTTGGTACGGAGGGAGCGTTCCGTGTTTCCATTGACTTTTATGACACCGCGTGGCCTGAGCATCTTGAGCTTGAGATAAGCATAGTGTGGTACCCGCATTGAATCAAGTGAATGCAGTTTGTCCGAGCAGAGCGTGATAGACGTTGCGGAAGGGGACGATATCGAAGATCAACTCTTCGCTTTGGAAGTTGTCCGGGGATCCGAAGACCACCTCCAGTGTGATTGAGGCCGTACAGCGGGCCTCTACACCTGGTATGACACCTTTAAAGGAGGTTTTTGTGGGCTTGATCCTTGAGGGATCAATACCCATTTTGCACACTGTATCCTGATAGAGCAGGTTCAGGCTGCTGCCATCGTCCATGGGGACTCGTGTAAGATGGAATCCATCAATGATTGGGTCGAGGACCAGTGCGGCTGAACCACCTTGACGGATACTGGTCGGATGGCCCCTGGACCGAAGGTGATCGGGCAGAACGACCATGGGTTGAATTTTGGGGCGACTGGCTCCATCGTGTAGACGTCCCTGAGCGTGCGCTTGCGCTCCCTCTTGGGGATATGGGTAGCGTATATCATGTTTACCATTTTAACTTAGGGAGGAAACTTCTTCTGTCCCCCTGTGTTCGGTGGCCGGGGCTCCTCGTCATCGTCCTTGCTTTCCGACCCCTTCTCCTTGTTCTCGGCATTTAACTTGCCGGCTTGTTTAACACCCAACAATCTCTGTTAGTATGATTGGCTGGTTTATCAGGAGTGCCATGGATTTGGCATGGACGATCGAGTATGCGGTCCAAGCTGGACGAGCCCGGATTGTTTCTTTTACATGGCTTCTTACGCTGACCGGACTTAGAGCCACTGAATCCAGCATTGACCGCCGTGTCTTCGGTATTGTCACCGTTGTTTCGACACTTGTGTTTGTTGCGTCGGGGCTTGCCGTTGCTATTTCTGGCTTCACAAAGTGCCAGGTTTGCTTGTATTGTAATTGCTACGGGCTAGCCAGCTATCCTCGCCCGCGCAGAAGTGGGTCATAAGTGTCGTGACGGCTGCCATGGACTTCGGCTTTTCTTGGCTGAGGTGTCGGGCGAGCCATTCATCACGAATGCTATGTTTAAAGGCCGCTAGGGCTTCAGCATCTGGACAGTCGACGATCTGGTTCTTTTTAGTTAAGAACCTAGTCCAGAATTTCCTGGCTGAATCTCCGGGCTGTTGAAGTATGTGACTTAAGTCGTCGGCATCCGGAGGTCGGACATATGTACCCTGGAAGTTGTCTAGGAAGGCATCTTCCAAGTCCTCCCAACTGCCAATTGAGTTTTTGGGCAAACTGTTGAACCAGTGCCGATCAGGTCCCTTGAGTTTTAGCGGGAGGTACTTGATGGCGTGAAGATCATGACCGCGGGCCATATGAATATGGAGGAGAAAATCCTCAATCCATACCGCGGGGTCTGTTGTCCCATCATATGATTCGATGTTCACGGGTTTGAACCCTTCTGGGAATTCATGTTCCATTACTTTATCAGTGAAGCAAAGGGGGTGTGCGGCGCCTCTATATCGGGCCAAGTCGCGACGTAGCTCGCATGGAGTTTCTGCAGTCTTCGGTCCGGGGGTGATTATGTTTGTTACGTCTGGCTAGATGGCCATCGTCGCGCATCGGGGCACGCCCCCGCGATCCATAGATCGATAAGGTCTGACTTGCTCTGTTTTCCAGGTCATGCTGCCGGTCATATGTGTATCCCCGAGCTATTGTGCCTCTGTTTTTACGGTGAGGTAGTGCGGGATGGTGTTCGGCTTGAGTTGCCGCTTTGTCCCGACCATGTGGTGGTCGGTCAGCCGCATTGCACGCTGGTAGGACGGGCTCCAGCGCCTCGTCACCGAATTGGGGTAACAATTTGCACTTAGGATAACTTTTGGTTGGGCGTTTGAGGCCACATTCCTCCACTGCCCGGACATTTTTCCATCTGTCATTGAGTAGGTCTTGATCAGCTTGAAGTTGCTACTGCTTCTTTTTCAGGATCCTTGCAGTGGCTCTTAGCCGGCGCTTAAAGCGCTCCTGATCGACGGGCTCCTCAGGCACGATAAAGTCTGCGTTGCCGAGGCTTGCCTCATCCTCGGAGAGTAAGATAATTACTATCCTCCGAGTCTTTGTTAAGGGCCTGCTCATTAGGGCTGACTCGCCCATCCTCCAGTTCGTCCTGTTCAAAAGTTGGCTCAATGGGGTCTTCGTTGTCTTTGGCATCATCCAGAGTATTATTTTCTCCTGTGCTGGTATTGCTCTTTTTTCCATGGCGTGGTTTAGAGCGGCGCCGCTGATGTCGACGCTTTGGCTGTATCTCAGGAGGCTTATCTTTGACTGGATCCTTCTCATTGTCGCCGTTGTTCTCTTTGGGTGTATCCACCATGTATATGTCATACGAGGAGGTGGCTGTCCAGCGCCCTGTAAGTGGTGGTTTTTGTGCCTGCTCCTCTCCGGCATCATCGTCCATACCGTCAATGTCTTCAGAGTCGTAATCGAGCATGTCGGTTAAGTCTTCGACAGTGGCTATGAAGTGGGTGGTGGGTGGGAAGTGGAATTCTCCGCCATTAGCATCCAATCCAAACCGGATATAGTTCGACTGAGAATCTTCTTATAAGGAGAGGGATTTTAACGAGTTTAGCACATCGCCTAAAGGTGAGTGCCGGAAGATGTCCGCGGAGCTGAACTCAATGATCGATGCCTGATCAGGTTCGATGGGCACGGATGCACGCGGTTCAGAACCTATGGCCGGAGACGAATCTGAGGTTCCGGTGACACAGGCCCCGCTCGAATTTGGATATGTGTGCGGCTCCAACGCCGCTGAGTCTGCGGCTTCCATGGTGGGGTTGAGCTTCACGTCCTCGGATGGCGCAATCTTCTCCGAATCTAGGGCCAGAGCAGTTACATGCGCTATCTCCTGAGCACGGTCCGATGAAAAATTTAGGTCATGTTCATCGTGGTGGCAGGGAGCGGCCATCATGGGCTCGAATCCATCGGAGATCAAGTCTCCGTGGATATCAGCCACATAATTCAAGCTTCCAAACCTGACCTAATGGCCAGGGGCGTAGCTGTCGATCTGCTCTAGATGGCCAAGCGAGTTGGCCCGCAGTGCGAAGCCGCCGAATACAAAGATCTGTCCGGGGAGGAAAACCTCCTCTGGACTGCATTGTTGTAGATGATTGTTGGAGCCATCAAACCTTTTAGTGACGACGCAGCGGAACTCTCAATGAAAGGACCAATGTTGGTGTCAAAACCGGCGGATCTCGGGTAGGGGGTCCCGAACTGTGCGTCTGAGGTCGATGGTAACAGGAGGCGGGGGACACGATGTTTACCCAGGTTCGGGCCCTCTCTATGGAGGTAATACCCTACTTCCTGCTTGATTGATCTTGATGAATATGAGTATTACAAGAGTTGATCTACCACGAGATCGTAATGGCTAAAACCCTAGAAGTCTAGCCTGTATGATTATGATTGCCTTTACGGACTAAGCCCTCTGGTATATATAGACACCAGAGGGGACTAGGGTTATACAAAGTCGGTTACAGAGAAAGGAATCTACACATCCGAACACCAAGCTTGTCATCCACGCAATTGAGAGTCCCATCCGGACATAGGTGAGAGTCTTCGGTCTTGTATCTTCACAGCCCATCAGTCCGGCCCATGTCAATAGGCCAGGCGCCCAAGGACCCCTTAATCTAGGACTCCCTCAGCCGCCAAGGGATCTGCCGGAGGGGCCGGCAAGGCGGCTGTCGAGGACGCCGCCAAGGGGCCTACTGGGGAGGCCAGCAAGGCCATTGTAGAGGAGGCCAGCAAGGCCGCTACCGAGGAGGCCGCCAAGGAGCCTGCCGAGGAGGAGGTGGTCGATGACCAACCCACTTCCTCTACAATCCCCGACCTGAGCAAGTACTTGAAGGTGGCGATGATCTGTTCATCAGCATCCCAGGAACGACAAGCACCGGAGTGCCAGCCAAAGGGGAGGTGTTCGACGACGAGGTCCTCACCGCTGCCGGGCTCCAAGTTGTTGATGAACCGAGCATCGGCAGCAGCGGCTCCAAGGAAGATCAACTCCTTTAGGCCATGAGCACTGATTTCCAGAAGCTCCAGGCGCTCTATCGCACCCGCAAAGATAAGGTGGACTCTAGGATGGCGGCCGTGGACAAGGCAGAAGCAGACTTCCAGGAGCGCATTTCTCAGATGCATGTCTAGTTCGCCGAGGCCCAGCAGGATCTGAAGGCCACCCATCTCTAGCTGGGCGAGCGCCAGCGAGAGCTCCTCCTGAAGCAGGCCGACATTGAGAAGGCCCAAGAGGTGGCGAAGGCACAGGCCGCCATGGATGAAGCTGACCAGACGCAACGCTGCATCCTGCTTGACACCCAAGAAGAAGAGCTGGTTACCCGTGAACAGGCGCTTGCCGCCAAGCTTCACGCCAAGGACGAGGAGGTCGAAAAGCTTGTCGCGCAGCAGACCCAGGAGATGAAGTAGGAGCACAAAGGCGCGCTTGACGCTCTGGCCCTGGACCATGCCAGCAAGCTGAAGGAGGCCGTTGACGGTGTTGAGGCCGCAAAGGTCGCCAACAACGAGCTGGCCGACAAGGTGGAGAAGCTGGAGCTAGAGCTGGAGGAGGTGAAGAAAGAGATCTTGAAGCTGAAGAAGGACAGGGACATGACTGCCCACACCTTGGCGGACTTGCAGGTCACCATCTCCAACAAGACAAAGCTACTCTCCGAAGCCAACAATTCCATCATCGATCTGAAGCTGAAGCTGGACACCTTGGAAGGGACGCTTTCAGAGACCAGGGCCCGTGAAAAGACCCTGATCAAGGATCTCGTGGATGAGAGGTAGCTGCTGCAGAATGCCACTGCCACCCACAACGACCTTCTGGATGGCACGAAGCTCTGTACCAGCTGCCTTTTCGACGTGGCAGAGAGGCTCACTATGCAGCTCTCCGTCATGAGCATGCCGAACTTAAGGTTCTCCCATGAGGTTAATGTGACCGATAGTGCCAGGCTGACCCTGTTCTTCAAGCGCATCCTCAACGCCCTGGTGCTGCTCCACTCCAACCAAGCAACTTATCTGGCCATTGAGGCTCAGAAGCTCTGCCGGGGTGCCCTGATCAAAGTCCTCACCAAGGTGGCGTTCTGGAACCCCAGCGTCGACTTCTCCAACGTGCTTGAGAGCTTGCCAGAGGATGCGGACCTCAAGGCACTCGAAGAGCGTATCGAGCCCATCGTCAGCTGTGTTGACGGAGTCAAGAGGTTGGAAGGCCAGCGCTGGGACTAGCCGCTCCATTTCTCATTGCCACTGCGAATTCATACCCAAGACAATTTTATCTTGAGCTAGAACCACGTCAACCACTGATGTAATATAACTTTGCCATGCTTTGAAATGAATACATGTTATCTTCTTGTTTGATTTCTTTTTGTATGTACTTCACCCTACGCTTAGTTGGATAGGCTTGCCGGCACGTAAACCCTTACCGTGAGTGCTTTGAGGAACAGATCCTTAGCAGCCTGCTGGGGGTATCGCTGCCGGGCAAGCCACCTTGCCGTTCTTGGCGCAGCCATTTGAGCTGTTGAGCGGACTCGAAACAGAAAAAGGGCATTGCCAATAGTGGAAGGGTTCCTTTGCGTAGAGGTTTTCCATATAAGAACCGGAACCATTCGAGGGAAATAACCTTACAAGAAGGAAATCACTCAAGGGTTGACATGACTTAGCTTTTTGTTGCTGCGCGGATCATCGTTGCGGCTGCAAACGACCCCGCTCGTCTGGGTGCTGGTGCCAAAACAACGTAGATTGTCTTGATTGTCGGCGTCCTAGATTTGGGGGTATCCAGCCCTACCTGCCTGCGGCCCACCACGTGGCTCGATCGACGGCCGGCCAACCTTCAATAACAACACCACAGGACCTTCGTGAGGGGCCAAGCCTCACGAGGCGGACAGTGCCAAGACCCCCGAGGGGACCGGCCTCCTCAAGCTGGCTCCTGAGGGGCGGAGAGTTCCATGAAGGTTACCTCATGAGGCTCAGCTGGCGTGAGCAATGATGACCAAGACCAGGCGGGCCCTAGGCGGGCGCAGAGCACAGGTTTACTCTTCGCTGCAAAGGAGGCAAGCCACAGGTGCGAAGTCCTGAGGAACTGGCCAAAGGTTTCCATTCTGGTGCAACGAGACCAAGACCGCCAGGATGGCAGGGCGGAGGTCGTCGATGAGCCCACTGCAGCGTCATGACCAGAGGCTTTTCGCAGGCGAAGACTACTTTTGTCAGGATAGACTGTACTACTTGTCCCCTTTCAAATACAGCCGTTGTGGGATCCCTTCATATTTGGGAAGAGGACCAAGGCCACTATAAATAGGACTAGCCACCACCATAGAAGAAAACAAGTAGAACCAGCATACACCACACCAGCTCAAGAACACCTCACCTCCTGAGGCTTGTTCATCCACTGTACTAGCTCATCCTCAGCCCTTCGAGGCAATCCACCAAAACGTTGGAGTAGGGTATTACACCACAAGGGTGGCTCGAACCAGGATAAAATGTTGTGTCCCTTTGTCCCCTTGAGCTTGACGCGCTAGGCTTAGGAGGATCGCGAGTAGGCAGGCTAGGTAGGTTGACATCTCCGCACACATCCTAGAGTTCAAACCTCTCAAGGGTTTGCTGATCCCATAATCTGACATTTGGTGCGCCAGGTAGGGGTGCGTCGGATTTTCTCTTCCGTCGACCAGTCCTCTGTTGCTCCACCGACGCCATGGCTGACATCCCGAGAGTGCACGTCGAGCACTGGGTCGTCTAGGCCTCCTCGGCAGCGCCCGCTGACGAGGAAGAGCTCCACTCCGCCCTGCTCGTGGACCATGTTCCGCCGGGGGCGACTGGCCGCGGTGGGCGTGCAGCGCAAGCTTCTCCACTAGCACCACGCCGCAGCTGCGCCGCTACGCGATCTGCAAACTATGCTGCAGCAACTGCTCCGCACACGCGCAGGGAACAAGCAAACATGCAGGCGGCGGTCATCGTAGCCCGAGAGCTCTTACGATGCAGGCTAGTGGAAAGCAGCCGCGACGCCCTGCTGGAACGGGTCGCCAAGCTGCTGGATGCGGCATGCAGGGGGGCGGCGCTGTTCTCCACCCTGCCCACATCGCAGGCAGTGGTGGGGGCACGCGCTCATCCCCGACACAACCATGCACCCCCTTCCAGGGGCCCTGGAGAGCCTCTCGACACCGACCAGCCCCGCGGAGCAGCCCGCGCCACCCCGAACGTGCCCCCTCGGTGCGGGGCTGCTCCAGGCGACATCACCAGGGGCCGCGTTGGAGTGCTGGCCCCTGGCCAACAAGACCAGAGGGCGACTGAAGAAGGCGGGAACGTGAGGCGGCCGGGCAGCGCTTCTGGTGTGAACATCCCGGAAACCTACATCCCCATCACGATGGACCCAAGGCACGCGCGGGGACAGGGCCCCAGCTGATCCCCCATGCCAGGCTGGGCGCTGGATATACACGAGGCCGAGCTCTCCTTTGAGCCGCCACCAAGCCCTGCCAACATTTCCAATGGCAACGACCTCTGGGTACAGCTAACGATGCAGGAGCATGCTTACGCTGACCATGGATCACAGGTGAACCAGGGTGCGGCTGCCACCAGGACCCTCAGGACGTCGGATCCCCTGTAGGAGCACGAAGGACGTTGGGAGAAACGCGGGGGAAGACCGGCGGCAGGTCCCTCCTCGCGACGCGCAGAGCAGGACCCTGCCTGGAGGTAGGTTCCCCACCGGGGAAGGCGCCGGTGAGCCCTTCTCCCTGGTGGGGGGCCTACGGTCGCCGCTAGCGTCCCCATGGCCCCTTGGTCTTGTCCTGGCTTCCGGTCTCCCCAATGGTGGTCAGGGGTGGCCCACGGCGGGGTCCTCGTCGGGCGACATGAAGCAAGGCTTTGGCCTGTGAGGGTCTCCACTCGTGACACTCTCACGTAATAATGAGTGGGGCTGTACACGCCCCGAAGTCTCCTGAGTGCCGCCCTGGGGCCTCACGGGGGCTCCCTCCCACTTCCTAGTGGAAGCACCATGCTCCGCGCTGGCCATCGACACTGTCCCCAATGACTATGCCCAGCCAGTGTAAGCACTTAGCTCCACGCTAGTGAGAAGACTGAAGACTAGCTAGGCGTCGGACGCGGCCGTCTGTTTTTTTGCCTCCTTTTTGTACTTGCTTGCCGACTTTTTGAAGCATCTTGGTTTCGTGCATTTATAAAAACGGGGGGACTTTTCTCGTTTCATGTTGCTCTCTTGCCTTCAGTTCTTGCGTTCTTTCTAGAGCTCGTGACTGCTATTCTGCCCTCAAGCGCCTCGTGGGTGGGGGCTGGGTACGGTGTACACGCTGGTGCCGATCGCTCCCCCAGGGGGCTCGAGTGTGCGGCCGCCTCTCACGCCCACCTTGTCACGGTCTGGCAATTGGCTCCTCATGAGGCATTCTACGGCAGGCCGGTAGGCCCCTCGAGAGGCGTAGAACCTTGCAAGCCTGCAGTGGGCTCGCCTCAGGAGAAGGAGCACAACCGCGACACCGGGCCTCGCTCAGCAGCCCGCAGCCCTGCGGGGCCCCGCTCCGGGTACCACATTAAAAAACATTTAGCGGTCTTACACATTATAAGGGGCACCCCCTTTCCAAAATGCTCTCACAAGGATGCGTTTAAGTTTTCTTCATACAGGTCAAAGCAAAAGAAACACAGGCCTAGCTGGACGCCCCCTCTTCATTACCTCCGTCCATGCCATTTGCATCAAGGCCGCCGTCCTCCTTGTCATCACCATCCGCGCCAGCTTCTTCAGCCGCGATCACGACCGTGTCGTCCTCCGAGGCAAATTCTTCTACCAAGGCGTCCACATGGTCATCCACCCACCCGGCCAGGTTGTCTTGGACAACCGAGGGCATGGGGGGTAACACAGCATCAAAGTCAAAGTGGGGATCACGGTTGAGGAGGTGGCTGAAGACACGCGAGAACGCGCGCCCTAGAAGCCCATGGCTCCTCTCTACTACAAGCTCGTGAGACCTTGCAGCCCGAGTCTCTAGGCAGGTCACAATGTCGGTGAAGAAGTTCAGGTGGCTGGCGTAGTTGTTCTCGTGCGGGTGTGGAGTGCTCTCTTTGCAAATGGTGCCCAGGGCAGAGTTAGCTCTGAGTCTGAGGCCCTGAAGCATCGAGGCGTGCTCGCGCAGCAGCGTCTGGTGGCGATTTGCTTCGCCCGCGGCCCTCTCCACCAGAGCCACGACGTCCTTGATCTGCTGATGAAGAGAAGACAGCTCGGCTCGCGCGGAGGCCAAGGCATATTCAGAAGAAGTTAGGGCTTCTCGAGCAGCGCTCTCATGCTGCTCCACAGACTGCAGCTCAGTCTTTAGGATGGAGGTCCGGCCCTCAAGCTCAGCCTTGAGCAGCTCCAGGTCTAGGTGGTGTCTCCCAGCCAACTCGGCACGCGCCTTTGCCACCCTCTCCTCCACCTCCAGCTGGACCTGAGCTTCTCGGGCGGCGACGGCGTCCTCAGCCGTGGTGGCCTGTCGCTCCCTCACCTCTAGCCTCTCCAATGCCAAGCTATGTTCCACGGTCTCCAGCGTCAAATCTTCATGGCGCCTCAAGAGCTCCGCCTCGGCAAGGGCCACCTCACCTGGTGAGGAGGCCAGCAGGGTGCGATGCTCCTCAACTTCGCGCTGCAGAGCCGCATTTGAAGACAGAAGATCTTGCTCCCACTCCTCAGCTACCTCATGGTGGCGGTTGGCTGCCTCGGCCTCTTCCATGGCGTGGGCGCAAGCTTTGTGAGTAACCGCAAGCGAGGCTGCTGCACGCGCTTCAGCTTCATCATGCTGAAGCTTTCCAAGGTTTATGGCAACCTTCAGCCGCTGCCACTCATCCTCCAGGCGGCAGTTCTCTACCATAAGCCTAGTATCGACGTTGGCAAGCTCCCCGCCAATATGGACCATCGCACGCATTGCTTCACCGAAGAGCCCGAAGCACACAGCGCTGCGCCTGCGAGCAAGCGCGAGCTCATCGCCAAGACCTTCGCTGGCTCCAGAGGCTGCTCGGGAGGTGCTGGGTGCTCCGCCAGCCACCGGCCGGGGGCTGGCTGGTGTAGCCCCACAACTTGAAGACGAGGGCCGCCCAGGGGGCACCCCCTGCCAGCAATGACAAGAGGAAGGATCACCGATGCACCCCCCATCTCGCAGGCAGAGTCGTGGGGAGAGGGAGCATGGGGCCCGGTTCTGGGGCACCCTCGCGACGTCGTGTTAATTAGAGTTGGTCCCACGCCCTGTGCAGGATCGGGGCGTTGGGGGATGCATGCATGCATCAAGCTAGAATCCTTGGGGGTGCTTGCCTCCCGAGGTTTTGCCTTCGTAGGGGCCCTGCAAAACCCCAGCCATGAGAAAACGCAGCGTGCAAGGAGGTCAAGAGCAAAGGTACTTACTCACCGGCAGCCACATATCTCCTCGACTTTAGCGGCCGACGGGTGCCATCATTGTGGCACGGAGACATCTTCCTCTTCAGGAGCGACGCAATGCATAGGCGGGGTCGACCAGACCCAACGGGTGATCCTCAGGAGGGGAGCGCTTGTCGGGGCATCTGGGGTAGGAGTCCCAAGGGCAGGGGCACCCGGCAAGACCTTCTGGCTCACGACTCTGGGGCCGTTGGTGGGCTCCTCGCCGTCAGCAGCCACTCTGGAGCCACCACCCTGGGCGTTAGAAGCCTCTGCCTCCGGAGATTGGGGTTGCATCGGTTCTGCGGCAGGTCCTTCCAGGGCCCCAGAAGCCTCGGCCTCCTGAGCCATGAGTGAGGCCGGGCCTCCGGAGGAGCTCTCTACAGCTAATGGAGGCGCGCGCCCCCTGCCTCCACACTCGGGGCGCATGCGGTAGGGTCGATCAGGAGAGGAGCCACGAAGACGGGGTTCTTGCGGGGCCCCTCAAGGCCCTCGGGAAGCAACCCACACTCGTCGAACAGAGGCATCTTCCCAGCGAAGGCCACCTTGTTCGAGCACAGATAGAGAAGGAAGCCACCCCCCGGAAGGTCAACAGGCTCGGACTCGCTGGTCAGAAGCTTGAGCACCATGCCCAAGGTGTCAGCAGCAAGCAACGGCCTCTGCAGCCTCATTGGATCTCCGACGCCTGTGAAGTCCCACATCAGGCGAGAATGGCGATGGAGGGGAGCAATGAGCTGCTTCACGAATTCCTTCACCACTATTGGCGCTGCCACCTCCAGTTCCTGAAGCCTTTCCAGTCTCGTCCAGACGAAAGCAAGACGCCGGTCGGAGAGCCTCCCATGGCACCAGCCAGAGCTAGGTGAGGCCGTCGCTCCAGGAGTCAAGAGCAGAGGGCTGAATGCACGGGCATCCATAAGAAGCCACTGCTTCCGGAATCCCTTCACAGTAGGCGAGAGCTCGAAGTCAATCCCCGAACCAGCGGTCGCAGCCACGGCTTCAAGGGTCGTGCACCCGGAGCATCGGCGGACATCGACCAACCGAAGCAAGAAAAAATGGCAAAACAAGGCCACGGAGGGAGCGATACCTACCATGGCCTCACAGAGGAAGGCAAAGAGGGCGAGAAGGATGACAAAGCGGGGATCCAGCTGCAGCAGATGGATCTGGTAATGCGACATCACAACGTTGAAGAAAGGGGAGAAAGGAGGAGTCAACCTAGCAAGAAGAGCATGGAGATAGATGGGGATCTCGGTGGCGCTCATCTTTCTGGTTCGCCAAGATGCAGGGCGGACAACCGTCGCCTTCCCCTCATTGGAATCGGCGGCGAGCGCATGGAAAACCTTGTCCAGCCCCTCCTCATTGATCATCGTCGACTGCTCAAGGGCTGGCTCTAGGGCCGATGGAGGACCGACCGAAGCGAGCGGCTTCACCTTCTTCTTCCTCGGCTTGGGGGCCATGGCGGGTACAAAAAGAGGGCAAGGCATCGGCGCCGGATCTATGGATGCGGCGGCAAGATTGGGAAGGAGGAAACAAGAGTCGAGCATGGTAATTTGCAAAGGGTGAGCTGCACTGACAACGGGCAGCTACTGGGTCTGTAGGATATCAAGGCGGCATGGGGAAGTGGAGATGCCCACGTCCGATCAACCGCCATGTGTCTTCAAGGCTGCAGGCTGTTAGGGCCCGCGGTGCTCCGCACTTGCCCTTTGGCTTTGCCTGGAAGCCAAGTCCGAGCGCACCTTGGGCCCGGGGGCTACTGTCGGCGTCCTGGATTTGGGGGTATCCAGCCCTGCCTGCCTGCGGCCCACCACGTGGCTCCATCGACGGCCTGGCATGACCCAGCTTTAACAACAACACTACAGGACCTTCGCGAGGAGCCAAGCCTCGCGAGGCGGACAGCGCCAATACCCCCAAGGGGACCGGCCTCCTCAGGCTGGCTCCTGAGGGGCAGAGAGTTCCATGAAGGTTACCTCACGAGGCTCAGCTGACGTGAGCAATGACGACCAAGACCAGGCGGGCGCCAGGAGGGCGCAGAGTGCAGGTTTCCTCTTTGGTGCAAAGGAGGCAAGCCATAGGCACGGAGTCCCGAGGATCTGGCCAAAGGTTTCCATTCTAGTGCAACGAGACCAAGACCGCCAGGACGGCAGGGCGGAGGTCATCGACGAGCCCGCCGCAGTGTCACGACCAGAGGCTTTTCGCAGGCGAAGACTACTTTTGTCATGATAGACTGTACTACTTGTCCCCTTTCAAATCTGGCCGTTGTGGGATCCCTTCCCGCTCATATTTGGGAAGAGGACCAAGGCCACTATAAATAGGACTAGCCACCACCATAGAAGAAAACAAATAGAACCAGCATACACCACACCAGCTCAAGAACACCTCACCTCCTGAGGCTTGTTCATCCACTGTATTAGCTCATCGTTAGCCCTTCGAGGCAATCCACCAAAATGCTGGAGTAGGGTATTACACCACAAGGGTGGCCCGAACCAGGATAAACTGCTATGTCCCTTTGTCCCCTTGAGCTTGACACGCTAGGCTTAGGAGGATCGCGAGTAGGCAGGTTGGGTAGGTTGAGATCTCCGCACGCACCCCAGAGTTCAAACCTCTCAAGGGTTTGCGGATCCATAATCCGACATTGACCTCCACTACCATCAGTGTCTACCCCGTCACCTGTTCGCGCTGGCATGGGCGGACCGGCTCTAGACGAACCGATCACTGTGATCGTCTTCTTCTTCTTCAAAGCCATGGCGATGAAGAAACTGCTCCATAACTACTAGACCAGATTTTCACAGCTTCGACCCCCTACCTGGCGCGCCAAAGATGTCAGGGGAAACGACACCTGTGGGACCATGAGGATCCCTTCTATGGTTGGCGGGGAGAGAGCTGCGCAAAGAGAAGGTATAGTGATAAGTGCGAGGGATTTTTACCCAGGTTCGGGCCGCAGTGGTGCGTAAAACCCTAGTCCTACTTGAGTGTATATCTTGTGTTCTTGAGTTCTTGAACTAGCTATGGTGCATGCCCAGTCCAAAAGGTCCAAATCCTTCCTAAGTACGGCTCAGGCCTCCTTTTATTTGTCAAAGAGGTCGCCATAGTGGCACACAGGAGGTGGAAAGTATCTATAGTGCACAAGCTTATCGCTGACATCATAGGACAAACGCATTTAATGTGCTGCCTACGTGCCCTCTTACTTTATCAGTTATAGTAATAGAAGTCGTCCCATCCATCGCCACCTCTCCTTGCCTTGACATGCATCTAGGCTGATGAGGCATGCAACGCTAGGCTGGCTAGCTGCTGCTATGCTGGCACGGTGGTAGAGCCTCCACGAAGATCTTCATGCCGCCACGTAGGCGCCTGCCTAGTTGGCAAGCTGGTCGTCGCGCTCGAATGGTCGTGAGGTGGCGAAAAAACCTTGTCGGGTGCAGGCCTGGCTGTGGCCCTACAATTGTCCCCGGCAAGGTCTTGTTGGGGCCTTGCAGTTGCCCCCGACAAAGGTCTTGTCGGGGGTTTTTGCTCTTCAGTCTCCACGTAGACATGCAGACCACCAGTCTTCACAAAGATATGCATGCTACTAGGCATGCGTCCCCGAGTATTGGCCTTGATGTTGTCGATGGTGTCAAAGCTCTTAGCCTCAAGGGTGATGACCTTGCTGGTGCTTCACAGGCTGCCCCGGCAAGGGTCTTGCTAGGGCTACGTAGGTCGCCCCGGCAAGGGTGTTGCCGGGGGAGGTCCAGCTAATCTTCTACCCTTTGTTTACTATCTTGAATGCTGTCTTGGTAGTCTTGTATTCTATTGCCTACTGCCCCGCCAAGCCCTGTCGCCGGTGTGGCTACGACTGCCCGTGCACAAGTAAGGGGTACAGAAGAGCCCATACTTTTGTACACTGACATGAACCCAACGAGGAGCAGAAGGAAATGACAAGTGGTTTTCAGCAAGGTAATGTATGCAAGTGCTGAAATTATAAGTAACAGAGTAGTTTGATAACAAGATACTTTGTAACGAGCAAGTAACAATAATAGTAACAAAAGTGCAGCAAGGTAGCCCAATCCTTTTGAGGCAAAGGGCACGCCAAAACGGTATCTTATAATAAGCAAAGCATTCTTGAGGGTATACGGGAATTTCATCTAGTCACTTTCATCATGTTGGTTCGATTTGTGTTCGCTACTTTGATGATTTGATATGTGGTTGGATCGGTGTTTAGGTGCTGTTCTTACTTGAACAAACCTCCTACTTATGATTAACCCCCTCGCAAGCATCTGCAACTACGATAAAAGTATTAAGAATAAATTCTAACCATAGCATTAAACTTTTGGATCCAATCGGTCCCTTACGGAATAGCGCATAAACTAGGGTTTAAGCTTCTGTCAGTCTCTTAACCCATCATCTAATAACTACTCCACAATGCATTCCCTTGGGCCCAAATATGGTGAAGTGTCATGTACTCGACGTTCACATGACACCACTAAGGGAATCACAACATACATACTATAGAAATATCAAACACATATCAAGTTCACATGATTACTTGCAACATGATTTCTCTCATGACCTCAAGAACAAAAGTAACTACTCAAAGTGATAAACATGCTCAAGATCATAGGGGTATTAAATAGAATAATGGATTGACATGTCCATTTTGCATCATGTTTTCCTACTGTTATTTATTATGTTCTATTGTATAATAATGCTTTTTGGAGTAATTCTAATGCCTTTTCTCTCATAATATGCAAGGTATACACAAAGGGGGAGAATTCTAGCAGTTGGAAATCTGGACCTGAAAAAGCTACGTCAAGCTACCTATTCTGCACAACTACAAATGAGTTGAAACTCCACAAGGATTTTTATGGAATATTTAAGAATTATTGGAGGAAATAGTACCACAAGGGGGCCACCAGGTGGGCAGAACCCACCTGGGTGCGCCAGGCGGCCTAGATACGCCCTGGTGGGTGCTGCCCTCCTCGGCCCACCTTCGGTGCCCATCTTATGGTATATAAGTCATTTTGGCCTAGGAAAAAAAATAAGGAGAGGACTTTCAGGAGGAAGCGCCGCTGCCTCGAGGCGGAACTTGGGCAGGAGCACTTTTGCCCTCCGGCGGAGCGATTCCGCCGGGGGAACTTCCCTCCCGGAGGGGGAAATCATCGTCATCATCATCACCAACAACTCTCCCATCTTGGGGAGGGATATCTTCATCAACATCTTCAATAACACCAACTCCTCTCAAACCCTAGTTCATCTCTTGTGTTCAATCTTTGTACCGGAACTATAGATTGGTGCTTGTGGGTGACTAGTAGTGTTGATTACATCTTGTAGTTGATTACTATATGGTTTATTTGGTGGAATATTATATGTTCAGATTCATTATGCTATTTAATACCCCTATGATCTTGAGCATGATTATCATTTGTGAGTAGTTACTTTCGTTCTTGAGGTCACGGGAGAGATCATGTTGCAAGTACTCATGTGAACTTGATATGTGTTCGATATTTTGATGATATGTATGTTGTCATTCTCTTAGTGGTGTCATGTGAACGTCCACTACATGACACTTCACCATATTTGGGCCTAAGGAAAATGCATTGTGGAGTAGTTATTAGATGGTGGATTGCGAGAGTGACAGAAGCTTAAACCCCAGTTTATGCGCTATTCCGTAAGGGACCGATTGGATCCAAAAGTTTAATGCTATGGTTAGAATTTATTCTTAATACTTTTTCGTAGTTCCGGATGCTTGCGAGAGGGTTAATCATAAGTAGGAGGTTTGTTCAAGTAAGAACAGCACCTAAGCACTGGTCCACCCACATATCAAATTATCAAAGTAGTGAACAGAATTAAGCCAACATGATGAAAGTGACTAGATGAAATTCCCGTGTACCCTCAAGAACACTTTGCTTATCATAAGAGACCATTTTGGCCTGTCCTTTGCCTCAAAAGGATTGGGCTACCTTGCTGCACTTTTGTTACTACTGTTGTTACTTGCTCATTACAAATTATCTTTCTATCAAACTACTCCGCTACTTACAATTTTAGCACTTGCAGACATTACCTTGCTGAAAACCACTTGTCATTTCCATCTGCTCCTTGTTGGGTTTGACACTCTTACTTATCGAAAAGGCTACAATTGACCCCATATACTTGTGGGTCATCAAGGCTATTTCCTGGCGCCATTGCCGGGGAGTGAAGCGCTCTTGGTAAGTGGAAATTTGTAAGGAAACATTATTACTACATGCTGAAATTTATTGTCACTTACTACTATGGAAAACAATCCTTTGAGGGGTTGTTCGAGGTATCTTCACCTCGATCGGAACCACAGTTAGTTGCCCCTCAACCTACTGCACCTACTGGAATTATTGAATATGAAATTCCTTCGGGCATGGTAGAACAACCACTAGCTAATCCTTATGCAGGAGATGGAACTGAACATCCTGATATGCACTTGATATATGTGGATGAAATTTGTGGATTGTTTAAGCTTGCAGGTTTGCCCGGAGATGAATCTAAGAAAAAGGTTTTCCCTTGATCTTTGAATGGAAAAGCATTGACATGGTATAGGCTATGCGATGATATTGGATCTTGGAACTGGAATCGGTTAAAATTGGAATTTCATCAAAAAATTATCCTATGCATCTAGTTCACCGTGATCAGAATTATATATATAATTTTTGGCCTCAGGAAGGAGAAAGTATCGCTCTAGCTCGGGGGAGGCTTAAGTCAATGTTATATTCATTCCCCAATCATGAGCTCTCAAGAGAAATTATTATTCAGAATTTTTATGCTCGGCTTTCTCGTAATGATCAATGCATGCTCGATACTTCTTGTACTAGTTCTTTTATGAAGAAGACTACTGAATTCCTGTGGGATCTTTTAGAAAGAATTAAAAGCAACTCTAAAGATTGGGAACTCGGCAAAGGTAAAGAGTCAGGTATTGAACCTAAGTTTGATTGTGTTAAATCTTTTATGAATACCAATGCTTTTCAAAAGTTTAGCACTAAATATGGACTTGACTCTGAGATAGTAGCTCCCTTCTGTGAATCTTTTGCTACTCATGTTGATCTCCCTAAGGAGAAGTGGTTTAAATATTATCCACCTATTAAAGAAGAAATTAAAGAATCGGTAAAAGCTAAAGAAGAAACTATCATTTACAATGTTGATCCAGTTGTTCCCACTGCTTATATTGAAAAACCACCTTTCCCTGTTAGGATGAAGGAACATGCTAAAGCTTCAACTATGGTTAACAAAAGTTATGTTAGAACACCCAAACCATCTGAACTAATCAGCGTTGAACCTAGTGTTTCTGTGATTAAAGATCTCTTAGTCGATAATATTGATGGGCATGTTATTTACTTCTGTGATGAAGCTTCTAGAATTGCCAAACCTGATAAAAAGGATAAACATAGACCAGTTGTTGGCATGCCTGTTGTCTCAGTCAAGATAGGAGATCACTGTTATCATGGGTTATATGACCTAGGTGCTAGTTTGGGTGCTATTCCTTTTTCCTTATATAAAGAAATTAAGAATGAAATAGCACCTGCTGAAATAGAAGGCATAGATGTCACTATTAAACTTGCTAATAGAGATACTATATCACCAAGGATTCCTAGAGATGCTGAAGTCTTGTGTGGGAAAATAAAATACCCTATTGATTTTCTTATTCTTAGCTCCCCACAAGATGATTTTTGTCCCATTATTTTTGGTAGACCTTTCTTGAACACCGTCAATGCCAAAATAGATTGTGAGAAACAAACTATTGGTGTTAGCTTTGGTGATGAATCTTATGAATTTAATTTCTCCAAGTTTAGTGGACAACCTCATAAGAAATATTTGCTTAGTAAGGATGAAATTATTGGTCTTGCTTCTATTGTTGTACCTCCTACTGATCCTTTGGAAAAATATTAGCTAGACCATGAAAATGATTTGCATATGCGTGAAAGAAATGAAATAGATAGAATCTTTTTCGAACAACAACCTCTGCTTAAACACAATTTACCTACTGAAACTCTAGGAGGTCCTCCTCCACCTAAAGGCGATCCTATGTTTGAATTAAAACAATTGCCTGACACTTTGAAATATGCTTCTCTTGATGAGAAAAAGATATATCCTGTTATTATTAGTGCTAACCTTTCAGAACATGAAGAAGAAAGATTATTGAAAGTTCTAAGGTAGCATAGAGCTGCTATTAGATATACTTTTGATGATCGGAAGGGCATTAGTCCCACTCTATGTCAGCACAAGATTAATATGGAATCTGATGCTAAACCCGTTGTTGATCACCAATGTCGGTTAAATCCGAAGATGAAAGAAGTGGTAAGAACGGAAATATTGAAACTTCTGGAAGCAGGTATAATCTTTCCTATAGCTGATAGTAGATGGGTAAGTCCTGTTCATTGTGTCCCTAAGAAGGGAGGTATTACTGTTGTCCCTAATGATAAGAATGAGCTTATTCCACAAAGAATTGTCACATGCTATAGGATGGTAATTGATTCTAGAAAATTAAACAAAGCAACTAGCAAAGATCATTACCCTCTTCCTTTTATCGATAAAATGTTAGAAAGATTATCTAAGCACACACATTTTTGCTTCCTTGATGGATATTCTGATTTTTCACAAATACCTGTTTCACAAGCTGATCAAGAAAAGACCACTTTTACCTGTCCTTTTGGAACTTATGCTTATGTATGCCCTTTGGTTTATGTAATGCACCTTCTACCTTTCAAAGATGTATGAGTGCTATATTCTCTGATTTTTGTGAAAAGATTGTTGAGGTTTTCATGGATGACTTTTCTGTTTGTGGGAAGTCTTTTGATGATTGTTTAAGCAATCTTGATCGAGTGCAGAGATGTGAACAAACAAATCTTGTCTTGAATTGGGAGAAGTGCCACTTTATGGTTAACAAAGGTATTGTTTTGGGCCATAAAATTTCTGAGAGAGGCATTGAGGTGGACAAAGCCAAGGTTGATGCAATTGAGAAAATGACATGTCCTAAAGATATCAAAGGTATTCGTACTTTCCTTGGTCATGCTGGTTTCTATAGGTGGTTTATCAAAGACTTTTCTAAAATTTCTAGGCCTCTTATTAATCTTTTGCAAAATGATATTCCCTTTGTGTTTGATGATGATTGTTTAGAAGCCTTTGAAACACTAAAGAAAGCCTTAATTACTGCACCTGTTGTTCAACCACCTGATTGGAACTTGCCTTTTGAGATTACGTGTGAGGTTAATGATTATGCTGTTGGTGTTGTTCTAGGACAAAGAGTTGATAAGAAATTGAATGTTATTCATTATGCTAGTAAAACTCTAGACAGTGCTCAACGAAATTATGCTACTACTAAAAAAGAATTCTTAGCAGTGGTGTTTGCTTGTGATAAATTCCGATGTTACATTGTTGATTGTAAAGTGACTGTTCACATCGATCATGCTGCTATAAAATATCTTATGGAAAAGAAACATGCTAAACCTAGACTCATTAGGTAGGTTCTTCTACTAAAAGAATTTGATTTGCATATCACTGATAGGAAAGGAGCAGAGAACCCCGTAGTTGATAACTTGTCTAGGCTTGAAAATATTCTTGATGACCCACAACCTATTAATGATAGCTTTCCTAATGAACAATTAGCTGCAATAAATGTTTCCAATAGTACACCTTGGTATACTGACTATGCTAATTATATTGTTGCTAAATACATACCATCTAGTTTCACATACCAACAAAATAAAAAGTTCTTCTATGATTTAAGGCATTACTTTCGGGATGACCCACATCTTTATAAAGAAGGAGTAGATGGTATTATTAGCTATTGTATACCTGAGCATGAACAGGAACAAATCCTACGGAAATGTCACTCTGAAGCTTATGGAGGACATCATGCGGGAGACAGAACTGCTCATAAGGTATTGTAGTCTGGTTTTTATTGGCCTACTCTCTTCAAGGATGCCCGTAAGTTTGTCTCGTCTTGTGATGAATGCCAAAGAATAGGTAATATTAGTAAGCGTCAGGAAATGCCTATGAATTATTCACTTGCAGTTGAACCATTGGATGTTTGGGAATTTGATTTCATGGGGCCTTTTCCTTCCTCTAATGGGTATACACATATTTTGGTTGCTGTTGATTATGTTACTAGGTGGGTAGAAGCTATTCCAACCAGTAGTGCTGATCACAACACCTCTGTTAAAATGCTTAAGGAAGTTATTTTCCCAAGGTTTGGAGTTCCTAGATATTTAATGACTGATGGTGGTTCACACTTTATTCATGGTGCTTTCCGTAAAATGCTTGCTAAGTATGATGTTAACCATAGAATTGTTGGGGAACGTAGTATGCAATTTCAAAAAATTTCCTACAATCACGCAATATCTATCTAGGAGATGCATAGCAACGAGAGGGGGAGAGTGTGTCCACGTACCCTTGTAGACCGAAAGCGGAAGCGTTAGTTAACGCGGTTGGTGTAGTTGAACGTCTTCACGATCCAACCAATCCAAATACCGAACGTACAGCAACTCCGTGTTCAGCACACATTCAGCTCAATGATGTCCCTTGAACTGTTGATCCAGTACAGGGTCGAGGGAGAGTTCCGTCAGCACGACAGCGTGGTGACGGTGTTGATGATGTGATCTGCGCAGGGCTTCGCCTAAGCACTATAACACTATGACCGAAGGAGTAAACTGTGGAGGGGGGCACCGCACATGGCAAAGAGAATAATTGATGTGCCTCTGGGGTGCCCCCTACCCACATATATAAAGGAGGAGAGGAGGAGGCCGGCCGGCCCCTGTAGGGCGTGCCAAGAGAGAGGAGTCCTACTAGGACTCCAAGTCCTACACTGGTACGCGTCGGTGCTATACAAACGGTTTTAAACCCCTTTCCGCGACGACATTTGGAACCGTCGCCAAGTGAGTGTGGGCGATAGGGGGTCCTTCCCACACGACCCAGAAACCGTCGAGGGTATGGAGCCATGATCTAGAGGCCTTGCAAAACGTAATTGTGTGCGATGCATCACACACTAAATTCTTTCGCACGTGTAGTATCGGTGATTAAACGTTTCTAATGACGCAGTGGAACCAAACGGTGTGTTGTAATGAACCGTTTGGGAAACAATATGTAAGGCACACGGGCCAACATATGAACTGTGTGCGATATGTGCCCTATCACACACGAGTTTTCTGCGGAACCCGTCTGCCATGCAAGAATCCATCGCACATGTTCTCCCAACATTTACCGTCTACGATAATGTTCTATCACAAATGGTTCAGGAGCCCCTTCGCACACATACAAGTGCTGCAGACCGTTTGTGATTTGTTGTGTATCATTGACGGTTGCAGCTAGAGTGATGTCTGCTTTTCTTTTGGGATCCCACATGTTTCCTGAAAAAACTACGACTGGGATTGTATTTTACATTGGGCACGGTTTACTGAGTTCTCATGTGCGATAACGTGATATCACAAACGGTTCCGGAGAGCCTACGCCCATGTAGTAGCACTGCAAATCGTTTGCGATCTTCTATGTATCACCGACGGTTCCGCTACGATTGACGTATGCTTTCCGATGTGGGATCGGATACACTCATTTAGTTGAACCGTGTGTGGAGCAATTGCCAGGTTAAAACAAAAATATCCCATTTTGAATCGGCATGCAAAAAGCAAATTCGCCACAATATTCAATTGAACAAATAAACAAAAATATCTCATTTTGAATCGGCATGCAAAAAGAAAATTCGCCACAATATTCAATTGAACAAATGGTGTCCACAGGAAGAACATTCATCAGACTTCGCAACAATTTTAATTGAACATATGGTAGCTAAATTCCAATGATTTGTGCACACATATATGCAATAATTAATCATAGTGTATGAAATACGAAGACCTCATCAGATGGAAAACAATGGATCCATGCATATATGTTTAGAGGCTAACTCCTACTCAATGTTTCAGGAGAAGGCATGCTGAAATCTTCATTATCACCAGTGGGATAGATGTAGTGATTTAGGAAGAAGTCGCTAATAAATTTCCGAACCATCAACAATTCAACAGCCAGGAGTGGTTCAGGGGTCCTCGGTTCTAAGATGAGTTGCAGTATTTTTAAGATCAAAATGTTACATATGAGTGGAGTAGAAGATATTAATTAAGATAGACTTACTAGTACTAATTTGCAAGGATCGTCACAACTATCAGCATATTTGCAGATGGTGATCATGTGTCTGCAAACATAGTATCCACAAAGGTTGGTCCCTGCTTCTTGCTGAGGACACTGAAATTTTTTGTACAGAATTAGTCATGTATTTGTCCTGTTAGGAACAACCTAATGGTGTTAGATGCATTATTTTTTCTTTGGACAAAATAGAAAGAGGTTTATTTAGAAGCTTGAACATTTGACTAGCGTAAGAAAAGGTATTTGCAGACTATTGGATAAATTTTCCAAAATAACGGATTTCGGTGTGTTACCAGAGAAACGATCTCGTGTTGCAGAGGTAGTTCCCTCTTGAACAAGTTCCCTGGTTTAGTTTTCCACAATGCGAGGACACTGCAAATGAAGATGAATTTTTACAACATCAATTATTGAACCAGATATGAATGCAAATTAATTTCAACATCATAGAATTCAATACCTATCAATGAATTGCTGAAGATGCGTCAGATCCTGAGCGTTTGTTGACTCTCTGAGAGAATCGATGTAGTAAACTTTGTTCTTGTTTGGAACAATGAATACCAATATCCAGTGACCGCTACATATTAAGAAAGCCATGAACATATGAATTGTGTGAAAATCTGAAAGACAATTAGTGTATGTGTGGTTGTTTACTTGACTCACCTTTCATGATATGGTCAGAGAAATGATTCTGCATGGGACGTGTTTTAGAAGATACGGACGATCGTGTCAACGGCCCAGTCCCGTTCGTCCTTACCATGTAATGTTGTGCCATTTGCTAATGCATGATCTATGAAATACACACTCTCCCTTTTTCTTCTCTGCGCGTTCAATCCCCTGAGAGGAATAAAATGTAGTTAGCTATTTATCATTTATAGCCTTGTATGGAGAAGTTGATCAGTGTTAAGTACTTACAAAATTAGGCATCTAACAAGAGTGGCATCAAGCTCGTTGAAGTTGAAGAAGAGATGTAAGTCCTCGAAACTCACATCGAATGAACCATCATTGTGTCAGACATGATCTCTGTTGAAGTGGACTAGCAAACCATGATGACCTGGTGACATTTGATCCATGCAATATTCATGTAACTTGCCGCAACTGGAGCTGCACTCATCAAAGTATTCGCCAACAAGAAATGGCTGGCCATGGACGTAATTGCATACTTCAAGTACGTCTGCTTTACTTTTAGCAAGCACCAATTCTAATTCTTCATCATCCATGTTGTCAGAAATAATATTACTCCCTGATTCGAACAACCTACTGTTAATTTGGTTCCGGGTGATGAGTGCTTTAAGCAAGAGGCAATTGTTCTCTTTCCTCTTCACTCTCCCGCCACGCTTCTTCATGGGTGTAGGCTTTTTGGCCACTTCTTTCTTGATACTTGAAGCATTTCTGGCAGAGCATCTGGTTGGCTGCAAGGTAGACTGCCGAGCAGATGGTGAAGCTTTGACGGACTACTTAACAGACGATTTATCTTTTCCTAACCATTAAGCTGGCAGTGCTGCTTTGATGGACTGCTGGGCTGTAGGAGTAGAGGCATCAGACTAATGACCATGCGTTGAAGCTAAGTCTGGTTTCTGCGCAGGTGGTGCCAACTTGTCGGTGTGTTGAGGAGGCCGTGCCAACGCGTTGGTTTGCTAAGCAGGAAGTGCTGACGCATTGGTATGCTGATCACACGACTACGGACCAATGGACTGATGATCAGTCGCTTCTGGACCTACAGACTGCTTAGCAGGTAGTTCTGAAGCATCAGACTGCTTAGCAGTCCGTTCCACCAGGTTGGTCTACTGAGCATGTGCTGCAGTTGGGTCTCCCCCTGTTGCTTCAGCGGCCGACATTTGAACCAGTGGCGCATCTTCAGCAGTTGTAGGCCTTGCCACTGGCTTCTTTGGGGCGGAGGATGACATGGCCTGTACGCCACAAAGTCGGGCCGGCTGATCACAGGTTGATGCATCAACCGTCGGATTACGAGTATTAGGTTCTGTGGGGGAAGCATGCGAGAGCTGCTATGGCAAGGAGAGCATCACTGGTTGAGGGGCGACATTGGTTGCTCTTGGCGGGGTTTCGGGGACCTCATCGATGAACTCTATTTCCTTTCGTGGCCACTAGATGTGGTGTAATAGTGTTTCTCCCAAGGTCCTTTGCTCATCACGAACATCTGTAGTCTCAGTGTCGCTGGGGTCAGCTGATGCACAACTACTCTTGTGCTGTGTTGTCGCGCAATAAGCAGCATCCTCCGTGCCCGCCTCCCCTCCCATCTGCTGGCTATCTGTCAGTGTTAGAGTCTTCCCAATAATCATCGACTGCTAAAGATCCTTTCAAACAGCCGGATACATTTCCTTCATCAACCTTTCATACAATTCATTCTTCTTTATTTCACTCTTCGCTTTTTTCATGCTGAGCCTCTCTTCTTTGCTGAGTGTGAAAGCCCTCTTGTGTGGGACATTAACACCTATACCCCTTGCAGAGCCAGGGGGCTCTTTTGTTTCCAGAGCAATGGACAGAATGTCACATGGCCCTGAGTTCATGTAGAACCTTCCAGGGATCTTGGAAGCCTCTACTATCACTTGATACAGTTTTTCGTCATGTGAGTTTTTAAAGTAATAAGTTCCATCATCACGCCTCATTGCACGTGCCCGCAAGTAGTCTTTGGCGCGTTTGCCCCAGATTTCACTAAAGGCCGGTTCCCCACCCGCCGCTACTTCTTTGTCCTCCTGGTCCCATATCGGTTTCATGCCGTAGTATCCTGCCACACCCATATGGTGGGGGGTGTGTGTTCTTCTTTTGAAGTTCCGATTGCTTGAAACTCTTCTCACCAAACTCTTTAGTTGCCCCGACCCTTTTGACTTTTGCCCAGCCTGCCTTTGTAATTTGGGGGTATGCGGGGATTGGGTCCTTTCCTTCACTCAAGTACTTCTTGTACAGCACGTGCTTCCAGTTTCTCCAAGCATCCCTAGCCTTCTTCAGTGCAGTGTGTTCCACCTGCATTCTCCACTGCTCTGGAACTTTGAAGTGATCCATGATCTCCTGGACAATCCGCCACAGTGTTTCTGTGCCAGCCTTCCGAAACCCCGACAGATTTATGTTGAGCCTTGCCTTGCCAACAAATCCACACACACTCCTGAACCTCGGGTGTGCTTTATCTGGTTTAGTTGGAGCCCAGGACTTTAAATCGATCTCAGTTACTTCATATACACCTTTAGGGTGGTGTGTGGGCTTCCTTGGAGCGTATGTTCATGTCCTGGTCGGAAGGGTAATTGTTGTAGCTCTATCCCGTTCAAGATTACTTGATCCCTCACCATCTTCTGAAGACCTAGGGTTGTCGAAATCAGATGAAGATACATCGCTTGAAGCATGAGTGTTGTCACTGCTATATGGCATCTACAGAGAACACATGCAAAACTCAGGAAAGGAGGATAAGCATAAAACTAACAACTTGGTATCAAGCTTTCTAAACATGTCATGCAATAATTTAGAAAATGTACGGCTAATTTGTTAAGTTTGTGTGACTCGGGCGCCCGCGATATGTAAATCGACAGTAACTTAGTGGAACAAATACAACTTATATGCACTAGTTAGGAAGGTAGATAATTAACATATAAACGCTCTCCGTTATTTTATAGCCAATTTGGAAACATATGAAATGATATAGGAAGAGGGATTGCGAGGAAATACGCCTCACCGCGATGGAGAGCAGTAACTATCAGGCTTCTTAATGCAAACACGGCCGGACCACAGGAGAGGCGAGGATTACAACATCGATATGCTCGAGGGTGGCTGGCGAGCAAACGAAGACGGCGAGGTGCGGGCAGCCGCGTGTTGGGAACATCAGTGGAGGTAGGCTTGACACCGAAGAGCGGGCACACGGTCGGGGTGAGCATGCCGGCGCCGGAGAGGGTTCTGCTGTGGATCTGGGGGAGGGGGAGCTGGCGATGGAGATTGGGTGGACTAGTTGAGTGAAACGCAGGTGGGCCGTGTGTGTGTGTGTGGGGGGGGGTGTTGGCGGCCTAGGTGAAAAGGGTGGAAAATATCCCCAGTCGCCACGCGGAAAGGCCTATGCAAATGGTTGCCTCTAATCTCTTGTGTGCACAAAGAGAAAATTTTCCTTTGAAATGAAGACGTACTAATTTTGAAATGAAGACATGAGTTCATCGTTTCGCCTCTAAGTTTTTCCCACATTAAGCAATCACCATTATACCACGGGTTTGATTTGCTGGCACATTTCAGGTCTTGTGTGCTATATGTAAGACATTTTTTTGGCATTTACCGTGCATTTTGGCATATAAATCAATTCCTAGGCGGACTGCATTTCCTATCAAAAGGGGTGAGTATTGTCATTCGATCTGGGGGCATCCAACGGTGCAGATGTACGATCTGTGGGGTTTGGGTTCTGCCCAATCAGAGCGCACGACTCAGATCGTGCATGCAGCAAAGGGGGGGCATCGGCCACGGTTTGGTAGGCACATGGCTTTCGTGAGTGAACCGTGTGCTATTTGAAAACATTTACACTAACTAACAGCACACCCGGGTGGTGAACGAGTCGTCGTTGGAGGAGGAACCGCATAAAAAAACTCAACCGGAACTACATCTGCTGTCGAAAGTGATGAGGATCGCCGTTCGATTTTGTAGCATCCATCGGTGCAGATGTATGATCCATGGGATTTGGATTCTGGCCTATCAGAACACACGACCCAGATCGCGCGCGTGGCAGGAGGGGGCATCAGCCACAGTTTAGTGGACACAGCTTTCCTGAGTGAACCGTGTGCTATTCAAAAACATTTACATTAACTAACAACTTTTTTTTGAATGAAAACATGAGTTCATCGTTTCGCCTCCAAATTTTGTTCCCACGGTAAGAAATCACGACTGTACCCTATGTTTTGATTTTCTGGTACATTTTACCAGGCGGCAAGCCTCGCTAGCAATCTCAAACTTTGAATATGCAAAAAGAAAAGATATCTCATTTAATATATATATATATAGTTGCAAATACACGTGTTTGTTAGGGCAAGATCATTTGGGTGTCGCTTTGCGAGTTTTCATTCATTGTGCGAGAGACAGGAAAAAACTTCAAACAGTTCGGCCGCAGCGTGCGACCAGAGGCGTAGGCCTTGTTGGTATTTTAATTTCAGGAAATGCATATAGAGTCCCAAAAATAACAAAAATTATTGTGCCACTATGGCATGCCCTCACGATCACATGGAAAAATTTTGGTAAAGTTTGGCACAAGTTTTGGTGCTCGCACCTTCCATACCGGAGCATCTCACAAGAAGGACCATACTTTCCAAAAAGGAGACGCGACACTTCGACTACAAATCGTCAGTTACTCTACATCATTCTGCCTTGAAAACAAATCATGGTAAACAATCGCGGATATACCCTTGGTTTGATTTTCCGGCCCATTTAGGTCGCCTGCTATGTTGAAGTCATTCTTTGCACTTACCTTGCATTTTAGTGCATATAAAGTCAAAAACCCTACTACGACTACATGTGGGTGTTTTAGTTAGGCTATACTTACTCATAGTGGAGAGTGTCATATACTATATCATGCATATATATGATCTATACTAGCTATAGTGTATGATACTAGCTTCAATTATAGTGCATAGTATAATACATAGAGTATATATAGTATCATAGATCATATTTATTGCCATGCATGACACAAATTAGCATCACATTTAACATGATACGGTGTCTACCTATATGTTACTCTAACGGTCTAACCCTCACTATATTTAATTCTTTGCCACATCGGCATACTTGCTATTTTTCCGAGTGCATGGTATCGTCGGCTATGATATATACCACCACTATGGCTAGCCTTTGTATAGTAGGGAAGTATCATGTATACTATAGTATCCTGCATATGATACTACATACGTACCTTCATATAGTGCATATATATAGTATCATAGAGCTAGTATATATATACCATAGATGACTGTATTTATGGCTGTCGGTGTCAAAACCGGCGGATCTCGGGTAGGGGGTCCCGAACTGTGCGTCTAGGCGGATGGTAACAGGAGACAAGGGACACGATGTTTTACCCAGGTTCGGGCCCTCTTGATGGAGGTAAAACCCTACGTCCTGCTTGATTAATATTGATGATGTGTGTTACAAGAGTAGATCTACCACGAGATCAAGGAGGCTAAACCCTAGAAGCTAGCCTATGGTATGATTGTTGTTTGTCCTATGGACTAAAGCCATCCGGTTTATATAGACACCGGAGAGGGCTAGGGTTACACAGAGTCGGTTACAATGGTAGGAGATCTACATATCCGTATCGCCAAGCTTGCCTTCCATGCCAAGGAAAGTCCCATCCGGACATGAGACGAAGTCTTCAATCTTGTATCTTCATAGTCTTGGAGTCCGGCCGATCATGATAGTTCGGCTATCCGGACACCCCTAGTCCGGAACTCCCTCAGTAGTCCCTGAACCAGGCTTCAATGATGACGAGTCCGGTGCGCATGTTGTCTTCGGCATTGCAAGGCGGGTTCTTCCTCCGAATAATTTACAGAAGATTGTGAACACCAGGATAGTGTCCGGCTCTGCAAAGATAAATACCACGTACCACCGTAGAGAGAATAATATTACACAAGTTCAATCTGCTGACGTATTTTGTGGCATGACGTCACACCATTACCAAGCCTTTACTCGAATTGTTTTTATTGTATCACCTCAGCGCGTTTAGCGAGGCGGTTTCCTTGGCACGTCTTGTCGAAGCAGAGATCGTGTTCCCCTTATTCCGGGATTCCCATCAATACGGACGTGGGTAACCCAACCGCGCCCGTTGCCACGCCCCCTCCATCGAAGACGGGTTCCAAACGGTCACAGGGACGGCTCTTGGTATTCTTCCTCTTTATAATGAGACCAAGGCCCATTCTTTTCCTTCAATCCTCTATCGAATCCGCCCCTCGCCCTGAGTTCCAACACCCAGGGCTCCATATTCGGGTACCTTCGATCTTCGACAATGTCCGGCCCCGACCTACGAGGCCGGTGGATGCCCTCCTCCGTCACGGAAGAGGATTTGCTAAAGCTAAGAGATGCCAGGTACTTAACCTACGAGATTTCGCATAGGCTGCCTGCCCGAGGGCAAGTTATTCCTACTCCCGAGCTTGGCGAGAGCGTCGTGTTCGTGTCTCACCTCCGTCGGGGTTTAGGCTTCCCGACTGATCCCTTCATGAGGGGGCTCATGTTTTACTATGGGCTGGAATTCCATGACTTGGCTCCGGAGTCCATCCTCCACATCTCATCATTCATTGTTGTCTGTGAAGCCTTCCTCCGCACTACCCCTCACTTCGGCTTGTGGCTCAAAACCTTCAACATGGAGCCGAAGATGATTGAGGGGCGTCAGGCAGAGTGCGGCGGGGCGGTTATAAGTAAGAGGGCCGATGCTCCATGGCCCGAGGGCTCTTTTCAGGAGGAGCTCGGCTTGTGGCAACAGGAGTGGTTCTATATCACCGCTCCCAGGGGCAGCAGGCAGAGGCTGCCGCCCGTCTTCCGCTCGGGCCCTCCACAGCGGCTGACGTCATGGGTCAACAAGGGGCGTGACTGGGGGCCGTCCAAGGATGTTCCCCTGTTGCAGGACCGGATTCGAGGCCTCCAAGAAAGGGAGATCAATCTGGCCGTAGTGGTACATGTTATGTTGATCCGGCACCTACTGCCCTGCAAACGTCGCCCCCTCCGCCTGTGGGAATTTAATCCGGAGGGGCCACGAGCTCTTCAACACTTCATGGGTTTGACACCCACGGAGATGTACGAGCTATTCTTCGGATCGCAAGAGTTGCGTCCGAAATTGACCGAGGATGCTGGCCTAAGCTGCAATCGCCCGGATACTCAAGTAAGTAGCCCTGTGTCCGGACACATTGTCCATTCATTTACTGTGGGTTTGCCTTTTAACCAGCTATCCCTTGGACAGGAGTGGATAGCGCAAGCAAAACTAATACGGTGTCCGACCCCCCTCCCTGAGACCACGTAGGATCCCGTGTTAATCAAAATGTTAGAGGTTGCACCTTCGGAGGAGGGCGAAGAAGGGCACAGGGGAACTACCACCTCAGCCACGGAGGCTTTCAGTAAGGGAGGAATCGAGAGTCCCTCCTTCCAGGGGGAGAAGAGGACCGCTTCCGAAGACCCAGAGGCAAAGGCCTCAAAGCGGGGAAATAAATCTGTACCGGAAGGTCCTGTGTCGGGAAGAGCCCCGGCCGTACTGTCTCCTCGGAGGAATCAGCCCTCTAGCGAGCCGTAAGTAAAAAAGGGGAATTTTGTAATAGTGGACATCCCTGTTTAATTTCTAAGGGTAACCGAAGTTTTCACCTTGTAGTTCGGATCTCAGCCCAGCTCAGCACAGCTCATCGTCGGGAGACCTTTGTCCGGAGATGATGGAGAGCGAAACGCCTCCATCTGCCACCC
>NC_041381.1:189177175-189190301 GCF_002162155.2 Triticum dicoccoides
CTCCCCGAGTCTGGCGGGGCCGGAGAGTTCGGCACCCATTGGAGTACGGTCGGTGGAGCTGCAGGATTTGCTCAAGAGGGCGTCTATCTTAGAAGATCACCGCACATTAATGGGTAGGGTGATTGAGAGGATCTCGTCCGCCGAAAGCGGGTTGTATGAGGCCGTCGTAAGTTTGCTGACGGGGTTTGAGGTACGCAAAAAATGACATACCTTTTGACAGTTTTGCACATGAAGTGCGCCCTGTATAGATAGTAGCCCCTGAGACTTGGTATGCTGTCGAAAGCGACAGCATGCCGAGGATCATAATCTCAGTTATAGATTGTCACCTTTCCTATGCAGGTGGCGGAACGTCCGGTGGCCAGCCGGACTGATGCATTTGCCGAGCTGAAGAGGCAACTCGACATGGCGGATGCGGACATCTCGCTGGTCAATAAACGACTTGATGAGTCACAAGGTATGTGGTTGCTCTGCGGTCGCCTAGTAAGGGAGCTGACACCCATTCCTTACAATTTGTATGCTTGATGCAGATAGTGCTGCTGCTGTGGAAGGCCTTCGAGCATAACTTGCTCAGGCCAAGGAGCAAGCCAGAAAAAGCGAGGCGGCTGCCTCGAAGGCAGCGGAAGAGCTAAAAGCCGAGAAGGCTGCTCACTGCCGAAGCAGGGGGAGATGGCCGGAATGGCCGCGAAATTAAAAGTTGCTACCAACCACCAGGAGGTTCTTGAAAGAGAACGCCGAGCGGAGCAAGAGGACCTGAAGAAGGCCGACGCCGAAGCCAAGGATGCCCGTAGTGCGATGCGGGCTATGAAGGAGGAACTGCGTCAGGTCGGAGACATAGTGGCTAGAAAGCCCTTTATGCTGCGTAGGAAGTTCACGGATCCGAAGTATGCTCAGCTGGGCCGATTGTACGGTGCGGAGGATCCTTATTTGGACTTGGCGGCGAGTGCGGCGGACGCAGTCGTGCACTTTCGAAGCTAGAAGGATCACGAAATGGAAGAGCTTTTCTGGTCTCAATTCCATAGTCCGGAGCATCCACTTCCGTTGAGTGATCGGCTGGTTGAGTGGGCTGAGCTGAATAGATTATCCGGACTTGCCATGACGGATGTGGTCGCTCATCTGTGGCCGAAAAGGCCCAAGCCGAAGAGTTATTTTGGCTTGTTGCAGCAATTCCTTGGGGCGGTGCCGCGTATTGGGGCGATGAAGCAGTCGGCATGCATAGAAGGTGCATGGATGGCTCTCGCCCGTGGTAAGACATACTGGGCGGAGATGGATGCCACTGCTATTGCATCCCGGGGTTCGGACAAAAGCCGATTCCCCACCGAGCACTATTTTGAGGAAGTCCTGCAGGGCGCTCGTTTAATAGAGTCGCAGTGCTCGAAAGATGTTATGTTTGAATGACATGTATGATTTCTGAGATCATGTTTATAATGCAATAGCTTTTTGTACTTGTGTGATCAAGTATTGAACTATCTCCTGTGCGGCCGTATATGTATGTATAATCTGAAAGATGGCAGTCTTTGGCTTCAGCCCCCACGCACATGGTGCGGGGGTGTTTGCAAAAAGAAAAGCGCTTTTTCACACTTAATCCAACGTCTTGGTCCTTTTAGGGAGGTGATAGCGTAGCAAACTAGGCAACCGGACTATAATGCTTTATCACTTTCACTTAGCCATAGGAGCTCGAATGTGGGGCTACTATATAGCCCCTGGTGGCACCGCTCTTCCCCGAACTCGGGGCACGTATGTGCCTGACCGAGAAGCGGTCCTTCGTCAAAGCGAAGGAATTCTAAACATTCCAATGGTCTATCGAGTGGTTGACCAGTCTCTCGCTATATCATGACAGTCAGTTTTCGGCTTTCTCTACTGAGGTGCTCGCCCGGCCGAACCGGGGCACAATCACAGTAGTTCTCCTGGTGCCGCGATAGCCGATGATGCGGAATGTAAGGCAGCAAAACACACGAGCCGGGCAAACCCAACATTTGACCAAAGACATGATTCGGAGCTGATGCATATAAGGCCTAACTCGAGACGCCGAACACTCCCTGAGGTGTTCGGTCTTTATGATACCGGGCAGAACAATGCCCTAAGCCCCTTGTGTCCAGGTACAGGCGGGAACTTCTGACGCGGCCGATGCCAAAACGCCAGCCTCCTCCTCGGCTATGGTGGGAAACCGGGGGATGTGTATCAACAAGAGACAGTAAGAAAGGTTTACGCACGGTCTTAATCCGAAAAGAATCCTTGCAACGGGTCCCTACTGCACGTCTGCGCCTGTGTCTCCGTTGTGCTGTATCCTGGACGGGTGTAGCACGTGCTTCATCTGTAAAAGAGAAGGACTTAGTTTCCAAGAAATATCGTGCAAAAGTTGTATTAAAATATAATAAAATGAAGAAAGTTGAGCTTTATTGGCTCTCATCATTTATACACGCGGTCCCTTATAAAGGGGATATGCGGTTGGGAAGCTGCTTGTTTAGTTACGCCGGACTCGCCTAACCATGTTCGAGGTCTGAATGACATGTTTTTAGGGGCTTTGACCCGCAAGGTCGGATTAGTGTGTGGCTGTCGAGGCAGTCTCACGTTCTCCGTGGTCGAGGAACACTCGGAGTTACTTTTTAATGAAATTATGCCACGTTGACCGGGCATTTTTAAGCGTAAAAAATGCGTAATGTGGTATTGCATTAGGGCTGGCGAAAGCTGTGCGCCCCAGTAGTGCTTAAGGGCTACTGTTTGAATGGGGCGATGGAGAGTGAGCTTTTCGCGACGGAGGTTGTCGGATGAACCGAACACAACCTCTGGTGGTACAGAGCCTGTATAATTGGCTTAAAGGCCTGGCGTCACTCCTTTGAAGGAAGTGCTGCTATGGCGAATTTTGGTAGGGTCTATCCCCATTCTGCGAGCGGTGTCCTGGTATGGCAGGTGCCGCGCTGTGTTTTCGTGTTATCACATGAAGTGAGTTCACTGTTTTGACTTCTAGTGGGAAAGTCTTCTGTTTTCCGGAGTGCTGCTTTTGGGGTTCGTCACTTTCGCTTGGTGTGTCGAGCCCCTTGTGTTCGGCGTTAAGTCGGCCGGACTGCTTGAAGACCCAACAATCTCTGTGGGTATGGTTTGCAGGCTTCCCGGAGGTACCATGTATTTGACATAGCCTATCCAGAATCTTGTTTAGGTTGGATAGCTTGTCACTGTTGTCCTTGAGGGGCAGTGTTTTTTTGTTCGGCCGAGAGCTTTTGAATCCGGCGTTGACCGCCGTACTATGTGGGCCATTTTCCTTATTCCGGCGCTGATCTTTTCTGCGTCGTGATTTCCCATTTCCATCCCTGATTTCAGATGTACTCGGGTCGCTGGTGCTGCATCTAGCCAGCCAGCTGTCTTCCCCTGCGCAAAAGCGGGTCATGAGGCTTGTTAGTGCGGCCATTGTTCTTGGTTTTTCCTGGCCGAGGTGTCTGGCGAGCCATTCGTCTCGGACGTTGTGTTTAAAGGCTGCTAAGGCTTCGGCGTCCGGATAGTCTACTATTTGGTTCTTTTTAGTGAGGAACCTGTTCCAGAATTTGCGTGTTGACTCTCCGGGCTGTTGAGTTATGTGACTTAAATCGTCTGCATCCGGAGGCCGGACATAAGTCCCCTGAAAATTTGCTCGAAATGCATCCTTAAGCTCTTCCTAACTTCCAATGGTATTTTCTAGGAGGCTTTTAAGCCAATGCCGAGCTGGCCCTTTGAGCTTGAGGGGTAGGTATTTTATGGCATGGAGATCGTCTCCTCTGGCCATATGTATGTGTAGGATGTAATCCTCAATCCAGACTCCGGGGTCTGTTGTTCCATCATATGCCTTTATGTTTACGGGTTTGAATCCCGCTGGAAATCCATGATCCAGTACCTCGTCGGTGAAACATAGTGGGTGTGCGGCGCCCCTGTATTTGGGTGTGCCGTTGTCTTCAAATGCTCGGCGGGTTATGTTGCTTCCTGGAGTCTTCTTTTTTGGCCCATAGATAGATCTGACTGGGTCATCCTTTTTCCGAGGATCTTTATGCTGATCGTGTGCCGGCTTGTGTGCGGCGCCCCTTGTTGCTCTTGGCCTGTCATCTGGTCGTCTATCCGGCCAGGCGGCTTCTTTCTTTTTTGACTGCGGGGGCTCTAAGGCCTCCTCGTCAAATTCGGGCAACAACTTGCGCTTCGGGTAGCTCTTTATCTGGTGACTAGCGCCATGTTTATCTGCGGTGTTGAGTACTTTGCTCCATCTCATTCTGAGTGCGTCCTCCGCTGTTTTGAGCTTCCGCTTTTGCTTCTTCAAACTTCTTGCAGTGGCGACGAGCCTTTTATGAAGGTTCGTATGCTCTGGTGATGTGAGATCGTCTTCGCCGGGGATGGGTTGCTTGTCCAGTTCATCATGTCCGGCTTGCTGCTTGGTGACATGTGCGTTGTCCACTGCTTCGCCCTGCTCTAGGGCTGGGTCCGTATGGGTGCCGTTTTTATCGAGGCCGGTCTTCGGGCGGTGCTTGCGTCGCCGTTTTGGTTGTTTGTTGGGGGAGTTGTCCTTCGCCACGTCCCGTTTTTCCTCATTATCTCTTCCTTTTGGTGTATCCACCATGTATACATCGTGAATTGGGGTGGCTTTCCCGTGCCCGGTAGGCACTGGTTTTTGGTCGTCTCCGGCATTGTCGTCCATACCGTCGATGTCTTCGGAGTCATAGTTTAGCATGTCGGTTAGATCGTCGATAGTGGCTACTAATTGGGTGGTGGGTGGGCTTTGAATTTCTTCGTCGTCCGCATCCCAACTGTCCTGGCCGCAGTCCGGCCAGGGCTCTCCTGATAACGAGAGATACTTTAGCGAACTCAAGATGTCGCCGAAAGGTGAGCGTTGAAAGATGTCCGTTGCGGTGAACTCCATGATCGGCGCCCAATCGAATTCGATCGGAGGGGGCGCGGGAGGTTTGGAGTCCGGCGAGGAGTCCGGCACCTCGGAGTCACGAGCTTTATGAGGGACAAGGTCAGTGTTCGGCCCTATCGCCGTAGAGGTTGCAGCCTCCGAGGCGGTGTCTAGCCATCCGTCCCCGATCTGCGCAGCCGGCTCTAAATTGAAGATTGGAGCGGGTTCAAGTGCGGACTCCAGGGTATTGTCCGGCTGCAGAGCTAAATCATGCTCGCCGTGACAGTGCGGCACGCTCGGCTGTGGCTCGAATCCGTCGAGGATCAAGTCCCCGCGGATGTCTGCCGTGAAGTTCAAACTTCCAAATCTGACCTGACGGCCAGGGGCGTAGCTTTCGATCTGCTCCAGATGGCCAAGCGAATTGGCCCGCAGTGCGAAGCCACCGAATACGAAGATCTGTCCGGGGAGGAAGGTCTCACCCTGGACCGCGTCGTTGATGGTGATCGAAGAAGCCATCGAGCCTATCGGTGACGACACAGAGGAACTCTCAATGAAAGCACCAATGTCGGTGTCAAAACCGGCGGATCTCGGGTAGGGGGTCCTGAACTGTGCGTCTAGGTGGATGGTAACAGGAGACAAGGGACACGATGTTTTACCCAGGTTCGGGCCCTCTTGATGGAGGTAAAACCCTACGTCCTTCTTGATTAATATTGATGATGTGTGTTACAAGAGTAGATCTACCACGAGATCAAGGAGGCTAAACCCTAGAAGCTAGCCTATGGTATGATTGTTGTTCGTCCTATGGACTAAAGCCATCCGGTTTATATAGACACCGGAGAGGGCTAGGGTTACACAGAGTCGGTTACAATGGTAGGAGATCTACATATCTGTATCGCCAAGCTTGCCTTCCATGCCAAGGAAAGTCCCATCCGGACACGGGACGAAGTCTTCAATCTTGTATCTTCATAGTCTTGGAGTCTAGCCGATCACGATAGTTCGGCTATCCGGACACCCCCTAGTCCGGAACTCCCTCAATGGCCATGTGCATGACACAAAGTAGTATAGCATTTATATTATATATGTTACAGTATCTATGTTACTGCTTCTTTGCCACACATCATCATATTTGCTATTCTTAATTGCATGATACCGACTATGATACCCCCACTATGGCCACCCTAAGGTTGGTCGTAATGGGAGTATCAAGCGGTATCATATGCATGCCAACTAGACTTTTTGGACGATGTGGCACACAGTTAAATGAGGAAAGAGAGGGTGTGGGCCGGGTATCATATCATGATATACTGTATCACATATTAGATGTTGTACTACTTTGTGTCATGCACGGCAATTAATAAGGCAACCTAAGATACTAAGACTAGCCACAATGGGTAGTAACATAGAGTAGTAACATGCCCATGTTACTACTCTATGTTACTACTTCTATAGTGGGGAGTAACATATGTGTGGTAACATGCAACACTTCATTTATTAAGCTATATACTCATCTTGCCTTGATATGTGTGATGTTACTCATACTATTAGTAACTAGCTACGTTACCACATGCCTCTCTTTCTTCATTTATTGCTTGCCACTTCATCTATTTTATCTAGATAAGTGTGATGTTACTACCTATGTTACTCCCACTGTGGGTAGCCTAACTTATGATACTATGCGCGCATTACAGAGGTAGCTAGCTAGTATCGATCATATACTAGTATCACGCATGACACATAGTAGCATAGCATTTATTATGACACGATTTCATGATATGATACTTAACCCTCCTTTCTTCATTTAATTCTATGACAACTCATCAAAATTGACTAGTTGGCATGATACTAGCTATGATATCCCATTACAACCAGCCTAGCACAGAAGGTGTACAGATCATTTGTGCGTCGCTTTGCGAGTTTTCATCCGTTTGTTCGAGAAGCGGGGAGAAGTTTCAAACATTTCGGCCGCGAGGTGCGGCCATTGTTGTAGGCCAAGTTGGTATTTTAATTATAGGAAATTCAAATGGAGTCTGGACGCCATCAAAATCGATGTCTGCCCGTGGCGTTCTATCACGACCCCGTGGAAAGAAATGGTAAAGTTTGGCACAAGTTTTGACGATCGCTCCTTCCAAACCAGAGCATCTCACATGAAGGATCATGGTTTCCCAAAGGAGACGTATCAATTCAAACTCCTGTGGCCGGTGACTTCATCGTTTGGCCTCATAAATATTTCCACGGTACGCAATCACCATTATACCATGAGTTTTATTTTCTAGCGCATTTCGGGTATCGTTAGCTATATGTAAGACATTTTTTTGAGTTTAACGTGCATTTTGTGCATAAAAATAAAATTACAACCAGAACTGCATGTGCTGTCGAAAGGGATGAGGATCGCTGTTTCATCTGGGAGCATCCAACAGTGCAGATGTACGATCCATGGGGTTTGGATTCTGGCCAATCAGAAATCATGACCCAGATCGTGGGCGGGGTTTTGTCGGCACACGGCTTTCATCAACGAACCGTGTGCTATTCACAAACTAGATTGCATACATGTTTTTGTTCACACATACTGTAGTGAGATCAATTGAGTGTGCTACCTCTATGATATAATAATAATAATAATAATAATAATAATAATAATAATAATAATAATAATAATAACAAAAAATGGTTCATATTCATTGTCTGAGCTGACAGCATATCAAGGTCAACATATTAACGGTTCTTACATCAACAGAAAACCGGGCATAACTCACAAATTCAGTACATGCGACAGTTCTAAATTGAACGAATTAAGTTGCAGGGTAGGCATAAAGACTAGTCTTATGGCTTAATTCCCATGTACATGGGGGAACTGGGATCATTAAGTTGACCCCTAATGAACTTGGGTTTTCTGATGATTTTAGGCTTCTCTGTTACAGGGTTGTGTGATCCCTTGGCTGGAAACTCATCAAATTCATCGTACTCGTCCTCATCGGCAACATCATCGACACCCAGTACCCTCCTCTTCCCATGCATCACTACATGGCAGTTCTTATGCAAAGGGTCTTCCACAAAGAAAATCTGTGTAGCATCGGTGGAAAGGATGAACGGGTCCGCATGATATGCCATAGTTGTCCTGTTAACACAGGTCTTCCTGTAATCATCAACCTTTACTTGACCAAGAGGATCCATGAGCACCTGAATAATGCCACCTTAACTTTCACATAGTCAAGCTCCCAAATCTCTTTGATGGTTCCATAGTATACCCTTTTATCAGCTTCATCTACAGTCATGCATTCTATTCAAACAGAGATGTTCTGATATGAGGTCTTCTTATCACATTCATCAGTGTAGAACGTGTATCCGTTTATGTCATTTGCTTGGTACGTCAACACCGTAGGTGATGGATTTTGTGCCAACCACATAGCAATGTCGTTGATGGATCCTTGTGCCAAATGCTTCTTCAGCCATTCGGCATAGTTCTTAGTGTGCTCCTTCATCTCCACATTTGATGAAGGCACCATTGGTAAGAAGCTTTGGCATATCTCTGCCAAGTGTTCTTCAGCGTAAGCGGTGAGAACTGGGCTGTTAAGCAGTACCGTCAAATGGGCTTTCTCTGCCAATTCTCCGGGTGCAGCCATTTGCATGCCAGCAAGGACCGGCTTACCTTTCAGCCTTCCCTCGTGGCGAGAGAGGGGCAAACATATATGTCATTATTTCATGTATTCGGTGCAAAACTCAACCACCTCCTCTATGGTATAACCTTGTAGGATGCTTGCCTCTGGATGGTTTCAGTTCCGACAAAAGCGCTTCAGTATTCCCATGAACTGCTCAAAGGGATACATGTTGCAAAGAAACACAGGACCACAATACTTTATCTCGTCGGCAAGGTGCACAGTGAGATGGACCACACCATCAAAGAATGAAGGTGGGGAAACATCTCTAGGTTGCACAATATTCTTGCAATATCATCTTGCATATGATCCAGCTCTTCAGGATCTACAACTTTCTGTGATAGTTGGTTGAAGAAATCACAGAGCTCAATGAGTGTGTTCCTTATATATTTGTCCAACAGATTCCTGGTGGCCACTAGGAGGATTTGCGTCAACATTACATGGAAATCATGTGACTTTATGTGTCCCAACTTCATTTTACCTGAGCTCACATCCACAAGACTTCTGATGTTTGCGGAGTTGGAAGAGGGTGTCTTAACTGACAACAAATAGGTGAAGAACTGTGTTGCTTCTTTTGTACTAAAATTGTAACTTTGGCGAGCTTTGATGAATTTGTCATCATCTTTTGCTTCACTCTTTCCTTTTGATTGATCAGCAAGCATATCGAGCCGTGAACCCTCACCGTCCATTCTTTTACCTTTAATCTTGAGCAGAGTACCAAGGATGCTTTCACATACGTTCTTCTCTACATGCATGACATCGATGTAGTGACGTACACGCAGAATCTCCTAGTAAGGTAATTTCCAGAACACCGATTTCTTCTTAAACACTTGACCCTTGGGTGTTTTTTTCACCGTCGAAGCGTGATTCTTGCCAAGCACAACATTAATTTGTTTAGCCATGTTGTGGACCACCTCCCCATCATAGGGTCTTGGGCCCACTTCTACCTCTGTCGTACCATCAAATTTAGCTTTCATCTTTCGGTATGGGTGGTTTTTCCGTAAGAACCTATGATGACGCAAATACACGGTTTTGCATGAGTTGGGAAGTCTTCTGCTAGCTGTACTATCCATGCATGTGACACACACTACGTCTCCCATTGTTTTCTGCCCCGATGTGTTGCCTAATGCCGGCATATCTTGAAGCGTGTGCACCAGCATCGCATTAGATCGAAAATCTCCTTTTTGTAAGCATCATAACATTTTACAGCAGGTGCATCTATCCACACTGTCAGCAGTTCTTCTACTAGTAGCTGAAAGTAAATGTCGATGTCATTTCCAGGTTGCTTCGGGCCTTGGATAGTCATTGACATCATAATGTATTTTTTTCTTCATACACAACCAAGGAGCTAGGTTATATATGCATAGAAGCACCGGCCATGTGCTATGATTGGTGCTCATATCGCCAAAAGGATTCATCCCGTCAGTACACTCCCCGAGCATTATACTTCTAGGATCCTTGGCAAAGTCTTCAAACTTGTTGTCGATTAATTCCCGCTGAGCCCCATCTTTCGGGTGCCTCATATACTTATCCACAATTCACCCATCATGATGCCACCGCAACCTCTTTGCCTCTGTAGGGTTTGCAAACAATCGCCTCAACCTTGGAATTAAAGGCAAGTACCAAACAACCTTGAACGGGGTTCCTGTCTTGATCTCGTCATCCAATTTGTACTTTTCCTTTGCTCTCCTGCGCTTGTATCGTGCATGCTTGCATTCGGGACAAGCACGCAAATCTTTGTACTCACCACGGTACAATATACAATCATTCACACAAGCGTGTATCTTCTCTATTTCAAGTTCCAATGGGCAAACAATTTTCTTCACTTCATTCGTGCTTCTGGGGAGCACATTATCTTCCAGAAGAATTTCTTTGAAAAGACCTAACATCTCTGTGAAGCCCTGGTTTGATAGACCATTTGCTGCTTTAAATCTGAGAAGTGCCAGGGTGGCACTCAACCTGGAATATTTGTTTTTGCAACCTAGATACGATTCTTTCTTGGAGTCCGCATCAATGGTTGTCAGATCCTTGTACCCAATCATATCCTTGCCTGGGCCCTCAAAATCTGCAATCATAGCAGCAAAATCTGGCATATCAAGATCGTCGTCATCTGCGTCGGCGTCTTGGTTTTCCAGTGGGCATTTCGGCTTTTCGGTGTTCCATTGGTAGCTTGACGCCTCTGCCCTGATGTTAGATTCACATCCATGTGACACTGATCAGGGTTTGGCATCTCGTAGCCCTGGGTATCTTCATCCATGACCTCCTCTTCACCGTGTCTGGTCCAACGTGTATATCCATCCATGAATCCCCGAGAGACTAAGTGCCACTGGACATATGCAACTACACATGACTCTATATTGGCACAATCAACACATGGACACAGGATGTAATCCGCATCGCCAATTCTCCTCTTTGTACTTTCAGCCAAATTCATGAACTCTATCACGCCACTGATAAAATCTGTGGTTTTCTGATCCTTCATCCATTCAGATCGTTCCATCTGCACCACACGAATGATAATTAAAAACAAAACAACAACATTAGTACACGGATTAATTGCTTCCCAATGATGCGTGTATAAATCATAAGGCTTTATTTTCATAATTACTGAGGGCGCTCCATATTGTTATCCAGACTTGCAATGACAAAAATTAATGGTCAGTCAATTACACGTCGAGTACTAGTACAACACTACCCTTAGGAATTGGATACCTTAATTAAGCCACTCACGGAAAGAATACCTTAATTAAGTAGTCGCGCGGCAACCTCCACCCAGCAGACAGACTTAGTGCGGCTGCCGCCTGAATTTCGACCTCCACTATCCCGCCATTGACCGCGATGGATGTGCTCAAATCACGTCGCCGCCCTCCTCGACGACTGAGCTCCTCCTATCTCCCGCCGCAGACCGAGTATTGACCTCCTATGGCACCGCCACCGCCCAGCGACCGAGGATTGATATCTTATCCGGTATCCCTTGCCTAGGCCGCCGCCGCCATCTCTAGATGCGTACCGGCTGTTTTTTTACGGATATCCGTAGAGTGGCTATTTACACGGTATCACTGTAACTCAATTATATGTACAGGGTAGTACATCACATATGGTTATGTAATGGCAACCGTGTCTCACCTACGTTGTCTTCTCACACGGTTTGGTGTGCAAATCGTGTGTGAGATTGTAATACCTGACACAAACGACATGTATAAACAGTGTGCCGTATACTCCAACATATAGTGCCATAAGTAGTTCCCGACCGTCAGCTTATCCCCATAGTTTCCCCATTTCCCCCAAATCCCTACATAGCCTCCAAATTCCCTCGCGTGGAGCTGACATTGGGGGATTGCGGGCGAGTGGTGCTGATGGTTTCGATGTGGCTGCTCCTGCTCGTATCGCCGCCACAACGACGGTCGCCGCCGAGCACTTGCCTAAGGTCATCAGAAGGCAGGTGTACTACAGATCTGAATCGTCGTGTCAGGTTCCAATCTATCCCGATCTTTTTTAGCATCTCCAAAGTAGATCCTTGCTGAATCCATCCTGAATTGACCCCCCCCCAGGAAAGCAACCTACTGCCAGATCCTGAGCATGACTCCAGACTCCCGCAACATGAGTTCGACTTTGAGTTTTGCGCCAACGAGAAGTACCAAAAGCTGAGTTGTGTGCATGGACACACTCCCACTCGACGTGTATGCACTGAGGGATTCGACATTGGAAGGAGGTTTCTCAGTTGCCCCTTAGAGGTTAGTGTTAAGTTCATCATTTACTTGAGTTAATGCCACCACTCATCCTGAATACTATTTAACATTGGCAGGGATATGAGGCTTGTGCCTTTGTTAAATGGCTAGATGAAGATTGGCATGGTAGGGCTTGGAGTGTTATGAACAAGCTCGCAGAAGATAATGTTAAGCTAAAGAAGAAACTGGCTGATCTGGAATGTAAAATCAGTATAATGAAGCAAGAAAGAATCAATCACAGGTAACAGATGAAAGCAAGAGACAAGAAGGAACTAGCATGTGTAGTTGTGGTTGTCGCATTAGCCATGTTCTATGCGTTGTTTGCAATGATGATTAGGGGTTTTGTTTGACAGTATTGCTAAAGCACATCTAGATGTGCTCTAAGTAATGCACATCTAGGTCCTATGCCATTGATGTTACGCGAAGATTCGTGCAGATATTTTTCTTTGTCTTTTTTCTTTTTGTCACACCCTAGCTAGTCATGCATTAGAGTGTTGCATCATGTTTACTCTTTCATCAGAAACTTGAAATGGGGATTTGTGAAACCCTCAGAATCATTTTTGAAAATGACCCAAATAAAAATTTCTCCAAAAGGGTCCAAGAAAATGCTCATGTTGCTCTCTGAAAATATTGGACAGAGATAAAAATCAAACCAATATTTTTAAGAGCTCATAGGTATTTATTTTGGGCATTTGGAATTAATGCATAAATATTTGCATTGGAAATATATTAGTTATATATATTAATATATGTCCAAAAATTATGCCACCTGTTGGGGAGCTCTGGAATAATATATCTAGCTCCTGCAAAAATTGGCATAAGATAATAAAATGATTTAATATTTTATTTAAATCAAAACAAATGTCAGAAATTAGAAAACAGAAATAAATAAA
>NC_041381.1:189190668-189236096 GCF_002162155.2 Triticum dicoccoides
TCTCCCCCGGTTCTTCCTCTCCTCTCCCTCGCTCTCTCCCTCCCGTGTCCGAACGCACCGTCGCCGCCGTTCGCCATAGCCGCCGCCACCGGCCTCCCCTCGCCTCCCCGACATGCTCCCCAGCTCCGCCGCGACCCCCTCTACCTCCTCGTCAAGCCACAAGACGCCGGACGCCCTGTGGAGCCGCCGTCGCCATCGTCTTCCTCCTCGGGCTCCGACCACCATCGCCGTCGATTCGCCGTCTCCAGCGCGTCCCCGAGCCCGCTTCGACGCCCACTGCAACCGCGGTGAGCTCCGCCACCGTTTCCCCCTCTTTTCCCCCTCGTTCCCGCGCCGTAACCCCGTTTCCCACCACGGCCGAACCTCCGCCGTCGCCGAGCTCGCCGTCGACGCAGCTCCGGTGACCATTTGGTCACCCCGGCGAGTCCAACGAGTCCGTAAGGCCCCGTAGAGCATCCCTAGCGCCTTGCTTCGCTCGCCTTCGAGCTCCAACCATGTTCCCGTGCACGACCGAACCCTGGCGGCCGCAGCCGAGCTCGCCGCTGTCGACTCCGGCCACCCCAGGCCCAGCCACGGCCACCGCCCGACGCGCCATCGAGCTGGCTTTCCAACGCACCTAGCCGCACGCCGTTTGGAGCACCACAGAGGAAACCCGAGGCACTTGTACGCCGCGGACCTCGCCGGCGACTAACCGCCGGTGGGTTTGACCTGTTTGACCAGGGGTTTGACCCCCCCAGAGTCACTGACGCGTGGGCCCCGTCGGCCAGGTGGTTAGATTAGCGCTAATCACTGTTAGTTAACCCCCCTGACACTGACCAGTGGGCCCCAGCGGCACTAACTCCTAATTAGGATTAAATTAACCCTGTTAAACCCCCCTGTCACTGACGTGTGGACCCCACACGTCAGGTTTGACCCCAGCCAGCCGCAGTTGACCGCTGACGTCATGCTGACGTCATGCTGGCGCAATATATATATTTCTGGATTTAATTAAATCAGGAAATTCCAGAATATTATTTAAACTTCAAAAATTCATAACTTTTATTCTGTAACTCCAAATCAGACAAATTATATATGAAAAATGATCAGAAAAATCCAATCTATCCATCTGTACTATTTTCATGCATGACTAAACAAGTTAACTTGATGTTTAATGCAGAACAAGGAAAAGCACTTTAAAAGGCCATGTTTGAGTTTGAAATTTGAATCTTTGATTCAAATTGGTTCAAACCCTTCTGGTCTTAGTTGCATTAGCCCAACACACTCATATTGCCATGTTTCATGCATGCATCATATTGTTGCACACTGTTTGGTGATGGTTGTGTATCGGTGTCCTTTGCGACAGGTTCTGCCTCCGAGGAGTACCGTGATTACCCTAACGAAGAACCGTATCAGTGCATCGACCCATCAGGCAAGCAACCAACCATTTGATCATATCGATACAATCCCATGTTCTCGCTCCTACTCTCTTTTACTGCATTAAGACAACGCGTTTCAAACTGCTGTGTGCTACGGTAGTTGAACCCATTTCCTCTGCATGACCTGTCATTGCCACAGTAACTAGATGAAACCCACTAGCATGTGTAGGAGTTGTATGAGCCATATGTATGTGTTGTTCCTACCTTGCTATGCCTGCTATGCTTAGAGTCGTGTCAGGTCTGGTTCATCTGGGTGATGGGCTAGAGTGAAATGATTATGTCGGTAATGAGAGTGGTGTGGTGAACACGATTTGGTAAAGGTATCGATGAGAGGCCATGTAGGAGTACATGGTGGGTTGTTTCATTGAAGCCGACCTTAAGCACTGAGATCTGTATGTGTGATTTAAGATACAGCTACTACCATGCATTGGGCCCGAAACCAATGGACCCTCTCGGCTTCTTATTCACCCTAGTTCTCCGTCTAGGAGTTGCAAGTAGTTTCTGGTGTTTGTAGCCTACTGGAGGCCGTGGACAGCGCTGACCGTAGGGGTGGGCTGTGATGCGGTAGGTACGTGGCCGGGTGTACCGAATACCCGTTAGGTATCTCGGGAACCCTGTTCACATCATTCGGGGCCGTATGGGAAACCTCGGCCGGACTCCCTGCGGATGGAACCTGAATAGGCGATAAACCTGGACTGGAGGCTTAGGTGATTAGGTAGGTCGTGGCCGACACCCACGTTGGGCTTCCGCTTGAAGGTTGCCGAGTACATGTCGTGTATACGACGGTAAGTGGTGAGAGCGTGTATGAAGAAGTACACCCCTGCAGGGTTAACATGATCTATTCGAATAGCCGCGTCCGCGGTAAAGGACTACTTGGTTGCCTATACAGTTCATAGACAAGTAAATGGAAACTGCTAAAAGCCTCAAGATAAGTGTGAGTGCCGAGGATGGCTCTTCCATAGGGAGACGGAGGTGGATCCTCGGTAGTGTATTGAAGTGGTGAGTAGTGGACTCGTGTGCGCAAAACCATTTCAAGTTGGAGTATCGTAGGATAGTCTAGCCAAGAGTCAAAGCTGGCTTGCTGCAATAACTCCACCAACCCTTCTTGATAATATGCATGTATGTAGGATCTGATGTAAGTCTTGCTGAGTACCTTTGTACTCATGTTGCTATAATTTACATTTTACAGAAGACGCTGCAACCCCTTCTGATGGGTTCTATGTAGACCTTGACATCAACGAGTAGGCTAAAGGCCCAGGTGGTGACCCTGAGCTTGTGAAGGACCATGTAGTATAGCTAGGCTTTCCAAGTCTCTTTTATTTTACTAGTTGTCTGTACTCAGACAAGTTACTTCCGCTGCTGGTTTGTATGACTGTATGACTTGAATGTTGGGTCGTGAGACCCGTACCTTTGTGTATGTTATGTATGGCTCTCTGAGCCTTAAATAAAGTACTTGTGTCGTAGAGTCATGTTGTGATGCTTCGTTGTATTTGCACATATCGAGCATATTGTGTGTATGATTGAAATGCTTGGTATGTGTGGGATCTGACTACCTAGTTGTTTATCTTTAGTAGCCTCTCTTACCGGGAAATGTCTCCTAGTGTTACCGCTGAGCCATGGTAGCTTGCTACTGCTCTGGAACACTTAGGCTGGCCGGCATGTGTCCTTCTTCGTTCCTGTGTCTGTCCCTTCGGGGAAATGTCACGCATTGAGTACCGGAGTCCTGTTAGCCCGCTACAGCCCGGTTTACCGGAGTCCTGCTAGCCCAGTGCTACAGCCCGGACCCACTTGCTGATGACCGACACGTTCGAAGCTGGGTCATGGATGCCTGTCCCTGTAAGTCTGTGCCACTTTGGGTTTACGACTAGTCATGTTAGCCCGGGCTCCTTATCATATGGATGCTAGCGACACTATCATATACGTGAGCCAAAAGGCGCAAATGGTCCCGGGCAAAGGTAAGGAGACACCCGTGGGGATACCGTGCGTGAGGCCGCAAAGTGATATGAGGTGTTACCGGCTAGATCGATGTGACATTGAGTCGGGGTCCTGACAGATTTGGCATCAGAGCCGGACTGCCTGTAGGTTCTCCAAGCCAAACTGGTCGATGTTGAGTCTAGAAATTCTTTAGTTATATGTAGGGGAATTGTTTGTGGGTTGGAACGTAAGGCTCTTTTTACTCCTTTATCTTATGACATTCTGATCTGAGTCAGTCCATTCTTCCACCGGGGGTTAAGGAATTAGGATCTATTCTCTCTATCAGGATCACGTGTTACTAATCAGTAGTACCTTATAGGTTTGATGGATACAAGCCTAGTTCAATTCTATTACCACATTATGTTGCTAGGATGGTCTCAGAACTTTGATATGATGATGTTGAGTGCGTATGAAATCCTTTGTTAAATGTCTCAAAATCCTTCTTGAGCATTTACAGCTGTTATGCTGCCGAAATTTTGCTAGAAATTCTAATGCCTTTGCATTATGATTGTGCTTTCAGATGGCCACTCGCGACCTCAATCAAGTGGTTCGCCTGACTCGATGCCTAGATGTACCCGGCCATACTGCCAAGTTGGTCAGGGTAATGACTGAGGCTGGATACCGCTGGTATCCTGAGTACACGGTCGAAGAGCAATTTCGGGACTTCAATCAAAGCCAGTATCTCTGCACTGTCAGGATATTTCCATCTTATCCTGGATCCACCGAGCCCCTTCACTGCTCCTATGGACTCGGGGTTACTATTGAGATGGCTGTGCAGGACGCCGCCTACTCTATGATGACCATCATGCGAGTCAGATCTGGACTATTTCGGGACTCTGATTTCCGGTATATGCCAGGATCACTTCCGGGAGCACAAGGTTATCTCCAGGCTATCTATGCTGACCCCACCCAGGAGGATTCACGGACTCGCACCACTGCTGAGATGCTCGAGGATAAGGACCGTGAAAATCGGGCCTTGAGGTTAGAGCTCTTTAATACCCGTGCTGACCATTGGGCCACGTTGACTCGGTTTGCACCGGCGGTGCAAGCTGGATATTCGGATATGCGCGATCTCTATCCTGTGAGATCTGCTCTGCCAGACGTGATGGGTTGGCGTGATGTAGGAGGCATCACCCCACCTCGCGGTCCCCGCAGGCCACCGTCTGTTGGTCCAAGACCTCATCCTAGCCCCTATGGTCCACAAGCTCCGCGAGATCGTCTGTTTCCGGATGATCATGTTGAGCTTCCAGGCTATGGAGGTGACTTCTACGAGGACTACTACGGATCGGTCTGAGTTAGTGGTAGTATCACTAGTTCGCACTAGCTGTGTCATCTATCGTCCCGCGTGACTCGTGGGATATGACCTAGTTTGTACTCTTTCCGGAGGAGTAGAAAAATAATGTATAGGAGCTTGGAATGCCTCCGATGAGATGTAATCCTCTTTTCACCGTAATAGTACTTTGTTTGGTCTTGTACTAAACCCTGTATGGTGTGTATGACGATGGAATAAAGAAGCAGTTTCTGTATTTACCATGTCATACGGATGATCATCTTGCATTTCGAGTTATTCCTTACATTTTATATCCTATGTCGGAATTTTATCATCCTGACTAAATCATTGTCTTGTTTACCTAGGATGGTCAACACGCGCACTAACCCTGCTCCTCAAGAGCAGGCCGAAGGCAGTGAAGTCAGGGATGCAAATCTGCCTCATCCTCCTTCTCTAGCCGAGGTTATGATGGAAGCTGAGAGAAACAAGCGGGAGACCAACCGTTTGTTGGAGCGTATTGAACAGAACACAGCACACCATCAGAGGACTAACGTGGTGTCACTCAGTGATTTTATCAAATTACATCCACCCACGTTCCACCACTCCGTCGAGCCTCTCGACGCTGATGACTGGCTTCGCAGTATCTCTCACAAACTGCGTTCCGCGCTGGTAGCGGAGGCTGACAAGGTCACCTTTGCTGCATATCATCTTGAAGGCCCCGCCAGTCTATGGTGGGAAAATTATGGAGCTATGCGCCCAGCGGGCCATGTCACTACTTGGGCTGAATTCAGTGAGGCTTTCCGTGAACATCACATTCCGGAGGGTCTCATGGACCGTAAACGTGAGGAATTTTGCAATTTCACCCAAGGCCGACTTTCTGTGGATGCTTACAGCAGGGAGTTTGGTAACCTCGCACGATATGCAACTGAGGAAGTGTCTACTGATGCCAAGAAGCAAGCAAGGTTCCGTAAGGGACTTAGTCCTGAGCTTCGCCGTGACCTCCGTCTGCATGAGTGCACATCTTTTCAGAAACTTGTCAACAAAGCCATCAGTGCTGAAACTGGTCAGACTGACTATGACGCAACACGCAAGCATGGCCGTGACATGGGTTCCTCGTCCGGTGCTGGTCCTCAGAAGCGCCGCGTGTGGGTGCCCAACACCGCCCTGCCACCCAGGTTCACACCGAGGCCATCTTTCCAGGCGCCTCGCCCTGTTCAACAGTCTGCACCGGCCAAGCCCTATGGGGGCCCAACCAACAATGCTCCTCCACGTACCAGTTCCGTGACTTGTTTCAAGTGTGGGGAATCTGGCCACTATATGCGTGAGTGTCCCCAGACCAACCCCAACCAATCTGCTAAAGCTGTTGGCCGTGGCAAGCCGACAGGGAAAGTGTTCCACGCCAAGCCGGCCACCGCCTCACGTGGCCATGTCAACTGTATCTCGGCCGAAGAAGCTCAAGAGGATCCCAACGTCGTTCTCGATACGCTCCTTGTTAATTGCCACCCGGCATATGTTCTTTTCGATACAGGAGCCTCTCATTCATTTATATCCGAGAACTATGCTCGTTTGCATAACACTGCATTCTGTGACATGCCATCCACTATGGAAATTTCTACTCCCGGGTCTAGATGGCAGACCTCTAGGGTAAGTTATGGAAATGAAATCCAAGTCGACAGACTTGTTTTTCTTGCATCGTTGATAGCCCTTAAATCTTCAGATATTAATATCATTCTGGGTATGGACTGGATGTCGGCTCATCATGCCCAAATTGATTGCTTCTCTAGGACTGTTCAACTCACCCATCCTTCGGGGAAGATAGTCAATGTCTTAACCCGAATAGCCAAGCGACAATTATATTCTCTTAACGCCAGCCCTTTGCCAGATCTTGAGGACGTTCCGGTAGTCCGTGACTTCCCGGATGTCTTCCCAGAGGAATTGCCAGGTGTTCCACCTGACAGGGATGTTGAGTTCGTAATAGACCTCATCCCAGGAACCGTTCCGATTGCTAGAAGACCTTATAAAATGGCACCACTAGAACTAGCCAAGCTTAAGAAACAACTCGATGAGTCCTTGAAAAAGGGTTTCATCCGCCCTAGTTCATCTCCGTGGGCTTGCCCCGTCCTATTCGTCAAGAAGAAGGATGGTACGGACCGGATGGTTGTAGATTACCGACCTGTCAATTTGGTCACAATCAAGAACAAATATCCGCTCCCCAGGATCAACGACCTGTATGATCAGCTCGCTGGATCCTCAGTCTTCTCCAAGATGGATTTGAGGTTGGGCTACCATCAAATCAAAATCAGAAACGGGGACATTCCTAAAACGACCTTTGTTACTCGTTATGGCCAATACGAGTACACCGTCATGTCCTTCGGCTTAACCAACGCTCCAGCCACCTTCTCTCGGTTAATGAACTCAATCTTCATGGAGTATTTGGATAAATTCGTCGTAGTTTATCTCGATGATATACTCATCTACTCCAAGAACGAGGAAGAACATGCCGAACATCTAAGGCTAGTGTTGAAGAAACTTCGAGAGCACCGCCTTTATGCCAAGTTTTCCAAATGTGAATTTTGGTTGTCAGAAGTGACCTATCTGGGTCATGTAATATCTGGTAAAGGTATTGCTGTTAACCCTGAGCGAGTTCAAGCCGTCCTTAATTGGACTCCATCCGAATCGGCCAAGCAAGTTCAGAGTTTTCTGGGCTTAGCGAGCTATTGTCGTCGCTTTGTCGAGAACTTCTCCAAGGTTGCTAAACCTCTAACCGAACTCCTCAAGAAAGATAAGAAGTTCGAATGGACTCCACAATGTGAGCACAGCTTTCAGGAACTGAAAAGACGCCTGACCTCTGCTCCCGTACTGGTACCGCCAGACTTCTCCAAGGACTTTGTTATCTACTGCGACGCCTCGCGACAAGGACTAGGTTGCATTCTCATGCAAGATCGACACGTAATTGCCTACGCTTCACGGCAATTGCACCCACATGAGGAGAATTATCCTACTCATGATCTAGAGCTAGCAGCCGTAGTCTATGCACTTAAGACCTGGCGACATTACCTCCTCGGTAACCGTTGCGAAATATTCACTGATCACCAAAGTCTGAAGTACATTTTCACCCAACCGGATTTGAATCTCAGGCAAAGACGTTGGGTTGAGTTGATCACAGACTTCGACTTAGGAATAACCTACACCCCAGGGAAAGCGAACGTCATGGCTGATGCGCTAAGTCGTAAATCTTATTGTAACAACCTGATGTTACAACAAAGTCAACCGCTTCTCCATGAGGAATTTCGGAAGCTTAACCTTCACATTGTTCCTCAAGGTTTTCTTTCCACCTTGGTGGCAAAACCTACCCTTACGGATCAGATCATCAAAGCACAGAAGGTAGATCCGGGAATCTCCCGCATCAAGAGAAACATCCAGAAAGGAATTGCGAATTGCTTCTCCACTAATGATCAAGGGGTCGTATACTTCGGGAATCGACTAGTGGTTCCCAAAGTGCGAAACCTGAGGCGATTGATCCTTAAGGAAGCTCATGAATCTCTTCTCTCCATTCATCCCGGTAGTACTAAGATGTATCAGGACCTACGCCAGAGGTTCTGGTGGACTAGGATGAAGAGAGAAATTGCTCAGTATATTGCAAATTGCGACGTCTGTCGTCGTGTAAAAGCAGAGCATCAACGGCCTGCTGGCACCCTTCAACCCTTAGCTATTCCTGAATGGAAATGGGATAAAATTGGTATGGATTTCATTACCGGTTTTCCCAGGACCAAGAGAGGGAATAATGCTATTTTCGTCGTTGTCGATCGTCTTTCCAAAGTAGCCCATTTCTTACCTGTTCGTGAGAGTATAACCGCTAGTCAGCTGGCAGACTTATACATCTCCCGTATAGTGTCTCTCCATGGTGTTCCTTTGGAAATTAACTCGGATCGAGGAAGTCTTTTCACCTCTCGATTTTGGGAAAGTTTCCAAAATGCTATGGGAACTCGTCTCTCCTTTAGCACCGCTTTCCACCCTCAGTCGAGTGGTCAAGTGGAACGCGTCAACCAGATTCTAGAAGACATGCTTCGAGCCTCTGTTATCTCATTCGGAATGGACTGGGAGAAGTGCCTTCCATTTGCCGAATTCGCTTACAACAACAGCTATCAATCTAGCTTGGGTAAAGCCCCTTTTGAAGTTCTCTATGGACGACGGTGTCGAACACCCCTTAACTGGTCAGAAACCGGGGAAAGACAATTCTTTGGCCCGGATATGATTCAGGAAGCAGAAGAACAAGTTCGTATCGTTCGTGAAAAGTTGAAAACAGCCCAATCTCGTCAAAAGAGTCAATATGACCGAAAACATAAGGCTATGACTTTCGAGGTTGACGAGAAGGCTTATCTTCGGGTCACCCCTCTGAAGGGAACCCATCGTTTCGGTATCAAAGGCAAATTGGCTCCTCGTTACATTGGACCTTTTCGCATTCTCGCCAAACAAGGAGAAGTTGCCTACCAGTTGGAACTACCTCCGCACCTCTCCAGAGTCCACGATGTCTTCCACGTTTCTCAACTCAGGCGTTGCTTCTCGGATCCTATCCGTGAAGTGGACCACGAAACGCTTGATCTCCAAGATAATCTTACATATCGAGAGTACCCCATTCGTATTCTCGATCAAACCGAACGTACCACCCGACGTCATAATATCAAGTTTCTCAAAGTTCAATGGTCGCACCATTCTGAGGATGAAGCAACTTGGGAAAGGGAGGATCGTCTTCGACTCGAGTATCCCGCCTTCTTCCCGGAGGAACCCAAATCTCAGGACGAGATTCTTTTGAGTGGGGGTGAGTTGTCACACCCTAGCTAGTCATGCATTAGAGTGTTGCATCATGTTTACTCTTTCATCAGAAACTTGAAATGGGGATTTGTGAACCCTCAGAATCATTTTTGAAAATGACCCAAATAAAAATTTCTCCAAAAGGGTCCAAGAAAATGCTCATGTTGCTCTCTGAAAATATTGGACAGAGATAAAAATCAAACCAATATTTTTAAGAGCTCATAGGTATTTATTTTGGGCATTTGGAATTAATGCATAAATATTTGCATTGGAAATATATTAGTTATATATATTAATATATGTCCAAAAATTATGCCACCTGTTGGGGAGCTCTGGAATAATATATCTAGCTCCTGCAAAAATTGGCATAAGATAATAAAATGATTTAATATTTTATTTAAATCAAAACAAATGTCAGAAATTAGAAAACAGAAATAAATAAAAGGAGAAGCTTACCTGGGGCTCCTCCCTGTGCAGCCCAGCAGCAGCTGGCCGGCCCAGCCAGCAGGCGGCCCAGCCCGCCTCCCTCCTCTGTCGTCTTCGTCCTCGACAGAGGGAGGGGAGTGTGCCCGGCGCGCGCGCGCGCCACCGCGCCACGCCACCAGCTCGCCTGCCTGCCTGCCCCTCACCTCCTCGTTTGGATGGCCTGGAACGACGCCACGCCCCCCCCGTACTCTCTCACTCTCCCCTGGTTCTTCCTCTCCTCTCCCTCGCTCTCTCCCTCCCGTGTCCGAACGCACCGTCGCCGCCGTTCGCCATAGCCGCCGCCACCGGCCTCCCCTCGCCTCCCCGACACGCTCCCCAGCTCCGCCGCGACCCCCTCTACCTCCTCGTCAAGCCACAAGACGCCGGACGCCCTGTGGAGCCGCCGTCGCCATCGTCTTCCTCCTCGGGCTCCGACCACCATCGCCGTCGATTCGCCGTCTCCAGCGCGTCCCCGAGCCCGCTTCGACGCCCACTGCAACCGCGGTGAGCTCCGCCACCGTTTCCCCCTCTTTTCCCCCTCGTTCCCGCGCCGTAACCCCGTTTCCCACCACGGCCGAACCTCCGCCGTCGCCGAGCTCGCCGTCGACGCAGCTCCGGTGACCATTTGGTCACCCAGGCGAGTCCAACGAGTTCGTAAGGCCCCGTAGAGCATCCCTAGCGCCTTGCTTCGCTCGCCTTCGAGCTCCAACCCCGTTTCCGTGCACGACCGAACCCCGGCGGCCGCAGCCGAGCTCGCCGCCGTCGACTCCGGCCACCCCAGGCCCAGCCACGGCCACCGCCCGACGCGCCATCGAGCTGGCTTTCCAACGCACCTAGCCGCACGCCGTTTGGAGCACCACAGAGGAAACCCGAGGCACTTGTACGCCGCGGACCTCGCCGGCGACTAACCGCCGGCGGGTTTGACCTGTTTGACCTGGGGTTTGACCCCCCCAGAGTCACTGACGCGTGGGCCCCGTCGGCCAGGTGGTTAGATTAGCGCTAATCACTGTTAGTTAACCCCCCTGACACTGACCAGTGGGCCCCAGCGCCACTAACTCCTAATTAGGATTAAATTAACCCTGTTAAACCCCCCTGTCACTGACGTGTGGACCCCACACGTCAGGTTTGACCCCAGCCAGCCGCAGTTGACCGCTGACGTCATGCTGACGTCATGCTGGTGCAATATATATATTTCTGGATTTAATTAAATCAGGAAATTCCAGAATATTATTTAAACTTCAAAAATTCATAACTTTTATTCTGTAACTCCAAATCAGACAAATTATATATGAAAAATGATCAGAAAAATCCAATCTATCCATATGTACTATTTTCATGCATGACTAAACAAGTTAACTTGATGTTTAATTCAGAACAAGGAAAAGCACTTTAAAAGGCCATGTTTGAGTTTGAAATTTGAATCTTTGATTCAAATTGGTTCAAACCCTTCTGGTCTTAGTTGCATTAGCCCAACACACTCATATTGCCATGTTTCATGCATGCATCATATTGTTGCACACTGTTTGGTGATGGTTGTGTATCGGTGTCCTTTGCGACAGGTTCTGCCTCCGAGGAGTACCGTGATTACCCTAACGAAGAACCGTATCAGTGCATCGACCCATCAGGCAAGCAACCAACCATTTGATCATATCGATACAATCCCATGTTCTCGCTCCTACTCTCTTTTACTACATTAAGACAACGCATTTCAAACTGCTGTGTGCTACGGTAGTTGAACCCATTTCCTCTGCATGACCTGTCATTGCCACAGTAACTAGATGAAACCCACTAGCATGTGTAGGAGTTGTATGAGCCATATGTATGTGTTGTTCCTACCTTGCTATGCCTGCTATGCTTAGAGTCGTGTCAGGTCTGGTTCATCTGGGTGATGGGCTAGAGTGAAATGATTATGTCGGTAATGAGAGTGGTGTGGTGAACACGATTTGGTAAAGGTATCGATGAGAGGCCATGTAGGAGTACATGGTGGGTTGTTTCATTGAAGCCGACCTTAAGCACTGAGATCTGTATGTGTGATTTAAGATACAGCTACTACCATGCATTGGGCCCAAAACCAATGGACCCTCTCGGCTTCTTATTCACCCTAGTTCTCCGTCTAGGAGTTGCAAGTAGTTTCTGGTGTTTGTAGCCTACTGGAGGCCGTGGACAGCGCTGACCGTAGGGGTGGGCTGTGATGCGGTAGGTACGTGGCCGGGTGTACCGAATACCCGTTAGGTATCTCGGGAACCCTGTTCACATCGTTCGGGGCCGTATGGGAAACCTCGGCCGGACTCCCTGCGGATGGAACCTGAATAGGCGATAAACCTGGACTGGAGGCTTAGGTGATTAGGTAGGTCGTGGCCGACACCCACGTTGGGCTTCCGCTTGAAGGTTGCCGAGTACATGTCGTGTATACGACGGTAAGTGGTGAGAGCGTGTATGAAGAAGTACACCCCTGCAGGGTTAACATGATCTATTCGAATAGCCGCGTCCGCGGTAAAGGACTACTTGGTTGCCTATACAGTTCATAGACAAGTAAATGGAAACTGCTAAAAGCCTCAAGATAAGTGTGAGTGCCGAGGATGGCTCTTCCATAGGGAGACGGAGGTGGATCCTCGGTAGTGTATTGAAGTGGTGAGTAGTGGACTCGTGTGCGCAAAACCATTTCAAGTTGGAGTATCGTAGGATAGTCTAGCCAAGAGTCAAAGCTGGCTTGCTGCAATAACTCCACCAACCCTTCTTGATAATATGCATGTATGTAGGATCTGATGTAAGTCTTGCTGAGTACCTTTGTACTCATGTTGCTATAATTTACATTTTACAGAAGACGCTGCAACCCCTTCTGATGGGTTCTATGTAGACGTTGACATCAACGAGTAGGCTAAAGGCCCAGGTGGTGACCCTGAGCTTGTGAAGGACCATGTAGTATAGCTAGGCTTTCCAAGTCTCTTTTATTTTACTAGTTGTCTGTACTCAGACAAGTTACTTCCGCTGCTGGTTTGTATGACTGTATGACTTGAATGTTGGGTCGTGAGACCCGTACCTTTGTGTATGTTATGTATGGCTCTCTGAGCCTTAAATAAAGTACTTGTGTCGTAGAGTCATGTTGTGATGCTTCATTGTATTTGCACATATCGAGCATATTGTGTGTATGATTGAAATGCTTGGTATGTGTGGGATCTGACTACCTAGTTGTTTATCTTTAGTAGCCTCTCTTACCGGGAAATGTCTCCTAGTGTTACCGCTGAGCCATGGTAGCTTGCTACTGCTCTGGAACACTTAGGCTGGCCGGCATGTGTCCTTCTTCGTTCCTGTGTCTGTCCCTTCGGGGAAATGTCACGCATTGAGTACCGGAGTCCTGTTAGCCCGCTACAGCCCGGTTTACCGGAGTCCTGCTAGCCCAGTGCTACAACCCGGACCCACTTGCTGATGACCGACACGTTCGAAGCTGGGTCATGGATGCCTGTCCCTGTAAGTCTGTGCCACTTTGGGTTTACGACTAGTCATGTCAGCACGGGCTCCTTATCATATGGATGCTAGCGACACTATCATATACGTGAGCCAAAAGGCGCAAACGGTCCCGGGCAAAGGTAAGGCGACACCCGTGGGGATACCGTGCGTGAGGCCGCAAAGTGATATGAGGTGTTACCGGCTAGATCGATGTGACATCGAGTCGGGGTCCTGACACTTTTCCTTTCTAGTTTGATTATTACTGGCTTTATCAATAAGAAGAGCTCAATGTATTGCTTGCCAACTGTCCTACTCCGTTCGTACCGTTACCGGTGCATAATCCCAAAACTCGTTCCTTGTTTTTGTCCTAAAAAAGGAAACCAGCCAAATAGCCAATAGGAGTCCTGCGCAACCCCGGGAGTTTGGAGCGACTCAAGGAAATATGCCCTAGAGGCAATAATAAAGTTATTATTTATTTCCTCATATCACGATAAATGTTTATTATTCATGCTAGAATTGTTTTAACCGGAAACATGATACATGTGTGAATACATAGGCAAACTTAATGTCACTAGTATGCCTCTACTTGACTAGCTCATTAATCAAAGATGGTTATGTTTCCTAACCATAGACATGAGTTGTCATTTGATTAACGGGATCACATCATTAGGAAAATGATGTGATTGACATGACCCATTCCGTTAGCCTAGCACGTGATCATTTAGTATATTGCTATTGCTTTATTCATGACTTATACATGTTCATACTACTATGAGATTATGCAACTCCCGTTTACCGGAGGAACACTTTGTGTGCTACCAAACGTCACAACATAACTGAGTGATTATAAAGGAGCTCTACAGGTGTCTCCAAAGGTACATGTTGAGTTGGCGTATTTCAAGATTAGGTTTTGTCACTCCGATTGTTAGAGAGGTATCCCTGGGCCCTCTCGGTAATGCACATCACTATAAGCCTTGCACGCAATGTAGCTAATGAGTTAGTTATGGAATGATGCATTACGTAACGAGTAAATAGACTTGCCGGTAACGAGATTGAACTAGGTATTGGGATGCCGACGATCAAATGTCGGGCAAGTAACATAACGATGACAAAGGGAACAACGTATGTTGTTATGCGGTTTGATCGATAAAGATCTTCGTAGAATATGTAGGAGCCAATATGAGCATCCAGGTTCCGCTATTGGTTATTGACCGGTAACGTGTCTCGGTCATGTCTACATAGTTCTCGAACCCGTAGGGTCCGCACGCTTAAGGTTTCGTTGACAGTTTTATTATGAGTTTATGAGTTTTGATGTACCGAAGGTTGTTCGGAGTCCCGGATGTGATCACGGACATGACGAGGAGTCTCGAAATGGTCGAGACATAAAGATCGATATATTGGACGACTATATTTGGACACCGGAAAGGTTCCGGGTGAGATTGGGACAATACCGGAGCTCCGGGAGGTTATCGGAACCCCCCGGGAGGTATATGGGCCTTATTGGGCCTTAGTAGAAAGGAGGGGAAAGGAGCAAAGGAGGGGGCGCCCCCCCAAGCCCAATCCAAATTGGGAGTGGGGTCGGCCCCCTTTCCTTGTTCCCTCCCTCCTCTTCCTTCCCTCTCCCTCTCCTAATAGGAAAAGGGGGAGTCCTACTCCCGGTTGGGGTTGGACTCTCCCCCTAGGGCGCGCCACCCCCCTTGGCCGGCCCCCTCCTCCACTTCTTTATATACGGGGGAGGGGGCACCCCATAGACACAACAATTGATCTCTTGATCTCTTAGCCGTGTGCGGTGCCCCCCTCCACCATAGTTCTCCTCGATAATATTGTAGCGGTGCTTAGGCGAAGCCCTAGGACGGTAGAACATCAAGACCGTCACCACGCCGTCGTGCTGACGGAACTCTTCCCCGACATTCTGCTGGATCAGAGTACAGGGGACGTCATCGACCTGAACATGTGCAAGAACTCGGAGGTGCCGTAGTTTAGGTGCTTGATCGGTCGGGCCATGAAGACGTACGACTACATCAACCGCGTTGTGCGAACGCTTCCGCTTTCGGTCTACGAGGGTACATGGACAACACTCTCCCCTCTCGTTTCTATGCATCACCATGATCTTGCGTGTGCGTAGGAAATTTTTGAAATTACTACGTTCCCCAACAGTGGCATCCGAGCCAGGTTTTATGCGTAGATATTATATGCACGAGTAGAACACAAGTGAGTTGTGGACGATACAAGTCATACTTTGGTTCAGCGGTATTGTTGGATGAAGCGGCCCAGACCAACATTATGCGTATGCTTACGTGAGACTAGTTTTACTGTCGTGCTTTGCACACATGTGACTAGCGGGTGTCAGTTTCTCCAACTTTAGTTGAACCGAGTGTGGCTACGCCCGGTCCTTGCGAAGGTTAAAATAGCACTAACTTGACGAACTATCGTTGTGGTTTTGATGCGTAGGTAAGAACGGTTCTTGCTCAGCCCGTAGCAGCCACGCAAAATTTGCAACAACAAAGTAGAGGACGTCTAACTTGTTTTTGCAGGGCATGTTGTGATGTGATATGGTCAAGACGTGATGCTATATTTTATTGTATGAGATGATCATGTTTTGTAACCGAGTTATCGGCAACTGGCAGGAGCCATATGGTTGTCGCTTTATTGTATGAAATGCAAGCGCCCTGTAATTGCTTTACTTTATCACTAAGCGGTAGCAATAGTCATAGAAGCAATAGATGGTGAAACGACAATGATGCTACGATGGAGATTAAGGTGTCGCGCCGGTGACGATGGTGATCATGACGGTGCTTCGGAGATGGAGATCACAAGCACAAGATGATGATGGCCATATCATATCACTTATATTGATTGCATGTGATGTTTATCCTGTATGCATCTTATCTTGCTTTGATTGACGGTAGCATTTTTAAGATGATCTCTCACTAATTATCAAGAAGTGTTCTCCCTGAGTATGCACCATTGCGAAAGTTCTTCGTGCTGAGACACCACGTGATGATCTGGTGTGATAAGCTCAACGTTCAAATACAATGGGTGCAAAACAGTTGCACACGTGGAATACTCAGGTTAAACTTGACGAGCCTAGCATATAAAGATATGGCCTCGGAACACGGAGACTGAAAGGTCGAACGTGAATCATATAGTAGATATGATCAACATAGTGATGTTCACCATTGAAAACTACTCTATCTCACGTGATGATCGGACATGGTTTAGTTGATTTGGATCACGTGATCACTTAGATGACTAGAGAGATGTCTGTCTAAGTGGGAGTTCTTTAGTAATATGAGTAATTGAACTTAAATTTATCATGAACTTAGTACCTGATAGTATTTTGCTTGTCTATGTTTGTTGTAGATAGATGGCTCGTGTTGTTGTTGCGTTGAATTTTAATGCATTCCTTGAGAAAGCTAAGTTGAAAGATGATGGTAGCAATTACACGGACTGGGTCTGTAACTTGAGGATTATCCTCATTTCTGCACAGAAGAATTACGTCCTGGAAGCACCGCTGGGTGCCAGGCCTGCTGCAGATGCAACTGACGATGTTAAGAACGTTTGGCAGAGCAAAGCTGATGACTACTCTATCGTTCAGTGTGCCATGCTTTACGTCTTAGAACCGGGACTTCAACGAAGTTTTGAACGTCATGGAGCATATGAGATGTTCCAGGAGTTGAAGTTAATATTTCAAGCAAATGCCCAGATTGAGAGATATGAAGTCTCCAATAAGTTCTATAGCTGCGAGATGGAGGAGAATAGTTCTGTCAGTGAACATATACTCAAAATGTCTGGGTATAATAATCACTTGATTCAACTGGGAGTTAATCTTCCTGATGATAGTGTCATTGACAGAATTCTTCAATCACTGCCACCAAGCTACAAGAGCTTCGTGATGAACTATAATATGCAAGGGATGGACAAGACTATTCCCGATCTCTTCGCAATGCTAAAGGCTACGGAGGTAGAAATCAGGAAGGAGCATCAACTGTTGATGGTCAATAAGACCACCAGTTTCAAGAAAAAGGGTAAAGGAAAGAAGAAGGGGAACTTCAAGAAGAACAGCAAACAAGTTGCTGCTCAAGAGAAGAAACCCAAACCTGGACCTAAGCCTAAGACTGAGTGCTTCTACTGCAAGCAGACTGGTCACTGGAAGCGGAACTACCCCAAGTATTTGGCAGATAAGAAGGATGGCAAGGTGAACAAAGGTATATGTGATATACATGTTATTGATGTGTACCTTACTAATGCTCGCAGTAGCACCTGGGTATTTGATACTGGTTCTGTTGCTAATATTTGCAACTCGAAACAGGGACTATGGATTAAGCGAAGATTGGCTAAGGATGAGGTGACGATGCGTGTGGGAAATGGTTCCAAAGTCGATGTGATCGCGGTCAGCACGCTACCTCTACATCTACCTTTGGATTAGTTTTAGACCTAGATAATTGTTATTTGGTGCCAGCATTGAGCATGAACATTATATCTGGATCTTGTTTGATGCGAGACGGTTATTCATTTAAATCAGAGAATAATGGTTGTTCTATTTATATGAGTAATATCTTTTATGGTCATGCACCCTTGAAGAGTGGTCTGTTTTTATTAAATCTCGATAGTAGTGATACACATATTCATAATGTTGAAGCCAAAAGATGCAGAGTTGATAATGATAGTGCAACTTATTTGTGGCACTGTCGTTTGGGTCATATTGGTGCAAAGCGCATGAAGAAACTCCATACTGATGGACTTCTGGAATCACTTGATTATGAATCACTTGGTACTTGCGAACCGTGCCTCATGGGCAAGATGACTAAAACGCCGTTCTCCGGAACTATGGAGCGAGCCACTGATTTGTTGGAAATCATACATACCGATTTATGTGGTCCAATGTATATTGAGGCTCACGGCGGGTATCATTATTTTCTCACCTTCACAGATGATTTGAGCAGATATGGGTATATCTACTTGATGAAACACAAGTCTGAAACATTTGAAAAGTTCAAAGAATTTCAGAGTGAAGTGGAAAATCATCGTAACAAGAAAAGGAAGTTTCTATGATCTGATCGTGGAGGAGAATATTTGAGTTACGAGTTTGGTTTACATTTGAAGCAATGCGGAATAGTTTCACAACTCACACCACCCGGAACACCACAACGAAATGGTGTGTCTGAACGTCGTAATCGTACTTTACTAGTTATGGTGCGATCTATGATGTCTCTTACTGATTTACCGCTATCGTTTTGGGGTTATTATTTAGAGACGGCCACATTCACGTTAAATAGGGCACCATAAAAATCCGTTGAGATGACGCCTTATGAACTGTGGTTTGGCAAGAAACCAAAGTTGTTGTTTCTTAAAGTTTGGGGCTGCGATGCTTATGTGAAGAAACTTCAACCAGATAAGCTCGAACCCAAATCGGAGAAATGTGTCTTCATAGGATACCCAAAAGAGACTATTGGATAGAGCTTCTATCACAGATCTGAGGGCAAGATTTTTGTTGCTAAATTCGGATCCTTTCTAGAGAAGGAGTTTCTCTCGAAAGAAGTGAGTGGGAGGAAAGTAGAACTTGATGAGGTAACTGTATCTGCTCCCTTATTGGAAAGTAATTCATCACAAGAACCGGTTCCTGTGACAACTACACCAATCAAGGAGGAAGCTAATGATATTGATCATGAAACTTCAGATCAAGTTACTACCGAACCTCGTAGGTTAACCAGAGTAAGATCCGCACAAGAGTGGTACGGTAATCCTATTCTGGAAGTCATGTTACTTGACCATGGTGAACATACGAACTATGAGGAAGCGATGATGAGCCCAGATTCCGCAAAATGGCTTGAGGCCATGAAATCTGAGATGGGATCCATGTATGAGAACAAAGCATGGACTTTGGTTGACTTGCCCGATGATCGTCAAGCCATCGAGAATAAATGGATCTTCAAGAAGAAGACTGACGCTGATGGTAATGTAACTGTCTACAAAGATCGACTTGTTGCGAAAGGTTTTTGACAAGTTCAAAGGGTTGACTATGATGAGACTTTCTCACCCGTAACGATGTTCAAGTCTGTCCGAATCATGTTAGCAATTGCCACATTTTATGATTATGAAATACGGCAAATGAATGTCAAAACTGCATTCTTGAATGGATTTCTGGAAGAAGAGTTGTATATGATGCAACCGGAAGGTTTTGTCGATCCAAAAGGTGCTAACAAAGTGTGCAAGCTCCATCGATCCATTTAGGGACTGGTGCAAGCCTCTCGGAGTTGGAATAAACGCTTTGATAGTGTGATCAAAGCATATGGTTTTATACAGACTTTTGGAGAAGCATGTATTTACAAGAAAGTGAGTGGGAGCTCTGTAGCATTTCTGATATTATTTGTAGATGACATATTGTTGTTTGGAAATGATATAGAATTTCTGGATAGCATAAAGGGATACTTGAATAAAAGTTTTTCAATGAAAGACCTCGGTGAAGCTGCTTACATATTGTGCATCAAGATCTATAGAGATAGATCCAGACGCTTAATTGGACTTTCACAAAGCACATACCTTGATAAAGTTTTGAAAAAGTTCAAAATGGATCAGGCAAAGAAAGGGTTCTTGCCTGTATTACAAGGTGTGAAGTTGAGTCAGACTCAATGCCCGACCACAGCAGAAGATAGAGAGAAAATGAAAGATGTTCCCTATGCTTCAGCCATACGCTCTATCATGTATGCAATGCTGTGTACTAGACCTGACACATGCTTAGCAATAAGTTTAGCAGGGAGGTACCAAAGTAATCCAGGAGTGGATCACTGTACAACGGTCAAGAATATCCCGAAATACCTGAAAAGGACTAAGGATATGTTTCTCGTTTATGGAGGTGACAAAGAGCTAGTCATAAATGGTTACGTCGATGCAAGCTTTGACACTGATCCGGACGTTTCTAAATCGTAAACCGGATACGTGTTTATATTGAAGTGTGGAGCTGTCAGTTGGTGCAGTTCTAAACAAAGCATCATGGCGGGATCTACATGCGAAGCGGAGTACATAGCTGCTTCGGAAGCAGCAAATAAAGGAGTCTGGATGAAGGAGTTCATTTCCGATCTAGGTATCATACCTAGTGCATCAGGACCAATGAAGATCTTCTGTGACAATACTAGTGCAATTGCTTTGGCAAAGGAATCCAGATTTCACAAGAGGACGAAGCACATCAAGAGACGCTTCAATTCCATCCGGGACCAAGTCCAGGTGGGAGACATAGAGATTTGCAAGATACATACGGATCTGAATTTTGCAGACCCGTTGACTAAGCCTCTTCCACGAGCAAAACATCATCAACACCAAGACTCCATGGGTGTTAGAATCATTACTGTGTAATCTAGATTATTGACTCTAGTGCAAGTGGGAGACTGAAGGAAATATGCCCTAGAGGCAATAATAAAGTTATTATTTATTTCCTCATATCATGATAAATGTTTATTATTCATGCTAGAATTGTATTAACCGGAAACATGACACATGTGTGAATACATAGACAAACTTAATGTCACTAGTATGCCTCTACTTGACTAGCTCATTAATCAAAGATGGTTATGTTTCCTAACCATAGACATGAGTTGTCATTTGATTAACGGGATCACATCATTAGGAGAATGATATGATTGACATGACCCGTTCCATTAGCCTAGCACTTGATCGTTTAGTATATTGCTATTGCTTTCTTCATGACTTATACATGTTCCTTCAACTATGAGATTATGCAACTCCTGTTTACTAGAGGAACACTTTGTGTGCTACCAAACATCACAACGTAACTGGGTGATTATAAAGGAGCTCTACAGGTGTCTCCAAAGGTACATGTTGAGTTGGCGTATTTCGAGATTAGGTTTTGTCACTCCGATTGTCGAAGAGGTATCTCTGGGCCCTCTTGGTAATGCACATCACTATAAGCCTTGCAAGCAATGTAGCTAATGAGTTAGTTACGGAATGATGCATTACGTAACAAGTAAAGAGACTTGCCGGTAACGAGATTGAACTAGATACTGGGATACCAACGATCAAATCTCGGGCAAGTAACATATCGATGACAAAGGGAACAACGTATGTTGTTATGCGGTTTGACTGATAAAGAGCTTCGTAGAATATGTAGGAGCCAATATGAGCATCTAGGTTTCGCTATTGTTTATTAACCGGTAACGTGTCTCGGTCATGTCTACATTGTTCTCGAACCCGTAGGGTCCGCACGCTTAAGGTTTAGTTGACAGTTTTATTACGAGTTTATGAGTTTTGATGTACCGAAGGTTGTTCGGAGTCCCAGATGTGATCACGGACATGACGAGGAGTCTCGAAATGGTTGAGACATAAAGATCGATATATTGGACAACTATATTTGGACACCGGAAAGGTTCCGGGTGAGATTGGGACAATACCGGAGCTCCGGGAGGTTATCGGAACCCCCAGGGAGGTATATGGGCCTTATTGGGCCTTAGTGGAAAGGAGTGGAAAGGAGCAAAGGAGGGGGCGCCGCCCCCCAAGCCCAATCTGAATTGGGAGGGGGCCCGGCCCCCCCTTTCCTTGAACCCTCCCTCCTCTTCCTTCCCTCTCCCTCTCCTAATAGAAAAAGGGGGAGTCCTACTCCCGGTTGGGGTTGGACTCCCCCCTAGGGCGCGCCACCCCCTTGGCCGACCCCCTCCTCCACTCCTTTATATACGGGGGAGGGGGGCACCCCATAGACACAACAATTGATCTCTTGATCTCTTAGCCGTGTGCGGTGCCCCCCTCCACCATAGTTCTCCTCGATAATATTGTAGCAGTGCTTAGGCAAAGTCCTGCAAGGGTAGAACATCAAGACCGTCACCACGCCGTCGTGCTGACGGAACTCTTCCCTGACATTCTGCTGGATCGGAGTACGGGGGACGTCATCGAGCTGAACGTGTGCAAGAACTCGGAGGTGCCGTAGTTTCGGTGCTTGATCGATTGGGCCATGAAGACGTACGACCAAATCAACCGCGTTGTGCTAACGCTTCCGCTTTCGGTCTACGAGGGTACGTGGACAACACTCTCCCCTCTCGTTGCTATGCATCACCATGAACTTGCGTGTGCGTAGGAATTTTTTTTGAAATTACTACGTTCCCCGACAGCGACTGGGTACAAATAATTGCGGTTAGATAATACGTGAACCCCCACTTCAATTGGCAGTTCCTCTTATCTGCATACCCCGCTTAAGTGTCCACCATCTTCATTGTCCCCGGCAGGCTGCGCTACACACTGGCACACACTCTACAGCCATGTCGAGTGACAGCAAGGACAATAGTTCGGCCAGCAGTCTGGCGCCTGATGATAGGTCAACATCGGAATCATCCCACACGTCTTCCATGAGTCCGTCATCAAACCTCGATTATATCTGGTTCATGGAAGGGACACCACCTCCAGAGTCATCAGACGATAACCAAACAGATGAGGAGCCGTCGGAGGACGAAGAAGTGGACGAAAATGATGATGATGAGGAATGGTCGAACAAGGAGGAGGACGACAATGACAATAACGACGATGACGATGACGGTGGTGATGAAAAGCCAACGGTCAGTGGCAAGAAGCGTCCTCGCCAAGACGATGTCACGGGGCCATCAAAAACAACAACAACAAGAAGAAGAAGGACTAATTAAGCAGACTGTATATATCTTTGTTTATCCTGTCAATCCCATCGCAGAGGGTTAGTTATATGTAGTCGACAGAGATCTTCTACAATATCGCCCATAGGTTGGTTTGTTGAACTGTGTGCCTGTCGGTGTTCTGGGAATGGGGGTCCCCAGACTTGCCTACCTGCGGCCTGCGGCGTGGCTCAAGTGGTGGCCCAGTACGGCCCATCTTCATCAGCGCAAGACTCAAAACCCTCGTGAGGGGCCAAGCCTCGTGGGGCGGACGACACAAGACTTCCTCAGATACGGCATCACCAGGCAGGCTCGCGAGGAGGCGGAGAGATCAAGGTAGGGTACCTTGCGAGGTGCTTGTGACGCAAGCCGTGATGATCGAGACCAGGCGGGTGCTAGGTGGGCGCCAGCCTGCGCAGTGTCCTTGTTTCCTCTTTGGTGCAAAGGGGGCAAGCACAGGCGTGGAGTACCGAGGCATCAGGCAAAGGTTACCATTTCAGTGCAACAAGACCAAGACCAGCAGAGCGGCAGGATGGAGGTCACCGTGGAGCCTAAGACAACGTCATCACCAGTGCCTTTGGCAGCCGAAGACCAACTTTAGTCAGAATAACTTGTACTAGATGTTCCCCTTCAAAATGGCCGTTGTTGGCGCGCTTCCCGCTAAATATTTGGGAAGAGGACCAGGGCCTCTCTCTATATAGGGATATCCACCACAATAGAGAGAGAACGGATCGGGTGCTCATTAGATCGAGAGGCAATTGAACTCACCCATGCAGTTCATCGCGCCAGCTCAAGAACACCTCTCGCGAGGCTGTTCTTCCCTTGTACTGTTCACCATCAGCCCCTGAGGCAATCCACCACACCACACACTGGAGTAGGGTATTACACCACAATGGTGGCCCAAACCAGTATAAATCTTGTGTCCCTCGTGTTGTTCATCGTTTTAGCTTAGATTCTCGCGAGGCGATCGGACATGGATCGGTAGGGGGAAGATCTTCGTGTGCACCCCAAAGTTTGAACCTTAAGGGTCTGCCGGAACCCAACATAAGACATTTGGCGTGCCAGGTAGGGGTGCACCGCAATCTTCCTTCTTCCGTCTTGCGTTCCACGCTTCACCGCCTCCATGTCCGGTGACCCAACGGCCAACTCCGACCGTTGGGCGGCATGGCCTGCCCATGCCGTGCCGCCTGCCCAAGGTGACCTCAACCCTGCACGTCAGGCAGCCCACGCCCTGCAGGGCGCTGCGGGGCGCGGGCGACGCGGTCAGGCATCGCTTTCCCTCACTCCACGACAAGTACGATCGGTAGCAAGGGCCTCAAGCCATGCTGCGGCCACGGCACCGCACACCCGACGGGAGCAGCCAAACATGAAGGCCGCGCTCACAGTGGCGCGAGAGCTGCTGCGGTGCAGACTGCAAGAAAGCGGCCATGATGTGCTGCTGGAACGCATCGCCGAGCTCCTGAATGCCGCTGCTTCAGGGGCACCCCCATTCTGCATCCAGCTTCCACCCCAGGCCCCGTGCGGATCACAAGGCGGGCCAATCCGTGCCCACGCGCCCCCAGGCGCACCTCAAGGCTTCATCAACACCGGCCTGGCCATCAGTGCCGGGCAGCAAGCTGCACCGGCGCCGCCCCTGGTAAGCGAGGGCACGCGCATCGTTGCCTATGGTCCTAGCGGGCCGCCGCCCTACCGTCCCCAAGATGGAGCTTCAAGTCGAACTGCATGGCGCGCGGAGCACTACGGCAAGGCCTTTGGAGTGGTGACCCTGGAGGCCTATGTGCCCCACATGGTGGATCGAGGGTACGCACTGGAGGAAGACCACGACTCATTTATCAGGACAGGCTGGGAGGAAGAGGCACCAGAAGCCGAGCTCTTTCAGGAGCCTCACGAAAGCCTCGACAACTGTGTCGGTGGCAGCAACTACCGGGTACCACTAATTCCTCAGGAGCAAGCTTATGCTAACCATGGGTCGCGGGAGGTTCAGGTCGCTGCAGCGGATGGCTGCCCCAGTGCGGCAATCTCCCTCCCCTCAGGAGGAGGGCACTGGGGGCAGTAGGAGAGGGGCCGGGAGCCATGCTCCTCCCACGGCATGCGAAGCAAGGCGTTCTTCAGAGGTAGGCCCTCTGTCGGGGAGGTGCGCCAGGGCCTGCCCTTGGCAGAGGACCCGTGGTCATCGGGGGAACCGCTGGCGCCCCCTTTTCCCCATTGGCGTCGTCCTGGTTTCCGGTCGCCGTCGATGGTGGTCAAGGGTGGCGCAAGGCAGGGCCCTCATCTGGCGATATGAAGCAAGGCCGGTACCTGTGAAAAAGGCCCAGTGCCTGTGAAGCTCACCGCCCGTGACACTCTCACGTAATAATGAGTTGGGGCTGTACACGCCCCAGAGTCTCCGGAGAGCCACCCTCGGGCCTCGGGGGCTCCCTCCCACGTCCAGTGGCAGCACTTAGCTCCGCGCTGGTGAGAAGAAGTCGAAGACTAGACTAGGTGCCGGGTTGCTCTTACTTCTTTTCGTGTGAACAAGCTTTCTCGTTTCAGATCTGAGTTGAAGTCGAATTTGTGTTTGTGTGTGCGGGGAGGGGTGTCGTGTCTTATTCGTGTGCTTTTTCGTGCTCTGTTTTCTGTTCAAATTGGAATTCACACTAGTTGCCTCCCTCTCGCGAGCCCCTTGCGAGCGGGGCAGGGCCCAGCATGTGCACCCGCCGTCCCGCGGCCGGCGCTCGCTCCAGCCAGGCTCTCGCCGCTTGATCAAACGAGACCCTCATGAGGTCCTCAGATGGACATTGCAAGCTTACTCGAGGCTCGCCAAGACGAAGGTAAAACCACGACAACCTACTCATCACGAAAGTCGTGGCATCATGCAGGCACCCGTCAGCGCCGATCTCAACAACACATAGACAACAATATTTTTACGTGAGGGGCTTCCCCTCCAAAAATGCTCTCACAAATTTTAGAGCCACGCCCGAGTCTCTTCCTGTGCAGGACAAACAACAGGGAGAAGCGCGGGATCAGTCGGAGATGTCGCTCACTACATCCCCCAGGGCGTCCCCAGAGGTGTCGCTGGCACCGCCATCATCGTCGCCAGCCTCCCCATCGCCATTGTTGGCACCGTCTTCACCACCGTTCACCACGTCGCCTTCGTCAGCAGCAACGATCACCCCGTTGTCATCAGAAGTGAAGGCCCGGACGAGTGCATATACTTTGTCCTCCACCCGTCGTGCTAGGTCGCCTCGGACGGCCTCAGGCACCGGGGCGATGGTGGCGTCAAAGTTGATGAGGGGGTCGATGTTTTGGAGATAGCTGAAGACGCGGGAGAATGCCCGCGCGAGCAGGCCGGGGCTCCATTCCTCCACCAGCTGGCGAGACCTCTCAGAGCGGTTCTCCAGATGCGTCACCACATCAGTGAAGAACCGGAGATTGCCGGCGTAGTTGGTCACATGTGGCTCCTCAGCGACTGCCTCGCAGATGTTTCCCAAGGCCGCGTTGGCCCTTTCCCTGAGTGTCCGAAGCATGGGGCCATGCATGTGTTCCAGCGTATGCCGCTGGCGGATCTCGTCCGCATTCTGCTGTGCAACGGCCTCGGCATCATCAACCCGCCGTTGAAGAAGAAGCAGCTCGGTGCGGGAGGAGGCCAGCTCAGCCTGCGCCGAGCTTAGTGCGACGGCGGTGGCCTCAGCCCGCTGCGTGGCTTCGGTCAGCCTAGTCCTGAGAGCAGCAGTCCTGCCCACGGCTTTAGCTTTGATTAGCTCCAGCCGCTCTTCATACTCGCGCTCAAGGCCGGCGCGAGCCTCCACCACACGATGTTCAATCTCCTCCTGGACCCGGGCCTCCTGCGCGCCGACATCGTCCTCTGCTTGGGTGACCTGGTGCTCCCTCGTCTCCAACCGCTCCAGATTGAGGTTGCGCTTGGCAGCCTCCAATGTCAGCGCTTCCTCGCGCCTCCGGAGCTCCTCCTCTTTAGCGGGCACCCCTTTCAGCAACGCGAGGGCGGCCCGACGCAACCCCTCCTGCTGCTCCAGGGAGTTGCACCAGTATTGGAGCTCCCATGCGTGCTCCTCCACGGCTTCACGTCGCCTATCTGCTTCCTGAGCCTCCTCAATGGCCCGGGCACAGGCCTCCCGAGAAGCCACCAGAGATGCCTCGGCCTTGGCATTGTCGAGATCATGCTGATGGTGCGCGAGACCGACAGCCGCCTTCAGCTCGCGCCGCTCCTCGATCAGCTGCAGGCCTTCAGCTTCAAGACACGCGTCTTCGCCCGCCAGCTCCGCGCTGAGCTGGCTCACTGCATCGGCCGCCCTCTGGAGGAACTCTTGGCGGACAGCGCTGCGCTCCCGCGTGCGCCTGAGCACATCGTCAACATCATCCTCCACCATCGACGCTGGCAGAGGACCCTAGAGTGGTTCACCCCCTCTCGGCAGGGGGCTGGGGGCTGGCGCCCCACGATCACCGGGCGGGCCCCGCAAGGGACCCAACCAGGCGCCGATCCACCTCCCAATGATGACCCAAAGATCGACTTCAACCAGTCGCCGCCTATGATCAACGGAGGAGCCCGGGGCAAGCTAGTTGTGCCCAAGGAGAGCTCACGAGGGAAGAGCGGTGCGCCGACAAGTTCAAGGCGCGCCGTAGGCCGACCTGCCTCTCGAGCCGAGCTTGCACCGAGGGCGGCACGCAGACTCGGGACAATCAAGGTCGGTGATGGAGGAGAAGCCTGAGGAAGCGGATCCTCGGCTGGCTCTGTGGGCTCGTCAGGAGGGATCCTGAAAGGCCACAGTCAGCAAAGGGAGCGGCAAGCAAGGAACTACAAGAAGGAGGGACTTATTCATCCATGGCGAAGTACCTCTTATGCTTCAAATGGGGGGAAAGGGCGATCATCACCACTGGAAGCCTCCTTCCTCTTGCGAAGGGCCTCAAAATCTATGCGCAACTGGCCCAAGCTCACGACATGAGGGCCAGCGCGCGGCATAAGACCTGAAGCATCAAGATTGCCTACATCAGGGGCACCAGCCTGAGAAGAGCGATCAGGTGCCACCTCGTGGTGGCCTGCCGAGGCCTCGGGGGCTTCGGCCTCGGGAGCCGCAGGTCACGCCCTCTCTTCAGCCACCACCTCGAGAGGGGCTCCGTAAGCTCCGGAGGATGACACCTCGGGAGCCCCGCGCGACATCAGCACCTCGACATCAGGCCCCCCCAGCTCCTGCCAATGTTTGCCTCCCTGCAATGACTCCTGACGCAAGGCCAGCGCAGGCGGCTGGGGGAAGGACCGCATCAACCGGGTTCTCACATGGCCCCGCAAGGCCAGCCGGGCGTAGCCCCCATTCGTCGAAGCGGGGCATCTGCCTCATGAATTCGACCCTGTTTGTGCAAAGATACAACATGGCGCCACCATGACGGACGCTGCCAGGAGAAGGGTCGCCAGTCAGAACCTGCAACACCTTCTTCAGCGTCTCGGGCGCGAGATCCTCTTCCTGGAGCCTCAAATGGTCCTGACGCCCGGAGTAGGCCCACATCAAGCGGGAATGGCGTTGGAGAGGAGCGATGCGACACTGGAGGAACTTCTTCACCACCTGGGGCGCCGTCACCCCGAGCTTCCTCAGCCTCTCAAAGCGATGCCAAGTGAAAGCAAGCTGGGGGCTGATGTCTCCTACACAACCTTCTTCTTGTAGAAGTTGTTGGGCCCGCAAGTGCACATGTTTGTAGGACAGTAGCAAATTTCCCTCAAGTGGATGACCTAAGGTTTATCAATCCGTGGGAGGCGTAGGATGAAGATGGTCTCTCTCAAGCAACCCTGCAACCAAATAACAAAGAGTCTCCTGTGTCCCCAAAACACCCAATACAATGGCAAATTGTATAGGTGCACTAGTTCGGTGAAGAGATGGTGATACAAGTGCAATATGTATGGTAGAAATAGGTATTTGTAATCTGAAAATATAAAAACAGCAAGGTAACTAATGATAAAAGTGAGCGTAAACGGTATTGCAATGATATGAAACAAGGCCTAAGGTTCATACTTTCACTAGTGCAAGTTCTCTCAACAATAATAACATAGATAGATCATATAACAATCCCTCAACATGCAACAAAGAGTCACTCCAAAGCCACTAATAGCATAGAACAAACGAAGAGATTATGGTAGGGTACGGAACCACCTCAAAGTTATTCTTTTGGATCAATCTATGCAAGAGTTCGTACTAGAATAATACCTTAAGACACAAATAAACCAAAACCCTAATGTCACCGAGATACTCCGTTGTCACCTCAAGTATCAGTGGGCATGATTATACGATATGCATCACACAATCTCAGATTCATCAATTCAACCAACACATAGTACTTCAAAGAGTGCCCCAAAGTTTCTACCGGAGAGTCAAGACGAAAACGTGTGCCAACCCCTATGCATAGGTTCATGGGTAGAACCCGCATGTTGATCACCAAAACACGACAAGGAATACATCAAGTGGCACGTGATATCCCATTGTCACCACAGATAAACACGACAAGGAATACATCAAGTGTTCTCAAAGCATTAAAGACTCAATCCGACAAGATAACTTCAAAGGGAAAACTCAATCCATTACAAGAGAGTAGAGGGGGAGAAACATCATAATATCCAACTATAATAGCAAAGCTCGTGATACATCAAGATCGTGCCATAGAGAGAACACGAGAGAGAGAGATCAAACACATAGCTACTGGTACATACCCTCAGCCCCGAGGGAGAACTACTCCCTCCTCGTCATGGAGAGCACCGGGATGATGAAGATGGCCACCGGTGATGGGTTCCCCCTCCGGCAGGGTGCCGGAACGGGCTCCCGAGAGGTTTTTGGTGGCTACAGAGGCTTGCGGCGGTGGAACTCCCGATCTATCTTCTGTCTCGATGTTTTTAGGGTACGTAGGCTTATATAGGCGAAAGAAGTCGGCCGGGGGAGCCTCGAGGGGCCCACGAGAGGGTAGGGCGCGCCCAGGGGGGTGGGCGTGCCCCCCTGTCTTGTGGATCCCTCGATGATCCCCTGGCTTGCACTCCAAGTCTCCTGGGTCATAATCTTCCATAAAATCACGCTGCCGAAGGTTTCATTCCGTTTGGACTCCGTTTGATATTCCTTTTCTTTGAAATACTGAAACAGTCAATAAAACAACAATATGGGTTGGGCCTCCGATTAGTAGGTTAGTCCCAAAAGTAATATAAAAGTGTATAATAAAACCCATAATCATTCAAAATAGATAATAAAATAGCATGAGTGCTTCATAAATTATAGATACATTGGAGACGTATCAACATCCCCAAGCTTAATTCCTACTCGTCCTCGAGTAGGTAAATGATAAAGAAAGAATTTATGAAGTGTGAATGCTAGAAGGTGCACAAGTTTGATCAATGATAATTTCAATCACCTTTCCTAGAATGATAATATGTCATAACAGTAGTTCATCTCATAAAACTTCTCACGATAAAGTAACAAGCAATTCACATGTCAAAGCATAGACCATAAACTTTCTTGAAAACTAGCAAACTTCATTCTCAGTCATCAAACAATTGCAATTCATCTTATTTTCAGGAATAGCAAACTCCACATACTCAACCATCATATAGTCTTCTACAATTGCTAACACTCATGCAATACTAATGGTTATGGAGTTTCAATCGGACACTGAGAAAGATAGGGGCTTATAGTGTTGCCTCCCACCGTATTCACCTTTGGGTGATGTCAACAATAATAGTTCATGCTAACTTACATCCAATTGGATATATATATATATATGTATATATATATATATATATATATATATATATATATATATATATGGATCTTCCCAACACGAGGTGCTTGCCAAAGGATAAAATGAAAAAGGGAAATGTGAAGATCACCTTGACTCTTGCATAAAAGTAAAAGACATAAAGTAAAAGATAGGCCCTTCGCAGAGGGAAGCAGAGGTTGTCATGCGCTTTTAGGGTTGGATGCACAAAATCTTAATGCGAAAGAACGTCACTTTATATTGCCACTTGTATATGGACCTTTATTGTGCAGTCCGTCACTTTTATTGCTTCCATAACAAGATCGTATAAAGCTATTTTCTTCACACCAAAAGATCATACATATTTAGAGAGCAATTTTTATTGCTTGCACCGATGACAACTTACTTGAAGGATCTTACTCAATCCATAGGTAGGTATGGTGGACTCTCATGGCAAAACTGGGTTTAAGGATATTTGGAAGCACAAATAGTATCTCTACTTGGTGCAACGAATTTTGGCTAGCATGAGGGGGAAAGGCAAGCTCAACATGTTTGAATGATCCATGACAATATACTTTAACTGAGATGTGCGAAAACATAACCCATTACGTTGTCTTCCTTGTCCAACATCAACTCTTTAGCATGTCATACTGAATGATTGCTCCCAATTATAAAAGATGTCTAGGATAGTGTATTTATATATGAAATCTCTCTTCCTTCAATATTCTTTCATGAATTGTTCAAATGACCAATACAATGCTTTCTAACCTTCAATAAATTTACAACCTCTACTTCTTAGATGTGAAATCATAACTCCCCATGGGATAAGAAAATGATACATATATAATTTTAGATTTATGACATTCAACTCATTCAACCATTTACTCATAGGATATAAGTGAAGCACACGAGTAAATGACAAACTACTCCAACAAGATATAAGTGAAGATCAATGAGTAGCTAAATAATTATGTAACTATGCGAAGACTCTCTCTCATTAAAGAATTTCAGATCTTGGTATTGTATTCAAACAGCAAGCAAAACAATATTAAATGACATTGCAAGGATAGCACAACTGATGTGAAGAAGCAAAAACTTAGGCTCAACCGATACTAACCGATAGTTGTTGAAGAAGAAAGGTGGGATGCCTACCGGGGCATCCCCAAGCTTAGATGCTTGAGACTTCTTGGAATATTATCTTGGGGTGCCTTGGGCATCCCCAAGCTTGAACTTTTGTGTCTCCTTAATTCCTCTCATATCATGGTTTCTCTTTTTATCAAAAGCTTCATCCACACAAACTCAACAAGAACTCGTGAGATAGGTTAGTATAAACCAATGCAAAACCTTATCATTTTCTACTGTAAAAAATCACTAAAATTATTATTCAACATTGAATATTAAATGCCTCTGCATATTTAATACTCCTATCCTCAAATAGAATCATTAAACAAGCAAACATATGCAAACAATGCAAACATAACAGCAATCTGCCAAAACAGTACAGTCTATAAAGAATGCAAGAGTATCAATACTTTCCTAACTCCAAAAATTATTAAATAAAATTACCACTTTAGTAAATTTATGAGATCTCACTATGCAAAAGGTTTCATCATTATATCATTCTCTGACTTTTCTAGGGAATTTTTGCAACAGCGGTAAACTTTCTGTTTTCAAACAGCAACATGTATACTAGCAAAATAAGCATGGTAAAGGCTATCCTTGACATTTTTATTGAAAATAAAGATGCAAAACATTATTATAAATAACATCAAGCAAATACTAACAAAATAAAATGACGCTCCAAGCAAACCACATATCATGTGGTGAATAAAAATATAGCTCCAAGTAAGGTTACCGATGGACGAAGACGAAAGAGGGGATGCCATCCGGGGCATCCCCAAGCTTAGGCCCTTGGTTGTCCTTGAATATTACCTTGGGGTGCCTTTGGCATCCCCAAGCTTAGGCTCTTGCCACTCCTTATTCCATAGTCCATCGAATCCTTACCCAAAACTTGAAAACTTCACAACACGAAACTCAACAGAAAACTCGTAAGCTCCGTTAGTATAAGAAAATAAAACCACCACTTAGGTACTGTAATAAACTCATTCTAAATTCATATTGGTGTAATATATACTGTATTCCAACTTCTATATGGTTCATACCCTCCTATACTACTCATAGATTCATCAAAATAAGCAAACAACACATAGAAAACAGAATCTGTCAAAAACAGAACAGTCTGTAGTAATCTGTATCAAATGTATACTTCTGGAACTCCAAAAATCCTACAAAATTAGGAAGTCCTAAGAAATTCATGTACCAATCTGGCTCAAAACGAATAAGATCATAATCACGTTTCTGTGAATTAACAAAACTAATTTACTGGGTGCAAAAGTTTCTGATTCTCAGCAGGATCAACACAACTATCACCGTAAGCTATCCTAAAGGTCTTACTTGGCACTTTATTGAAACAAAAGCTATAAAACATGATTACTACAGTATCATAATCATGTGAACACACAAAAACAGTAAGGATAAATATTGGGTTGTCTCCCAATAAGAACTTTTCTTTAATGCCTTTCTAGCTAGGCATGATTATGACAATGGTGCTCACATAAAAGATAAGGATTGAAACATAACGGGAGCATCATGAAGCATATGACTAGCACATTTAAGTCTAACCCACTTCCTATGCATAAGGATTTTGTGAGCAAACAACTTATGGGAACAATAATCAACTAGCATAGGAAGGTAACACAAGTATAGCTTCAAGATTTTAAGCACATAGAGAGGAAACTTGATATTATTGCAATTCCTATAAGCATATATTCCTCCCTCATAATAATTTTCAGTAGCATCATGAATGAATTCAACAATATAACCAGCACATAAAGCATTATTTTCATGATCTACAAGCATAGAAATTTTACTAATCTCCACATAAGCAAAATTCTTCTCATTCGGAATAGTGGGAGTATCATAAGGGACTTGAACACTAAAAACTGTTTCCACATTAAAAGAGTAATGTTCAGAAAAAGGGTAATCATAATCATGACAAGATTTGTAAATATAATCATCACTACTTTTTATAGCATAAGTTTCATCACAATAATCATCATAAGTAGCAACTTCGTTCTCATCATAATCGATTGAAACCTCTCCCAAGATAGTGGAATTACTAAATAAAGTTGACACTCTTCCAAATACACTTTCATATATATAATCATCATAAATAGGAGGCATGCTTTCATCATAATAAATATTCTCATCAAAACTTGGGGAACAAAAAAATATCATATTCATCAAACATAGCTTCCCCAAGCTTGTGGCTTTGCATATCATTAGCATCATGGATATTCAAGGAGTTCATACTAACAACATTGCAATCATGCTCATCATACAAAGATCTAGTACCAAGCATTTTCATGCATTCTTCTTCTAGCACTTGAGCACAATTTTCATTTCCATCATACTCACGAAAGATATTAAAAAGACGAAGCGTATGAGATAAAATCAACTCTATTTTTTTAGTTTTTCTTTTATAAACTAAACTAGTGATAAAACAAGAAACAAAAAGATTCGATTGCAAGATCTAAAGATATACCTTCAAGCACTCACCTCCCCAGCAACGGCGCTAGAAAAGAGCTTGATGTCTACTACACAACCTTCTTCTTGTAGACATTGTTGGGCCTGCAAGTGCACAGGTTTGTAGGACAGTAGCAAATTTCCCTCAAGTGGATGACCTAAGATTTATCAATCCGTGGGAGGCATAGGATGAAGATGGTCTCTCTCAAGCAACCCTGCAACCAAATAACAAAGAGTCTCTTGTGTCCCCAACACACCCAATACAATGGCAAATTGTATAGGTGCACTAGTTCGGCGAAGAGATGGTGATACATGTGCAATATGGATGGTAGAAATAGGTATTTGCAATCTGAAAATATAAAACCAGCAAGGTAACTAATGATAAAATTGAGCGTAAACGGTATTGCAATGATAGGAAACAAGGCCTAAGGTTCATACTTTCACTAGTGCAAGTTCTCTCAACAATAATAACATCGATTGATCATATAACAATCCCTCAACATGCAACAAAGAGTCACTCCAAAGCCACTAATAGCGGAGAACAAATGAAGAGATTATGGTAGGGTACGAAACCACCTCAAAGTTATTCTTTCGGATCAATATATGCAAGAGTTTGTACTAGAATAACACCTTAAGACACAAATCAACCAAAACCCTAATGTCACCTAGATACTCCATTGTCACCTCAAGTATCCGTGGGCATGATTATACGATATGCATCACACAATCTCAGATTCATCTATTCAACCAACACAAAGTACTTCAAAGAGTGCCCCAAAGTTTCTACCGGATAGTCAAGACGAAAACGTGTGCCAACCCCTATGCATAGGTTCATGGGCAGAACCCGCAAGTTGATCACCAAAACATACATCAAGTGGCACGTGATATCCCATTGTCACCACAGATAAACACGGCAAGGCATACATCAAGACTCAATCCGACAAGATAACTTCAAAGGGAAAACTCAATCCATTAGAAGAGAGTAGAGGGGGAGAAACATCATAAGATCCAACTATAACAGCAAAGCTCGCGATACATCAAGATCGTGCCATAGAGAGAACAAGAGAGAGAGAGAGAGATCAAACACATAGCTACTGGTACATACCCTCAGCCCCGAGGGAGAACTACTCCCTCCTCGTCATGGAGAGCGCTGTGATGATGAAGATGGCCACCGGTGATGGGTTCCCCCTCCGACAGGGTGCCGGAACGGGCTCCCGAGAGGTTTTTGGTGGCTACAGAGGCTTGCGGCGGCGGAACTCCCGATCTATCTTCTGTCTCGATGTTTTTAGGGTATGTAGGCTTATATAGGTGAAAGAAGTCGGTCGGGGGAGCCTCGAGGGGCCCACGAGAGGGTAGGGCGCGCCAAGGGGGTGGGCGTGCCCCCTGTCTCGTGGCTCCCTCGATGATCGCCTGGCTTGCACTCCAAGTCTCCTGGGTCATAATCTTCCAAAAAATCACGCTGCCGAAGGTTTCATTCCGTTTGGACTCCGTTTGATATTCCTTTTCTTCGAAATACTGGAACAGGCAATAAAATAACAATATGGGCTGGGCCTCCGGTTAGTAGGTTAGTCCCTAAAGTAATATAAAAGTGTATAATAAAGCCCGTAATCATTCAAAACATATAATAAAATAGCATGAATGCTTCATAAATTATAGATACATTGGAGACGTATCACGGGCTCGTAAGCTCCTTGTGACATCAACCAGGATTGGGAATAGCAGGCAGCGTCGGGTGCGCAAGCAGGGGGCTTGGCACCCCAACATCCACATACAGCCATCGCTCCCGTAACCTGCTCGCGAAAGGTGGGAGGCCAGAATCGATCCCCGAGGCGGCCGTCTCCGACACGGCCTGGAAGCTTACGCATCCCGAACACCGGGAAGGGTCAGACAAGCGCAGAGAGAAGAAGTGGCGCAGAAGGGCAATGGAAGGAGGGATCCCCACCATGGCCTCGCAGATGAAGGCGAAGACAGCAAGCAGAGTAATGGATTGGGGGCCAAGATGCATCATGTGGATCTGGTAATGGGAAAGCACTACATTGAAGAAAGTGGAGAAGGGGGGAACCAGGCCCGCCCACAAGGCGTCGGCAAAGAATCGGACCTCCGTGACGATCCTGTCGAAGGAGGCATGGGACGCAGGCCAGACTATCGTCTTCCCGCACTCATTGAAGCTGGAGGCAAGCGCGGAGCAGACCTTCTCCAGGGCTTGAGTATGAGTGACTTGTCGACGGCGGGAGCAGCCGCCGGAGGCGCGCTGGGCGAAGGCGCAGGTCTCTTCCCCTTATCCTTTTTCGTTGGCGCCATGGCAATGGTAATGGGGAGGGACTCAAGATGGATTGGAGGCGGAAGCAGAGGCTCGAGGAGGAAAAGGGAACAAGAAGCGCGCAGACAGCAAAGGGAGAATAACTGTGTACAAGCCTCGTGGCCGCCTAGCCAGGCGCATAATGGGGGAGCATGGGGAAGCGGAGGCGCCCACGTCCAATCAACTACCACGCGGCACCCAAGGCCGCAGGCTGATGAGGCCCACGGTGCTCCGCACTTGCCCCTTCGCTTCTCCGCTAAGCCAATTCCGAGCGCGCCTTGGACTCGGGGGCTACTGTCGGCGTTCTGGGAACGGGGGTCCCCAGACTTGCGTGCCTACGGCCTGCGGCGTGGCTCAAGTGGTGGCCCAGTATGGCCCATCTTCATCAGCGAAAGACTCAAGACCCTCGCGAGGGGCCAAGCCTCACGGGGCGGACGACGCAAGACTTCCTCAGGAACGGCCTCGCCAGGCAGGCTCGCGAGGAGGCGGATAGATCAAGGAAGGGTACCTCGCGAGGTGCTCGTGATGCAAGCCGTGACGATCGAGACCAGGCAGGCGCCAGGCGTGCATCGGCCTGCGCAGTGTCCTTGTTTCCTCTTTGGTGCAAAGGGGGCAAGCACATGTGTGAAGTACCGAGGCATCAGGCAAAGGTTGCCATTTCAGTGCAACAAGACCAAGACCAGAAAAGCGGCAGGACGGAGGTCACCGTGGAGCCCAAGACGGCGTCATCACCAGTGCCTTTGGCAGCCGAAGACCAACTATAGTCAGGATAACTTGTACTAGATGTTCCCCTTCAAAATGGCCGTTGTTGGCGCCCTTCCCGTTCAATATTTGGGAAGAGGACCAGGGCCTCTCTATATATAGGGATAGCCACCACAGTAGAGAGAGAACGTGTCGGGTGCTCATTAGATCGAGAGGCGATTGAACTCACCCAAGAAGTTCATCACGCCAGCTCAAGAACACCTCTCGCGAGGCTGTTCTTCCCTTGTACTATTCACCATCAGCCCCTGAGGCAATCCACCACACCACACACTCGAGTAGGGTATTACACCACAACGGTGGCTCGAACCAGTATAAATCTTGTGTCCCTCATGTTGTTCATCATTTTAGCTTAGATTCTCGCGAGGCGATCAGACGTGGATCGGTAGGGGGAAGATCTTCGTGCGCACCCCAGAGTTTGAACCTTAAGGGTATGCTGGAACCCAACATCCGACAGTGCCCTGACGAACACACAATTCACTAAAAAGACCGTATGGGCTGTCTATAGTGATCGCACACAATTTTGATTTCCGACCTGTTTGTTGGGTATCACACAGATCTTGTTATGTTGAATCGTTTGTGTTCACCTCAATCATCGCAAACGGTTCTTAGGAGCGAACTATATACCGTATATCGCACACACATTGATATGGCTGCCCGTTTTTGTTGTTCTTTCTCATGGAAAATAGTTCTGCTAGATCAACCGTATGCCCAGCACCGCACACACAAGTAAAATCTGAACCGTGTTTGATGCATCTGTCATCGCAAACACTTTGCACCTTTTTTGATGGTTCTTCTACACCACCATTTGCGATTATTGCATCGCACACAGTTTGGTCAAAGGGGTCTCTGATCGTAGTGTCGCATTAGCAGCATCCTGCGGTAGTGCTAGTAGGATTCCCTTTGGTGAACGAGAAGAAGGAAGGGAGCGGGAGAGGGAGAGGGAAAGGGGGGCACTGTTGAAATATATTGCCCACCTCCCTCCATTAGTTCGGACTTTTGGATGAGTTGGCTGGTGCATGAATTCAATATGGTATCCGAGCCAAGAGGTCTTGAGTTCAAGACCTTGCCCACACAGTATTAAATAAAATGATTCTACGGCCTACATCGATCCCACGTATAAGGACTAAAATAGCCTAGACATGAGGGGGGTGTTGAAATATATTGCTCACCTCCCTTCATTAGTTCGGACTTTTGGATGAGTTGGCTGGTGCATGAATTCAATAGGCATGTCCCTTCCCCTAGTCCTATTCGGACTCCCCATGGGAGGGGGCGCAACCCCCTTGTGGGCTGTCCTCTCTCTCCCCTATGGCCCATGATGGCCCATTGCTTCCCCGGGGGGGGGGGGGGTCTGGTAACCCCTCCGGCACTCTATTTTTACCCGGCACCTCTTGGAACTCTTCCGATGTCCTAATAACATCGTCCAATATATCATTCTTTATGTCTCAACCATTTTGAGACTCCTCGTCATGTCCATGATATCATCCGGGACTCCGAACAAACTTCGGTCATCAAAAACACATAACTCATAATACAAATCATCATCGAACGTTAAGCATGCGGACCCTACGGGTTCGAGAACTATGTAGACATGATCGAGACACATCTCTGATCAATAACCAATAGCGGAACCCGGATGCTCATATTGGCTCCTACATATTCTATGAAGATCTTTATCGATCAAACAGCACAACAACATACGTTGTTCCCTTTGTCATCGGTATGTTACTTTCCCGAGATTTGATCATCGGTATCAGCATACCTAGTTCAATCAAATTACCGCAAGTCTCTTTACTCATTCCGTAATGCTTCATCCTGCAACTAACTCATTAGTTACATTGCTTGCAAGGCTTATACTGATGAGTCAGGTGTCCGGCCATGAGTATGGGCCGGGTTGCATGGGCCGTACAGGATCAAGCTGAAGATTATTTACCGTGTCTAGATGGGACTTCTCAATACGTGGACGGCAAGAATAGAGTCCGGAGGTTTCCTTACTTGATAAACTGACATTGTACAAACCCTGGACCCCCTCCGGTGTGTATATAAACTGGAGGGGTTAGTCTGTAGAGGGTAACTTATCATCATCATCGGAATCTTCATAGGCTAGACATCTAGGGTTAGCCATTATGATCTCGAGGTAGATCAACTCTTATAATCTTCATACTCGACGAATATAATCAAGTAGGAGTAGGGTTTTACCTCCATTAAGAGGGCCCAAACCTGGGTAAACATTGTGTCCTCTGGCTTCCTGTTACCATTGATCCCTAGACGCACAACTTGGGCCCCCTACCCGAGATCTGCCGGTTTTGACACCGACATTGGTGCTTTCATTGAGAGCTCCGCTGTGCTGTCTGTAAAAAGCGATCCATGGCTCGCCTAGTCATCAACGACAATATCACTTCCAGAGGGTGCCAGGCTTCTGGGCAGACCCTCTCTTCGGCGGTTTTACCATGAGGGCCCGCGCGGCCATCGAGCCCACAACTCCTCTCATGGCTACCGGACACCATCCTCGCATTGGCCCCAAGTACTCCAAAAAATTGGATCCGGCAGATGTTTCATCCTTAAAGGAACTTCTAGACTGCATTGCCACCCTGGGGGTCTCAACGGACTATGATCGGATCGGGCTCAAGCCCGACCAGAGGGAAATTAATCACCCACCGACCACCCACTTCGTGGAGATCATCCAGGAACCGGCCACAGACACCTCCCTCCCCATATTGAGGACCATGTATGTTCGGGTCCCCGAATCCCCTGAGCCAGATATTTCCCCTTCGGAAGGGACTTTACTCCCACTGGACTATGGTTCGAGTGTAGGATCGCAAGAGCCTTTGCGCTTAACCGGACCCGAACCGGTCACTTCGGAAGCCATGCCGGCTCCGACACAAACGTGGGACATGATCTAAAATTTAATCCACCCACCCACCACAATATATACTCTCCAATCAACTCAGGTCCTCCAGATATATATGACCTGATGTATGTGTGGCAGCAGCCCTAGGAAACGGTCCACCACTTTTGGGCCAGATTCCTGCTTGTTAAAAACAAGATTAAGGACTGCTCGGACGATGTGATCCTTGATAAGAGATCCAAGTCCACCTCTTTCAAGCCAGCCGAAGAAATAGTAAAATTCCAAGTGCACCCGACATACCCTAATAAAACAGCATCCATAGGAGCACAGCTGGATTCGTTAGTGGATGCCGCCCTATGCGCATTCCTACGCGAGAATTGGGATATGTTTGCCTGGCATCCTTCAGACGTGCCCGACATCCCACAAAGACTGGCCGAACACAGTCTCAATATAATCAAGGGATTCAAACCCATGAAATAGACACTACGGCGATTCTCCGAACCCAAGCGTCAGGCCATGGGAGAAGAGCTAGCCAAGTTACTAGAGGCTGGGTTTATTAGACAAATCAAACATCCGGATTGGTTAGCGAACCTGGTCATGGTACCTAAAAAGGACAAATCATGGCACCCGTGTGTCGACTTCAAGGACCTCAACAAGGCTTGCCCTAAAGACCCCTTCCCATTGCCTCGCATCGACCAAATCATTGACGCAACCGCATGACATGATTCTTTGTGTTTCCTCAACGCCTATTCCAGATACCATCAGATTAAAATGAAGGAATCAGACCAGGCTGCAACCGCATTCATCACCCCTTACGGTCCCCCCCTTACGGTCCCTTCTGCTTCAATACTATGCCCTTCGGACTCAAAAATGCCGGGGCTACCTACCAGTGTATGATTCAAACATGCCTGGAAAAGCAAATAGGCAAAACAGTCGAAGCATACGTGGACGACGTGGTCATCAAGACAAAACATGTCGAGTCACTAGTGGACGACCTCCGCGTCACCTTCGAGAATCTCCGAACATACGACATCCGGCTTAATCCGGAAAAATGTGTCTTCGGAGTTGCAGCCAGAAAGTTGTCGGGGTTCATTGTTTCCCATAGAGGAATCGAGGCAAACCCAACCAAAATCCGAGCTCTATCACAATTGGCCATACCAACGGACCTAAAACAGGTCCAAAAATTTGTTTAGTGCATTGCGGATTTAAGCCGATTTATCTCCAAATTAGGAGAAAAAGCATTGCCGCTATACAAGCTACTGCGCCGCACTGATAACTTCAAATGGATGGACGCAACCACAGCCGGATTGGAAGAAATCAAGGCCCTTCTCGCAAGTAACCCAATCTTGGCCGCACCCGGCATTGCAGAGCCTATGTTATTATTCATTTCGGCAACTAACCAAGTAGTGAGTGCTATCCTTGTCGTCGAGTGAGGGGGGAGGGACATAAATTCCCCACCCAAAAATTAGTTTGCTATGTATTAGAGGTCCTTACACCTTGCAAATCCCGATACTCGCACTATCAGAAGATAGCCTACACAGTCTTCATGGCATCCCGCAAACTTCAGCACTACTTCCAAGAGTGTTCGGTCACAGTGGCATCCAAAGTACCACTGAATGACATCAGTAATAACAGGGACGCCATTGGCCGCATAGCCAAATGGGCCATCGAGCTATTACTGTAACATCCCAAAATTTCAATTTGGAATGTTATACATAGGACATCATATGCATATCATATTTTATTGCATTTTGGTTGATCCTAGAAACTCTAAGCAACTCAAGGACCCACGGAGAGAGTTGGTGGTTTCATTTGCTTTCATATTTGAATTTTCTCAAATATTGAAAAGAGGATAATTTTGGTTTTAATTATTTTTCCTCTTAACAAATATTCCCAATATTAAAATAAAAGAGAGGGGATAAAATGACTTCTCAAAAATAAAAGAAATATTGGAGGAAAAATGTTAAAATCAAATAAAAGATTTTATTTGGACTGTATTGCTATTTTATTTGAATTAGAAAAATATGCATGTTTTCAAAATTGCATTTTTAGGCCAGAAAAATGTTCACTTTGTTCTAAATATTTTATTTAGATGGTGAAAATTGTTTTTGGAATTTTTAGTTTTTTATATTTTATTAGGATTTTTCTCTTGGTGGAATTATTTATATATAAAAAAAAGTTTCCCTGCCCGACTGGGCCGAAGCCCAGCCGAGGAGGCCGGCCCAATCGCCGTCGCCGCCTCCCTCCCGTGCGCGACCCAGACTTGCCGGAGTCTGAGTGCGCCATGCCATCGGATGCCCCCTCGCCCAAGCCGTACCCCCCGACTCCTCTATAAAGCCGCACCGCCTTGCCGCCTTCTCCGCCAACCGCCGCCGCCTCGCCCCGCACCCGCATCCGCCACCGCCAATCGCTGCAGCCGCCGCCGCTTGCACCGCCGTCGTCCTACGCCGTTGCCGTCGCCCCTCACCGCCGGAACCCCGACGATGCCGCCCTGCCCTGCCAGAGGTAGCCGCCGCCGCCGCGGCCGTTTCATTTTTTCGGTTAACCGTTTGTTTTAAAAAATAACCTAGATCTGTTTTTTTAATAGCTCGGTTCGTTTTTTTGGTTTAGTTATTTAGCGGACGTTCGTTCGTTTTAAGAACGCCATTCACTGATTAGATTCTGTTAACGAACGTTCGTTAGCCTGTTCGTCTTGTTTTTTTCCAGGGTTTTATCTGCGATTATTTCGATCGCGATTTCTGCCCTGATCTTCGTTCTAGTATAACTTTTCGCTCGTTTTTCCAAATTAGATGAAACTAGCGCCTCAATCTTGGTCTCGAAGCCCTCTTTCTGTTTAAGCAACTTGAACAAGATTTTGGTACTTTAAATTTGGCTTTAGTCTAGATTAGTAAACGAATCTTGTTTCATTCGTAGTTTGAGTTTCGTTGCTCCGTTTGATTTGATTCTTTTTGCAAACTGGAGTTCTTCAGTTGAACTTTCTGGTAAGATCTTCTTATTTGAGTTTTACCCATGCTTCTAGATTGAGTGCTTATGTATGCTATTGTTTGTTTGTGATAGAATTTCCGGAGTGTGAAGCGTGCTACTACGAGTCTCTAGGTTTTGCATATCATCAGCTAGGCAAGTAACACTTTCATCATATCCCTTTATTACCCAGTTTTTATGCATTAGTTCCAATCCTCAAACATTGCATGATTAGGAGCTGATAACATGTGGGTTTGGGAATTAGATGATGCGGTAGAGCCTATTGCCTTTTTATTATCAAACCTTTGGGAGTTACTTCTATGTTATGCTCAGGATTGCTATGCTGTGCTCATAGACATGGATTGGGTGAGTGTATCCATGAAATATGTGAGAATTGTTAATTAATGGTTAACTTAAGGTGGCTACTTGAATACACATCTGGGTGGATTGGCTGCGGGCACCTGGAGAATCTAGTGTTCTCCTAGGATAGCCCGGAGTACCCGTGTGATCATCCTACGGTTCACCACCAAAGCTCAAAGGGATCATAAGACTATTCATGCTAGAAACTTTCGTGTGCAGCCACAAGCTATTATGGGCTCTAACATAGTTGAGTAGGTTGCATGACCTCTTTCAGTGGTGGGCTAGCAGATGTAGGGGAAAGTAGGTGTAACTGTCCATCCAGAGTAATGAGTTAATGTTTCTGAAAGACCGTGTCTCGGTCATCCGTTTCTCAAACATCATGTAGTGCGAGAAATCTAACGGAGGTGATCGAGTCTTGTGGGGATAAGTGCACAAAATTCTGTAGAGTGTACAAACTAATCATGGTTAGCCGTGTCCCCGGTTACGGACATCTTGAGTATTTGTTTCTTGGATTATCATGTTGATCTCATCACTGCAAATTAATTTTGTTGCGTTAGTTGATATTGCTTAATTGGGATTGATTTGGAGGAACCTTCTCAATGTTTAACAACCACCATGATAGTTAAATAAAATTTATTCCTTTGTTGTAGGAAAAAATTGACTTTATGCAAAACTGTAACCATAGAGCTTTCCACCAAAAATATATGCATGTAGTGATGTGATGACCCACAAGTATAGTGGATCTATCATAGTCCTTTCGATAAGTAAGAGTGTCAAACCCAACGAGGAGCAGAAGGAAATGACAAGCGGTTTTCAGTAAGGTATTCTCTGCAAGCACTGAAATTGTAGGTAACAGATAGTTTTGTGATAAGATAATTTTTAACGGGTAACAAGCAATAAAAGTAAATAAGGTGCAGCAAGGTGGCCCAATCCTTTTTGTAGCAAAGAACAAGCCTGGATAAGTTCTTATAATGAGAAAGGCGCTCCCGAGGACACATGGGAATTATCATCAAGCTAGTTTCATCACGCTCATATGATTCATGTTCGTTACTTTGATAATTTGATATGTGGGTGGACCGGTGCTTGGGTACCGCCCTTTCTTTGACAAGCATCCCACTTATGATTAAACCCTATTGCAAGCATCCGCAACTACAAAAGAAGTATTAAGGTAAACCTAACCATAGCATGAAACTAGTGGATCCAAATCAGCCCCTTACGAAGCAACACATAAACTAGGGATTAAGCTTCTGTCACTCTAGCAACCCATCATCTACTTATTACTTCCCAATGCCTTCCTCTAGGCCCAAATAATGGTGAAGTGTCATGTAGTCGACGTTCACATAACACCACTAGAGGAAAGACAACATACATCACATCAAAATATCAAACAAATACCAAATTCACATGACTACTAGGAAGACTTCACCCATGTCCTCAGGAACAAACGTAACTACTCACAAAGCATATTCATGTTCATAATCAGAGGAGTATTAATATGCATTAAGGATCTGAACATATGATCTTCCACCAAATTAACCAATTAGTATCAACTATAAGGAGTAATCAACACTACTGGCAACCCACAGGTACCAATCTGAGGTTTGGGTACAAAGATTGGATACAAGAGATGAACTAGGGTTTTGAGAGGAGATGGTGCTGGTGAAGATGTTGATGGAGATTGACCCCCTCCCGATGAGAGGATCGTTGGTGATGATTTCCCCCTCCCGGAGGGAAGTTTCCCTGGCAGAACAGTAACGCCGGAGCCCTAGATTGGTTCCGCCTCGTGGCGGCGGAGTTTCGTCCCGTAAGCTTGCTTATGATTTTTTCCAGGGTAAAAGACTTCATATAGCAGAAGAGGGGCACCGAAGGGCCACCAGGGACCCACGAG
>NC_041381.1:189236373-189262340 GCF_002162155.2 Triticum dicoccoides
CCCACCCTCGTGGCCAGGGTCCCCTCTGGTACTTCTTTCACTCAATAATTCTTATTAATTCCAAAAATGACTTTTGTGAAGTTTCAGGACTTTTGGAGCTGTGCAGAATAGGTTTACAATATTTGCTCCTTTTCCAGCCCAGAATCCCAGCTGCCGGCATACTCCCTCTTCATGATAAACCTTGTAAAATAAGAGAGAATAGCCATAAGTATTGTGACATAACGTGTAATAACAGCCCATAATGCAATACATATTGATATAAAAGCATGATGCAAAATGGACGTATCAACTCCCCCAAGCTTAGACCTTGCTTGTCCTCAAGCGGAAGCTGATATCAAAAAATATGTCCACATGTTTAGAGATAGAGGTGTGGATAAAAATAAAATACAAACATGAGGCCATCATGATCATTCTTATATATATATATATTTTGTCATATGATTCCTTATGCTCAAGTAACAATCTATTCACAATGTCAAGTATGGTTCAGAAACTTCTTTGAGAACTAACAAACTGTAATCTCAGTCATTGAAGCAATTGCAATTGATCATAACATCGGAAAGAGTCAAGAATAGAGCTTTTCAGCAAGTCCACATACTCAACTATCATTTAGTCTTCTACAATTGCTAACACTCACGCAATACTTATGGTTATGGAGTTTTAATTGGACACAGAGAAAGATAGGGGCTTATAGTGTTGCCTCCCAACGTTTTACCTCAAGGGTAATGCCAACAATAATAGTTCATGCTAACTTACATCCAATTATATATATATCAGGATCTTTCCAACACGAGGTGCTTGCCAAAGGATAAAATGAAAAAGGGAAAGGTGAAGATTACCTTGACTCTTGCATAATGTAAAAGACATAAAGTAAAAGATAGGCCCTTCGTAGAGGGAAGCAGAGGTTGTCATGTGCTTTTAGGGTTGGATGCACAAAATCTTAATGCAAAAGAACGTCACTTTATATTGCCACTTGTGATATGAACCTTTATTATGCAGTCTGTCACTTTTATTACTTCCATATCACACGATTGTATAAAGCTTATTTTCTCCGCACTAATAAGTCATACATATTTAGAGAGCAATTTTTATTGCCAGCAACATGACAACTTACTTGAAGGATCTTACTCAATCCATAGGTAGGTATGGTGGACTCTCATGGCAAAAACTGGGTTTAAGGATATTTGGAAGCACAAGTAGTATCCCTACTTGGTGTAAGGAATTTGGCTAGCATGAGGGGGAAAGGCAAGCTCAACATGTTGGATGATCCATGACAATATACTTTAACTAAGATGTGAGAAAACATAACCCATTACGTTGTCTTCCTTGTACAACATCAACTCTTTAGCATGTCATCTTAATGAGTGCTCACAATCATAAAAGATGTCCAAGATAGTATATTTATATGTGAAAACCTCTCTTTCTTTATTACTTCCTCTTAATTGCAACGATGACCAAAACTATGTTTGCCAAATCTCAACAACTTTTAAGCCTCATACTCTTTATGTGTGAAGTCATTACTATCCATAATATCAATATGGACTCTTTTATTTCTTTTTATTCTTTCTATTTTCTCAAGATCATAGCAAGATAGCAAAGCCCTTGACTCAACACTAATCTTTATTATATATAGCTCACGGACTCGATTACATCACTACAAAAAAAATACACTTCCGTGATGATACATGTTTGTCACAGTAGGTCGCGTTTTTTGTCATGCATGTACATCCATGACAAATTTATGACAGAATCAAGATAGTCATACCTGTGCTATCGTAGAAGTGTTCCATGACATTACCAAAATTATCATCACTGAAGTGTCCACTTCCATGACGATAAATCGCGCATCACAGAAGTGCTTTCGTCAAGGGTGACCGACACGTGGCATCCACCGTAACGTTACGCCGTTAAGCTATCGGGTCGGGTTTTGGATCCGATAACCCGTTAACAGCCCCGACCAATGGGGATTTTCCACGTGTAAAATCATCATTGGCTGGAGGAAACACGTGTCGGCTCACCGTTGGGGCAGATGTCATCCACTCATTGGACAGAAGGCGCCTATGATATGTTGACACGTGGACCGGCCCATCAAGTTTAAATGGGCCGGCCCAACTAAAGGCCAACAAGATTTTGCGGACCATAATGGGCCGGACCAGCTAAAGGCCCACGAGATTTTGCAGACCATAATGGGCTGGCCCAGCTAACGGCCCACAAGATTTTGCGGGCCATAATGGGCTGGCCCAGGTAAAGGCCCACAAGATTTTTGTTTGCCATAATGGGCCGGCCCAGGTAAAGGCCCACAAGATTCTTGCAGATCATAATGGGCCGGCCCCGCTAAAGGCCCACGAGATTTCACCGACATTAATGGGACGACCCAGCTGTAGGCCCACAAGAGTTTGAGGACCCTAGTAGGCCGGCCCATTAACTGGCTGCCATGTTTTGGGCCAAATGCCGGCCTATATTTGATCCGGTCCATTAATGGCCTGCCATGTTCCGGGCCTAATAGTGGCCCATATGAGATCCGGCCCGTTAAAAGCCTACCACGTTCTCGGCCAAATTACGGCCCAGATCAGGTACGGCCCTTTAAGAGGCTATGGGCTCAATTATGGCCCATATCAGATTCGGCCCGTCAACTGGACACTATGCTTTTGGGCCCACTTGCTAGAGGCCCACATAGTAATTTGGCCTGACATTAGTTTTGGCCTCTTAAGGACCCGTTTAACATTTCGGCCCTATATTGATTTCGGCCTATTAAATGCCCGTCATATAGTTGGGCCTAACTACGGCCCGGTTTGCATCCGGCCTGCTCGCAGCCGATATCTGATTGGGCCAAACAAGGACCGAGACAATTTTGGCCTATTAAAAGCCCGTGATTTGATTCACACAATCATGGGCCGGGGTTCATTTTGGGCTGCTGCCGGCCCGTTAGCTGTTCGACACGTTTCAGGCCCAACCTACATCGTGATTGCATGACGGCCCGATTATGTACCGTAATTTTACGGTTTGGACGGTTTACTGCGAAGACAAGATAAATATACAGTAAAATAACTGCAACATCGTGAATAAGAAAAAACCTAGACTATACAATAAAGAAATTACAGCATATTACATCCACTGGGCATCAAAGTTCGCCACTATGATAATAAAGCACAAGCAGACAGTAGATTACATACACTGGGCATCAAAGATCGTCACCAGTGCAAATAAACACTCCGACAAAATAATATACAAAACCGACATCACTTCAATAGAGTTCAAGAAAGGTTTGCCCTGTTGGGGAGCTGCAATGCAAGCAGCTGAGCAAGATGATGAGACTGCGCTTGTTCAACACTGAAATCTTCCTCACTCTGAAAGATAAACAAGCAGACAGATGACATGTTTTGCACATAAAAGTATCAGTGCTGACAATTCATCACATTTCTTACTGGCGAATAAAGTGACACAGTTTAAAATTGCATTAACACAATATGGTATTGTTCAGGTCAAGACATGGCAGGAAATGACATTGTGAAGGAGTTGGCAGCTTCACGACACCACTGGATTACAGATCAAGAACTCATAAGTATCAATGGTTAGTGTGCTGTCAATTTATCCCATTTCAGATTGGCAAATAAAGAGACGGTTTAAATAATACTCCCTCCGTCCGGAATTACTTGCCATCAAAATGGATGTGTCTAGAACTAAAATACATCTAGATACATCCATTTCAATGACAAGTATTTTCGGATGGAGGGAGTAGTAGAATGATATGACATTGTTCATAGTTAAGACATTGCAGAATATGACATTATGCTGTAGTGGGTAGGTTCACCACACCACTAGATTACGGATGAAGAACATAAGCATACATGCAGTGCAAAAGAAGATCACTTGCTCTGTATAGTTTAATTTACATGGTATGAATAAGGAACTTGGTTGTACAACTGAAAACTTAAATTGAGAAAGGACAAACTTTTGTTCATGAACTACATAATAAACTTTAAACATGCAATTTGATGCAAACACCAAAAATAAACAGCTGTTGCAGTCATGCCTAACCAAATATATACAACAAAGTTTGAAGGCTTGAGATGGACAACCTTACATTATTGGTGAATACAGGCTCTATAAAGGCCTTGTCCATGCTGATGGGGGGGGGGGGCAATTCAAGAAGTTTACCACAGAATCTTCTTCATAAGCATTGCCTTTATTCTACATTTTGTTAAGAGTAAATATAGATGTGATAATATACGAAAAAAATGGAGAATATTTAAGATAAGATGAAGAGTGATGCTACATAACCAAGTAGCTATAAATGTAAGTGCAATGATACAGGCAAAAGGTACATCCAAGAGCAATGCACAGCTAAACTTCTTCAGTACCAACCTTATGGTAAGAGTAAATATAGATCTGATGTGTAGAAAATGGAGGGCAAAGGAAAATAAGCTGCAGAGCGATGGTACATGAACAACTACCTGTCATTATAAGTACACTGATAAAGGACAGCATGTACTTACAAGAACAATGCAGAGCTAAAAAAACATTGGCATCGGATATATTCTACACTAATGTAACCATTCATACAGATCAGATAATTTGGAGCGAACAATTGATAAGAAAGCTATCATGCATACTGCTGTCACATAATGAACCAGGTATGTATGCAAGTACAGTGATACAGGACAATAGGTACTAACAAGAGCAAAGCAGCGGGCAACATATTTGTGATATCCTGTCGTTCTTTTCAAACCAGAATTCTTCTTCAAGCATATTTCCTGCAAACAAGATCCGTAAGGCACATGCGGAAAAGTAGAAGTTCAAATTGTCATGTGATTTCATAGACAATACCTCATCCTGGGAACGAGACCAGTGCATAACAAGGTTTTTCCATTCAATGTCTTCTAAATTTAGCACACGAGACTTCACCAGAAATTCGTTTATAGATTTGCCACCAAAGTGTGATTTCCTCAGGTAACACCGATACTGCTGCAATGCTTCCTTGAAAAGCACAAGCAAGCTTTGCTCGTCATGACTATCCAGATTGACCTTCGCCTAGTTACAACAATGTAATGTAAATCATTGATGTGTTCAATCAGCAGAAAACAGGAAAATAATAACCATGAATAATAGCACTTACACGTAAGTTGGACAGGAAGATGTGAAAATGGTGTTTGTCTTCACAATAATCTTCCCATGATGGGAATATATGCAAAGTGGAACTTGCTAGAATATATGTGCTAGTATTGCCGGTACGGCTAGAAAGGCTTCGGATACCAGCTCTCTTCAAGTGAAGGTGCGGTACTGTTAATATCAGTATAACTCTCAAAGGCGACACAACTCCGCGCATTTCCTTGCTATTCTTATAGGATTCAAGTGGGCAGGCCACTACAAATCCTATTCCTATGTTTACAATATCCTACGAATCAAAGAGGCTCAAAGTGTCCATCACAACCGACCGTATAGACCTCTACACTGCAAATGTCCCTGCTCATCTTCAGTACAAGGAACATACTGTACTACTAGCATACTCCCTCCATTCCAAAATATAAGTCTTGGTAGAGATTTCCACTATGGATCAAATACGGATGTATCCAGATACATTTTAGAGTGTAGATTCACTCATTTTGCTCCATATGTAGTCCATGGTGGAATCTATACAAATACTTGTATTTAGGAACGGAGAGAGTATATATTAAAGAAGAATGGAAGAGGAACATGGTAAAGAAGAGCAAGCAGATTTTGGATAATAAAATGTTGGTTGCGCAGTGCCCACACATGATGAACCAGAGCGCATTAAGAATGCAACTCCCAGCTCTCTCTCGACCATTTCAGGCGGTTGGATGAAGATCCTACGTCTCCTAACCCTTCTTCTTCCTCGTCTCTGATTCTTCCCATACAGAACACCGCACGGGCCGCCGGCCGGACCACCGACCCCCACCGCATGTGTTCCTCCGCCACCCCCACCCCCACCCGCGTCGAGTTTTCTTCGTTCCTCACTCTAAAAAATCGGCTGACCCAATTTTGAAATTTAGACTACTGTGATTTAACTAGTGTGGAATATAAAAGGGGAAAACCATAAGCATTGGGAGTATAGTGTTGAGCGTGCCATGGCGGATCTGAAGGTGCAAACTGGACAAAGGCAACTTCGCAACCAAGACAAGAAATCAGAGTAAAGCAGTGGCGATCTATTTTCTTGCTGCGATAAATAAGTTGAGAAGATACAAAGAGTACCGCCTCTGGTGCGGTGCCGTGCATGCATCTGGTGAGAATTTGACGGTGCTGCGGTAGCGATGGCTGTCGGCGGCATGGAAGCAGATCTAGGAGGGTAGACGGTGGTGACGGGGCACGGTGGACGAGACAGTCGTAGGAGCGGCGCCGGCAAGGTGGACGACGGCGGGGATGAAGCGAGAGGACGGGATGCAAGGATCCCGGTCTGAAGGCGTGGATGAGAGAGGTCGATCTCTTGTAATGGACAACGGCGTCGGGGTATCAGCTCCGACATGGTGGAGGAGGACGGCGGTGGATGGGGTGGCGGACGGCGGCGGACGGAGGAGGGTGGGGTGGAGAGGGTGTTTTGGCGCCCACGGAGTATGAATGGGGAAAAGGAAGGTAGAGAGGAAGGGGGGAACCATGTATTCAGGGCGCGCTTGTCTCAAATGCAAGGAAATTTACAAACTTAGCCCCCATTTCAAATTTCTACTACATCACAGCAACATTAGTCGCTTGGGGATAGGACGGTAATCTCACATACACCTAATATTTGCCGATGAGAGTTTGTTTTTGGCGCCCACCGTGTATGAATATGAATCGGGGAGGGAGTCGATTTCGGCCGAGGGCACACTGTGTTTTGGCGCCCACCGTGTATGAATCCGGGTGAGAGGCGGTTACGTCATGTTTGGGTGAAATTACAAACCTACCCCTATTGAAACCTATAGAAATCCAGCAGATAGGCTTTGCACGGCAGGGATAGGCAGTAGTGATTTCCATCTAACAGATTTTGGTTTCGGGCGGTTCCTGCGACTTTCCCCGCTTCGTTCAAATTTTGCACAGTACACGTTTACCGTGCCAACTCAATTCGAATCCCGTTTGTATTCTACTATTTTTTTCGGGCGGGATCCATTTTCAATTGGAATTACATTCTATATACATCATTTTTTTATATATACTTTCAAAAGCACAACAAAGAATTCTGCTCCTTTATATGTATAATATGATTTACAAATACAACAATCTCGAAATCTTAAGGTTGAATTCGAATTTTTTTAACCAAATTATGTTCTACTAAAATGAATGGATCAATAATATGTACATATTAAATAACATAGATGTGCGTGAATTCATATGAGTATGCATGTTTGATAGATCAATTTTGGTTCGAGTATGGATTACATGTATCATCATCTCGAATTCAAATATTTGAATCCCTTTTTTGTTCACCCCTTTCACGCCCATCTCTCTCGCTTGCATGCTCCTTCAGGTAGCCATCACTCTGTTTTCTCCAGCTCACCCGCACGCTCACTTCATGTTTCTCCTATCCTCGCAAACATGGTCTCTCGACGTCTCCCTTGAGAAGTGTCACACTCTCCCTATCATTATACATTACACGGTTTTCATTATATCTCACGTATCTACTATTCTCTGGTATCACTCGGTACCTAAGCTTTCTTTTTCACCGCCACACACACAGTCTCCACTCGTCTTTCACTTTGTCTTTCTCTCTATGGGATTCTCTCTCACACCCTATATGTCTCTACATATGACTCATACCACTAAAATTACTCTCTCACTCTCTCCTCTAGACACAACATTTGTTGCGGTCTCCTTTTCGTCTCCATCCCAGACTGATACCGATCAGACAACCCCAACTACCATATCCTCTCTCTCTCTCACAGACACACACACAACTCCTGCTTCCACTCCCCTTCCCGACTACCGTCTCTCTCTCACACACAAAACTCTCGCTTTCGCACCTTGACTCGTATTTCTCTCACAAACATTTATTGACTAGCTAGCCTCTAGATAGTTTTATACACCCGCACACTCATGCTTCCACCATCGCATACATGTCTCTCTCCCGCTCCTTGTATCTATGTAGCTTTTTCTTCCCTTCTTGAGACATGCCCTCTCAATCATGCACACACACACTATCGCCTCATTTTAAGCTGATACCTATCGCACACACACTACTTGTGTCTTTGTCACACATGCACTCCGTCCTCCTCCACTCTCCCTCTCTCTCACGCACACATGTGCTTTTTGCAACAACTAGCAAGATGCCCATGCGTTGCATGAACATCAAGATGCATTTCTATGAGTAGTTTATCTTGTGGGGGAAAAGGATGAACGAGGGAAGACCTTATTTGCAAATGTGGAGAGGGGTGTGGGTATCTTTTTGCAAAATTGCCATAGTTTCCTTCCTATCCGTCAGATATAGATCGGACGGCCTATATTGCAGGATGGCAGGCACACGATCATCACCGACAATGCTTTTTATAAGAGTAGGGATAAAAAATAGAGTTGGTGATGATGGTGGGCCTACCATCCTACAATGTAGGTCGTCCGATTTATATCTGACGGATAGGAAGGAAAATACGGCAATTTACCCACACTCTTCACCACATTTGCAGATAAGGCCTTCCCTCGTTCATCCTTTTTCCCCACAAGATTTTGATGTTCCGTGCAACGCACTGGCATCTTGCTAGTAAGAGTAGAAATTAGACATATACCACTTCTCGAATATTGAAACCAACAACATGCCTCCCTTATCTCATCAAAACCGCCAAAGGAATATATTTTGAGTGAAACATAACATATTTTTAGTGATATACATATTTCAAAACTAGACTTTTTTCTATCAAATCGGTGAATATGTATTAATCTACTTTGATCGTGTGGCAACACATTGGCACATTGCTAGTAGTTATTATAATTTTTTGGACACCAGACAAATGGTGGAGTACATATACGAAGAGAAGAGGCGCACGCACGTAGTCGGCCTCTCGCTGTCTCGCACACATGAGTGTTACGTAAAGGCAACATTAAAAAATAAACCCTAAAACCCTAGGTGCACGATTGCTGCATTCGCGGGTACTAGGTACGTGGTGGAGCACCTTTGTAGGAGTTGATGGTCGGGACCACAGGTGAACGAGTTGGAGCACGGTGGCTCGCCAGTTTCCACAGATCGAGTAGCCACGTTTAAAATATCGTTTTTAGCGGGGTTAAGAGTTCCAATTTTAAATGGCACGTTATAAGTAGTAAGTAGTTTTTAGAACGATTGGTTTGGAGCCAAAATGGAATTCATAGTACTACGTACCTCCTTGGCATATGGTTGTATGGGTTTATGTTATGATATGTTGAACCTGGTAGTTCTAGGGCAAATACTGTGGTTTAGATTTAGATGCTAGTTTTCAGTAATCGAAAGGGGAAACCCTTCTTTGATTAAAAAAACTACTACCTCCATTCTGGTTTACTAGTCCCTATCGTATTTTGGGTCAAAGTTTGTCCACAAATTTTACTTGTAAAATGTGAATGGAAAACGAGATTTTGTTATACCCAAACAAAAAAGGACTGGAGGGAGTATTTGCTCTGACACGGACACGACCTCTCATAGCGCAGGCATTGAACCGGCGTGCCGGCCAAGTGGGCCGCACTCGCTGCAGGCCCGGCTGAGCACGCCTCCTCGCCGCATGCAACCAGCTTAAGACTGCCCTGCCTGCCTTCATTGAATCCACGCGTGTGCCGGCAACACGTCCTTCCGCGGCCGGCAGGCATTTTAGAACACAAAAAATGACTAAAATATAATTAATTTACGCATGGTCTTGACTTGTTGTGACCGCACTAGTAGCAGGAACTAGTAGAGGTTTTTCTTTATTTATAACTCTCCTCACATTTTTTGGCTTTGAAGTGAATCATGGTTGTGGACATTATGTATGAATGTGCAGATATCTGTGAACATGAGTTTGATGTGGAAGTTGAACTTGGAATGCCGGGCTTGCGCGTGAACTATACCATGTCCAATGCTTCGGCTGTTATTGTTTGGAAAGTAATTGCTGTTTTTACATGACCCAAAAAAACATTTTATGCCACATCAGTAGATGCTCAGACATCAAAATAGGCATGCTGACTGGATAAACATTTGAACCAAGCTATTATGAAGGAAATTTTGTATTGACAACAATTTTAGATAGCAGGAGACGCCTAGCCTGCTCTGCCTCTGCTAGCTTATTTCTGGCTTCTTCCATCTCTTCTTTGGCTTGGGTGAAGAGAGCATCTGATTGCTCTTTTCGCTTCTTCAGGAACTCAGCTACATTCTCAAGGGCTGCTGCATGCTTTCTTTCAGTCTTTACTAATGCCACGAGGACACGAACAGCTGACGACTCCACCTGGCTTGTGTGTAATAGAACATCATCTGGGAATTTGCACCTTGTGTCTAATCCAGCATCATTAGGGAACTGGCACCTTGTGTGTAATCCAGCCTCATTTTGGAAACATGATCTCGAGGTTGACCATACTTCCCTCCTCGCAGGAACTGCATCCTGAAATGAAGTTACTTCTTTTGTAGATCAATACTCAGAGAAACCTAGATCCATTTAGTAGAAGCCAGGTAAACAGAACTCGGAGAAGTGAATTCAAAAGGAAGAGAAATATAAAAACAGACTACAAGGTGAGAACACCCACTTCCTACATCAAGTTAAAAACGAAAGCATTAGGACGATTAAGACTCTTCTTATTACACATCGAAGAACACCACGCTTAAGAGAAACAGAAACTACAACATATACACATCGAAGAACACGGGGCTAAATGAAAGTAATTGAAACGGTGTTACTTACCAAAGCTCATTTTACAGGTTTGGTACAGCTCCTCTTTAACTTGCCACGCTCCTTGAAGACGTCCCGAATATCCCGTGTTTGGTCTTCATTGCTCCTCTGCATGTTCACACTCGTGGTTTTAAAATCTCAACATGGCAAGAAAAATACTACTAGTAATACTTGCGCATCTTGTGGGTAACATTAAAGCACTCGTCTGCCATGTTAGAGCATCTCCAACAGAATCGCAACGCGCGGCGCTTTAAAAAAGCGTTTACAGTGCTGAGATCGAGAAGTAGATACTAGAGAGTAGAGGATAGTTCTCAGCATAGATAGATAAAAAAAGATAATTCAACTACTCTTCGTCGTCCGACTCCTCCTCGGTGATGTCCTCCTCCGACGTCTGACTGTAGGCATGAAGATACCGATCGTCATCGGATTCCCAGGGCAACGCTCCTCCTAGCCTCATGTTGAATGGAGCGTCCGCTTTTCGCCTACGCTTGTCCTCGCGATAGGCGGCTCGCTCCGCCCTCCTCTTATCCCTCTCCGCCCTCCTTTGCGCGTAGAACTCGCGCTCGTTGATGATGTCCTGCGGGAAGTGTTGGCGCCACAGCACAATGGCTTCCTTGTCCATCTCGGTGATGCCGAGACGATGCTCCCGCCTCCGGTTGTCGCGACGATCCTCGTCGGTGCTAAGCCGCGGCAGAGGCGCGAGCTCCTCCGCCTGCTCCTTCGTCGGCATGTTGGGGAAGTTCAATGTTCTATGAGGCCACCGGGGGCGCCACGCCGCCGCGTCGTACGCGCGGGCAGCCTCGGTGGCGGTGTCGAAATTGCCGAGGCCGAGGCGCATCCCGCAGAACCGGGTCTCGACGGAGAAGCCGCCGGAGGGGCGCGCGCGGACGCCGCTGTATCCCCAAGTTTCCTGGTGACATGGCGGCATGGTGGCGCGGCGGCGGCGAGGCTAAAAAGAGCGGGGAGAGAGAGGTGGCGAGGCACAGAGTGGTGGGAGGGCGTTGGATTTTATAAAGCACGTCGGATGCCGCACGCCAAAACTAGCGCATGCCCGGCCGCTTTTTCCCGCGCGCGCGTGATCCTTTCCCGACGTCTCTGCTATCTCTACTCTCTTCTCTACGGTTATATTTATTTTATATTTAATATTTAATATTTATCTCTACTTCCTTTACTGTCTACTTTTTTTCTCTATACTTTTTTTCTTGCAATATAGGCCGTCCGATTTATAATTGACAGATAGGAAGGAAACAAAATGGGAATTTTGCAAAAAGATACCCATACCCCTCTCCAGATTTGCAAATAAGGCCTTCCCTCGTTTATCCTTTTCTCCCACAAGATAAACTACTCATACAAATGCATCTTGATGCGTGCAACGCATGGGCATCTTGCTAGTTCTAAAAACCTTTCCATCATTTGCCACACTGCTGGTTGCAGATGAAAAACCTACCCAAGCACAACGCGATACAGGAGCGACACACAATTACAAGCTGATATTCTGTTGGACAATGGAGGCTATAACCAATTACTTTTACGGGAACAATAGCACCCAGGAAAATTGAAGGGTAGGTATGAACAAAATTGGAACTGCACATGTACTGCTAAGTGATTCAATACACACATTACCAATCAAGGAGGAGAACGATGGTCACGGCGGCCTCTATGAGTCATGGTCGGCAACGGGAGTCAGTTCATTGTCCACGACGGTGGTACTTCTGCGCTTGGCGTCGGCTTCCAGGAAGCAGATCCGAGACCGTGGAAGACGATGTCGGGGAAGAGGCTCCGTCTATGACGACGACGGTGGACAGGCTCCAGTGCGGCGTACGAGGTCGTCGATGAGGCAGATGCGCTGTGGTGGACAAGTGCACCGATGTAAAGGGGAGGAGCACAAAGGCTGTGGTGCCGTGGAGAAGTCTATTTTGCGGTGGGGATAGAAAATGGGGAGTATTTAGGTGTACTACTCTGGGCGCCGGGGTGGGGCTGGCTGGGTAGGGTGAACCTGAAGTTACGAAAACAGCCCCCTACCAAGCGTCGTCCATAGGCCTGTTCCGAAGGCTATGATGGTAACTTCCCACTACTCGAATCAGGGTCGCGGGAGATTTTCTCGCCGACCTCAAAATTTTGTGACACTGGACTCCCCGTGTGGCATGTTGAGTGATTCGGCTAAGCAACTAGCGAGTAGTAGTAGTAAACTCTGCATATTAGGTTTGACCGAAGTCAAACTTCCTAAAGTTTGACCAAGTTTATATAAAAATATAAACATTTACCATAACAAATATGTATGATGTGGAAGTACATTCAATAATGAATCTAATGGTATTTATTTGTTATTGTATATGTTAATATTTTTTGTTATAAGCTTTCTGAGAGTTTACAAAACTTGATTTTGACCAATGCTAATACGCGGACTTAAATAAAAACGGAGGGAGTACACATTTTTTTTCTTAGTTTGTAGTGAACTAATCATTTGTTGAAATTGTGAAATAAATATATTAGGCTATTGACTTCGAATGTAATGGTCTATACAATTCAATAGTTACAATCATTGTCGAATCCCAAGATGTATACAAGGTCTATAGTACTTCACAACATGCTCAAACTCACATAATCCCAGACAAATGAGAATCTAATTGCATTTCATAGTTATTACTTTGTAGGATGCAACAAAAACAAACAAAACTCTACATCAGCCATTATAGAAGCAACATTTTGACATATCCCATGGTGTGAATGAAACGTGCAGAGAGAGCTTTTGAAGATGGAGCAGATAGGGCGGGAAAGATTGTATGTATGTGGACGAGAGAGTAGGAGACAAACCTAACGAGACAGAGAGAGAGAGAAAGAGAAAGAGAGAGGAAGAAGTTAGGTCTGTGAAAAAGATGGAGACATGTAATATACGTGATTCTGTATACGTGGAAGGAGAAGAGACAACATGTTTGATGAGAGAGCTGGAAAAACATGGATGAGAGGGGAAGGATCTCATGGGATGAGGGATTGACAATTTTGTGCGGGGGAGAGAGGGATTGGTAATTTTGTGCAAGAGAGAGAGAGGGTGGGGGGAGGAGTCAGTCGGCCATCGTCACATCACCCTGCTTCCAAATGACCCCGCATTCTCTAGCACGGTGTGGTCGCCGTCTTCGATCTGCTCGATGCCCTCTTTGAAGATTGAGGTGTTGTGCATGTTGGGGTGCAAAGAAGCACATGCGAGAGTGGTCGCCGTATAACCTTGGATGGGGCTGAATTGCGTGCTCGGGGGAGTGTGTGTGTGTGTGTTGTGCTGTGTGTGTGTGTGTGTGTGTCAGATATTGAGCGAAAACAAACCTAATGAGAGAAATGGGTATTCACGAAGAGATTGTACGGGCCTTGAGGTGGGAAGGGGGCGAGTGAGGGTGTCAAAATGTGCGCGTTGATGCATATGTTGCATGCGATCGTGCGAGGGACGGACGAATCGAGAGAGATGGTTATTGTGTTACGGATGCTCCTCTCTCTCTGTCTGTGTGTGTGTGTGTCTCTCTCTCTCTCTCTCACACACACACACACACAAGTAAACTAGAAGACCGTTCTCTCATGTATACACAATGTATTGGCATCTGTCTATGTCTCACTCATGCATGATCATTTGCACATTCACACCTCTCTATGTCTGTATCACACGCACACCGTCTCCACATTGCCCTTCCGCCACAACACACATATGGACACATACACACGTTCTCTCTCAGTCACACACACAAAATAAGTATTAAAAAAACTAGGGCGCACCTAAAACGTCCAAATCCAAATAAACACAAACTGGAGCTAAATTCAAATATATGGAAATATTGCAGCGTCAAGAACTTTCCCAGGAAAAAAAAGTTGAGTAATATTCGAGGATTGTTTTCAGACACACAAAAAGGTTCAGTGGATGTCCTTCGAGTGCGACACGGTGACGCACCGTTCGATCGACTGCGCGGTCGTGGTTCACGCGCTTGCACATGATTCCGTATCGTGGCTGTGGTACTAACTTCAATTTTTTTAATAAAAGCGCTGCCTAAGTCTAATGTTTACGTGTACTAGTACGGTTTTCTTTTAAGTATGACCAACCTCATATAAAACTAAAGTAAGCTCCCATACGCGCACTCATCAATATGCCGCCGCCGCCGTTGCGCATGCCGGCGCCCTCCTGCTCCGGCCAACAATTTCTCGCCCATCACCGCCGTGTCGCCGCCATCCCTGTGCCATGAAGCCGAAGGCTCACTCGCTCATGCCGTCTGCAGTCCCTCCTCGCCATGCCGCCGCGCTGCCAAGCACGCGAGCAGCTGGTGGAGCCGCGTCTATGCACGCAGCGTACGAAGAGGAGGACGAGCGCATGCTCCAAGACGCCAGCGAGGAGGAACTAGCGTGTCATTGTCGTCTCTGCCCGCGCGGAGGAGGCGCGCATGGTGGCTGTCGCGGCGGAAGCCGGTCGCGCGCGCGTCGAGCCCGCAAACCGGGTGCGGACGTGGAATCTACCTTCGAGACCTTGAATGCCACGTGGATCCTGCAATCTGAAGGAGCAATTTGGGTTAGTCGACTCATGTGAGCCGTTTGATGCAACATGGATGGCTAGAAGGGCTTCTTCCACCTCTTCTGTCGTCTTCTTCCTTTGCTCCGTCGAACTTATTTCACAAATCGACTGACCCAAATTATACTACTAGTACGAACGTATTAAGTACAGTAGGAACGCGAAGGTACGAGCAGTAGTACCAACTACAAGAAGAACAGTAGTAAGACATAGTACTAGTACTACTCTACGTACTAAACAGTTCAAATAACGAGAAAGAACATAAACATAGTTCTGCTGGGGCCTCAGCACAACACACCCTTGAAAATAAACTAAGCAACTAGTCAGCTTGACACTGCAGTAGAACCAGCATGAGCGACGGCACTGCCACCTACTCAGAGTCCGAGTCCACGTCCTCGACTTCGTCCTCGTCCCTCTTCCTCTTCCTCTTCGCTGACGCTTCTTTGCTTGAACCGGACACTGGGCTCTGCTTCTTCATCCAACCCATGTAGATATTTAAACAAAGGTAGGCATCCATTGCTGCATATAGGATGTGATCTTCATCTAATGTCTTCGACTCCCATGCATGATGAAACTCGTGATGAGGTTTCTTCAGTTTAGCATACAAAGGATCAATCATGGCTGCTGCCAAGGTTAGCATTGATGGTTGAGAGGAGGACACCAGGCTCGCCTTCTGGAGATCGAAGGGCTGGCCTACAACGAGACCTATCCGACACAGGACATCCCTGTCATTCTTAAAGCCTACAATAACAAATTTCACTCTTTTGTCCTTGAGGAAGTTCTTAAAATCCTGGCACTCAACGTCGGCATGGCATATGTGGTAGACCAAGATCACGGTGGGCTTCTTCCTCTCTTCATCCTTTAGATCCTTCTCTCGTCCCAGGACTGTGGTGTACTCAACATCTAGCCCAGCGACCCACTCATCCGTTGAACTGTTGAACATGCGTAGGAAGCGAGCAAGCCATGCTTTCACCGTCGCGGATCCACGTGTGTAGATGACGATGAACTGACGCCGGTGATGGCTCTAACCTGGTACTCAGCGGCGACCATGGAGATTTGGGAGGCCATGGATTTTGGAGGAGGGTTAGGAGAAGTTGAACTGTTATACCCCGCAAAAACTGGGAGCAAACTAATGTGAAAGGACGGGACGACTGGGAGCAAACTGTTGTGAGGTAGAAGACGGGGACGAGTAGGGCGTGTGAACGGCGTGGGGTTGCTAGCTTGCCCGGTGGATAAACGGCTTCAAGCCCCCAAAGAGTTCTCGAGAACTATGCGGGACCCACTAGATGTCATGTCGACTAGACCCATATCATAGGCCTGACGGTATAGCTTCTGCCTGTTCGCACGCCATGCCGGCGCATGGATGTAAATTCACTAAATTCTGTCAACCGTCGTGCCTCCCACGACCTTCGCCTCCCTCGCGCGGTCGCGCCCTTTGGGACTTCGACCGGCTATAAATGAGCAATTTTTTTGCCTACTTCGCATGCATGATACTCCCTCTGGTCCTTTTTACTCCCGTCAACCGTTTGCAAAGTGTTTGACCAAATATATACTTTTTTTTGAACACCACCTTATATTAATTAACCAGCCACACCAGTACACTCATTCGATACAATATTCACCACACAGGGCAGTATGTTATTTACAAGAATACCATCTAATCTATTGTCAAAGCTATACTTAGCGATTAAGTGTGCCACCTTATTGGCCGAACGGCTAATCTTTGACAATTGAAGATTGTTGGTCAACTTCGAGATGCTCAATGCTTTCATCTTTAGGTCACGCATAGCAGACCTGTCATAGTCCCCCGATGCAAGACACGCTACCACAAAAGCGCAATCAGTCTATAAAATTACAGGATTATGAAGAGAAATACCTATGTAGAGACCGACAATGCAAGCCCTAAGCTCCGCTTCCTCCACGCTTTGACAGGCATCAATGAAATCCCACGACCAAATTTATACTAAAAATATCAATATCTACAATACTAATTATAATGAGTATAAGAACTACGTTTTACAATGAGCGTAAAAATATTGATTTGACATTGTGAATGTTGATACTCCCTCCGTCTAGGTGAGTAAGTCATCTTAGGCTGTGCACCATGACCAAGGAGGAGGGGAAAACGAGAGACATTAATGTTTATTTGCTAGTTAAATAGTATTGCATGCAATGAACTGACCACTGCATGTCATGTTTGATAGTCTCAGGTCATTAAAAACATGCACACCCTCATCTCTTATTGGTTGATATGTCAAGAAACAAGAAACGAGGTAGAAGTTAATGCACTGCGCCTATGTGTTTTGGGATTATTTGGTTTTCATAAGATGACTTACACACCTAGCTATTAGAGTACCACTACCTCCCTTCTAGTTTAAAGGGCTCGACTAAAAAATTTCACCTACTCTTAGCAAGATAGTAGAGGCGGTGGAATAGTTTTTGAAGTCTGCAAAATTACTCAACTAATGCTGTCGTTCTTCACAAAAAAATGTGTTTACCAATACATCATGAACACTAGTTACTCTAACCCCCCTCTCTTCTTTAATTCTTTGCCACATCAGCATGTTTGCTATTCCCGTGTGCATGATACCAGCTAAGATACCACAATGATGGCCAGCCTTAATCATCGCATGCAATAATTTAGTGCACCTTGAAATATGAACATGTGTGGGGCGTGTATGTTTTTAGTGACTTGAGACTATACCTAGCCTAGCATGCAAGATGACTTATTATGCATTGTTCCCCATACCTGCAGGAAGCCCGTTTGTCTCCAAATCTTTTCCTCTCCATGTGTGGAAATAATATGCTTGACAAACTCTCCTTCTCCCTCCGGCGGTCCCACCACTCCACCCCGTGTGAAAAAATCTGCATGCATGACTCTCCTCCCCCCACGCTCGTCCAATCCGTTGTGACCAACAATATTTCCACCCCTTCGCTCCCCCATAATTTACTCCAACAAATATGCCCATGTAGCTTTTACTTAACTTCAGGTGCATTGGGTCACTGACATACGGGCCCAGCAGTGTACTAGCCCACATGTCAGTGATGCAACTGGACCTGCAGTTAAGTTAGTGCAGCTCAATCCATATCTTATGTAGGTGTGCCATTGCTCACTACAAATACAGCGCCTCCCACGACATCGCTATCTCCTCCCCCTCACGTTCACGTTCATCGCTATCTCCTCCCCCTCCCTCTCACGTCGACCACCATGGCATCGCCCCTCCCAAGCCCTAGGAGCCCCTCGCTGCACGGCGCGGACGGTCACGCGTCGCCGTTCCGTTCCTTGCCGCCACTAGTTGAGGAGGACGCGTCGGCGTTCCACTCCTCGCCGCTACGCGACGCGTTGCCGTTCTGTTCCTCGCCGCCACTAGTCGAGGAGGACGCGTTGGCGTTCCGCTCCTCACCGCGACACGACGCGTCGCCGTTCCGTTCCTCGCCGCCACTAGTCGAGGAGGACACGTTGGTGTTCCGCTCCTCACCGCAACGCGTCGAGGTGGACGCGTCGACGTTCCCAATCTCGCTAGCACGTGCAACGGAGGACGCGTAGGCTCCCCACTACGAGGAGAATGCCGCGCCGCCCGCCGAGCCCCCCAGCCTTGAGGAGCTTTGGAAAGAAATGGATGTCGCCTTGTGGGAGGCTTTGCCTCCAGCAGAGCGCGCCAAAATAGAGGCGGAGAAGAAGGCCGAAGAAGAGAAGCGCACCGCGCAACAAGCTTTCTGGGAGATCTATGTCGCGTCCGAGAGAGTCAAGCAATTGGTTCTTTGGCAGAAGGCTCGTGCGAGGGCCATGAGGGTGGCAGAGGATGCCCGTGCCGACGCCCTGAGTGCAGTCGGGCCCAAGCGCCTCATCTATGCTTGGCGGTACGTGGACCGGGTGCACACTTCTAGCCAGGAGGAGTACCTGTTGGCGCCGGATCACCACACCGGTGAGACCGCGCTCGCCCGCCGGCAAGCCACCAATCAGCACCTCGCGAGTTGCAAGGCTGAGGAAGCGGCGTTGTGTCGGCGCGCTAGGAAACGGCCACGCACCAGGGCACTCGTGGCGCACCGCAATCGCTCCTGTGAGCGCCGTGGCTTTTAGGAGGAGTATAATTTTTGTTTCGTAAGGCGATCTCATTAGTTTTGGGACACAAATGATAAATCCCGAACATTCAGGAATTTTTAGCATCCTTAATTAAGTATATAAAAGGGAAAGTTTGGAAACATTGTGTATTATTACGCATTTTGCAAGTACGTGCATATAGCACAAACTTTACTATATACTATCGGACTACACGTCTCTCTCGATATATGCTTGCAGACTGTGCTACTCCCTCTGTCCAGGTCACTAAGTCATCTTTGGTTGTGCACGGTGACCAAGGAGGGAAGACTTGTACACCTAGACGGAGGGAGTACTACTATTACTTATGCACGTGCAAATGCACGTTTTAACATTACGATGCGGTTTTTGTAAAAGTAGAAAAACAACACTAGTCAAGCTTGTGAAATGATTCAATGCAAAACAAATGCAAAAATTCTCGTTTGATTGTTTACTTTTAGCTTCCTTCTCAGTGGCTATTTCTCTGTCGTACTTTGTACAGAGTATCTCACTGGTTGGAAAGGCATGCAAATTCCCAAACCGCTTCCTACACTCTGTATACATAGTAGAAACATGAATTCTACCATGATTTCGAACAGGAAGGACAGAAACACATACGGTGCAACGGGAGCAGCACCGTTGGTGTTGAGGTTGTCGCCCATGTCGTTGAGGAAGAGGTTGCCGAGGTCGGGGAAGAAGTCGTCGTTGGTGATGTCGTGGCTGCCACCAGTCGCGAGAGTGCGCTCCCCAGATTTCAACAGCGCCCGCCGAATGGAGCGTAGGAGGAAGTGGATGTAGCCTGTAGGGGACGTTGCGGCCGCCGAATGGAGCGCGGGAGTAGCACATGAAGCAATAGATGGTGTCCTTACTAGTACTCCCTAGTCTCTATCTATCTATATCTATATATATATCTACTCTTATAGAAAACCGAGTTGGTGATGATGGTATGCCTACCATCTTGTAATATAGACCTCCGATCTATATCTGACGGATAGAAAGCCAACTATGACAATTTTACAAAAGATACCCACACCTCTCTCCACATTTACAGATAAGGCCTTACCTCGTGCTCCTCCCTATGTCTCTATCTCTACAAGTACTTTTTTTATAACAAATCGAATAGTGCTGCGCCGTCCGCTGCACACCCGGCTGAACACGCCTCTTCGCCTCCATCATCACCAACTGAGTCTTTTATAGGAGTAGGAGTAGAGAAAAAACCGAGTTGGTGATGATGGTGTGCCATGCAATGCACATGCATCTTGCTATTTTTTTGCATATAAGTCCAAACACCATGTAGACACGGTCTTTGAGCACGGTTCGTAGTCGTTCCACGATCGGGCATCAAAGTTTGTAACTATTTTAGATTAGAATATACTACTCCTCCGGTGCTAGTAGTAGAGCAGAGTCCTACTCTACTACTCAACTCTAGCAAGCTAGGGAATAGTACTGTAGTAGGTACTGTAGGGAGTACCAGTACTGTGATCACTCAAGCAAGTTGTCTGGCATCGATATGACCCTACGTTGCTGGTACGTGTCTCGTGAGTCAAGCGGTGTGCTGTAGTCATCATCACCTGTCCACTTACCGCAGCACATATTCGCTTCTCCATCTTTGTCCGCACATAATCTCGTCTAAGCTTCCATCCCCGCTAAGGCGCCTCCCCCTCGTCCAAAACCCAAGCACTAACAATGGCATAACCGAGCAGCGTCCGCCGAAAGAGTGGCTGGAATTCGCTCCCCACAGAGGTAATCAAGCTCATTGTTTCGCGTGTGGACAATCTCAGTACCATGCCGCTCTCCGCGTGCTCGTCGGGGCTATACCATTTACTCAAAGCCCTCAGGCGGAGCTTTTTAAGCCAGCTCCTTGCTTGCTGATGCCGCCTGATCTTCAGAAACAGCATGTCACGCAGCATAACGATCGTAGGGTGGCGAGCATCAACCCCCTTCACTGCGATCCGATCCCGTCAGCCTCAGCTACATTAACGATATGTACTGGGTCGGCATGAACACGTCTTGGATTGTGCTCGTCGACGGTCGCGGCAGCTGGATGCTCGTGGAGGTCTACACCCGACGATTGATCTCCCTTCCTTCGATTAACACTGTAGTGCTTTGGCACCGCGGCCCAGAATACTCGGAATCTTACAGTAGCCAACATGATACCAAGTTTGATTTGCTCAAGGTTGTAATCTTCCAAGTGCCCACAAGATCTGGGAATTATAAATATTTCAGGCTAATTGCGTTCTTCAACCGCGGACTCGCCTATCTGACAGGTCACTACAGTAAGTGGATAATTCTGCACGTCCATCGCAGGATCATACATCCTCCATTGTTCTCTGATGCCATTGAACACAAGGTCTTCATTTACGCTGTCGACTCCTTCTATGGCTGGAGGTATTGCTGGCCTACTCCAGTCATCGCTACAAACGGCTGTTACAGCAGTATGTTACTTTCCTATGATATCATGATGGCTTGCTTATATTACTGTCAACATTTACTGAAAAAATATTCATGCTCATAACATGTTGTTCTTAAGATTGACTAAATCAAGAGCCCTTTTTTATTTGACTCCAACTTGATATGATGTTGTAGGCTGCTTGGTGTCCCTACCCTTCCTAATCCCAGAACCTTTCAAAGAAAAGCGGCATGGCAATTGCAGGTGGTTCCTGGCTCGATCACACGACGGCGAAAGATTGATTATCGTTCGCACGTACCGGACTGTTGGGGAATGTTGCATAAAATAAAAAATTTCCTACGTTCACCAAGATCAATCTATGAGTTCATCTAGCAACGAGAGAGGGGAGTGCATCTACATACCCTTGTAGATCGCGAGCGGAAGTGTTCAAGAGAACGAGGTTGAGGGAGTCGTACTCGTCGTGATCCAAATCACCGGAGATCCTAGCGCCGAACGGACGGCACCTCCGTGTTCAACACATGTACGATCAGCATGACGTCTCCTCCTTCTTGATCCAGCAAGGGGGAAGGAGAGGTTGATGAATTTCCAGCAGCACGACGGCATGGAGGTGGATGTAGCAGGGATCCCGGTAGGGCTTCGCCAAGCGTCTGCGGGAGGGAGAGGTGTAGCAAGGGGGGAGGGAGGCGCCAAGTGCAAGGGTGCGGCTGCCCTCCCTCCCCCCTCTATATATAGGGTCCCCAGGGGGGGCGCCGGCCCTAGGAGATGGGATCTCCTAGGGGGGCGGCGGCCAAGGGGGGTGCCTTGCCCCCCAAGGCAAGTGGAGGCGCCCCCTCCCCTAGGGTTCCCAACCCTAGGCGCAGGGAGGGGGCAAGGGGGGGTGCACCAGCCAACCAGGGGCTCCTGTTCATCCAGCCTCCACCGCGCGCTACTCCACTGGCTACTGTTCAACCACCCCTCCACCATCTACTGTTCATCCAGCCCTCCACTGTCTAGTGTTCATCCAGCCCTCCACACCACGGGGTCCTGTTCAACCACCCCTCCACGGCCACCCCTCCACCGTCTACTGTTCATCCAGCCCTCCACACCACGGGGTCCTGTTCATCCAGAGGCAACGCCACCGCTCACTCTTCATCCAAACCCCCCCGCAACGCTCACTGTTCATCCAATCGATCGGCTTCAGTTAGCAGCAGTAGCGAAGGAATCGCTCCATCGGGTTCAGTTAACAGCCATTGATCCATCGCTCGGGTTTAGTAACGCGTAGCCTACAGTGCAATCGCTCGGGTTCAGTTAGATCCCAACGCCTCGCTCGGGTTCAGTTAGAGCCAACGCCTCGCACGTGTACGAGAGAAACGCGCATCGCTCCGCCCCCTCGCTTCTACCACAGTTTTTTCCGTCATGGACGGCCCAAAGAATGTCATGCAGCTGCTTCTCCGGCCCGCCCAGGACGAAAAGCCCATTTTCTGTCATGATTTTTTGTCATAGAAGTAGGAGCCCACCACATCTATGATGATACCGGGTTTTGTCACAATTATCATCATAGAAGTGCCATATGTATGACAGAAAAAATTTCGTTTGGCCCAAAATGTCACGGATGTGTCTTTTTTTGTAGTGCATAGAGGGATCACAAAGCAAAACTCATAATTAATTCAAACCAAAACTTTATTCTACTAGATCAAGATATTACCAAAAGGATCGAACTGAGGAAAATGGTAAAGATAGGAGTGTGATGGTGATACGATACCAGGGCAACTCCCCCAAGCTTGGTAGTTGCCAAGGGGAGTGCCCATACCCATGTGATTATGGCCTCAGAGGTGGTGAAGAAGGAGTTGTTGATGATGTAGGCTTGTCGTCCGTCTTCCAAGGCATAGGCTCACCATCATAGAAGGATGATCGAGTCTCCGGGATCCTCAAATCTGCTGCCAAACTCATCCTCTTGAATCTATATTCATACTCACAGTTTTGGTTTTGCAGGTCATAGATCTGGGCTTGGAGGTGCTTGATTTTCTCATGAAGCTTGAAGATGGTCTCCCCAATGTTCTTGGCGTCCAGCTTGTGGTTGTTGGTGAATTCCACGATCATCATCTGGTTGGCGTTAAGTCCACGCTCCACCATCCCTTGGCACTTGAAGACTTGTTGTTCCATAGCTTCGAGCTTTGTCTCCACACTTCTGGTATGCCTTGGTCCCTCCACATCGCGGATGTGCAGCACCCCCTCCCGCATCTCAATGGTCTAAGGGAGATGCAGCACCTTCGCGAGATAGGGGTTGATGACCCTCTCAAAAAACTTGTCCTTGGGAGCACTTGGAGACGTCATGATGCTCTAGATCTGTCAGAAAAATAGCTCGAAATGAAAACAGAGGATATTTGCGTGACATGGTGGTCAAAACCTTCGGGAGATTATATAATGAATTTTTACTGACCAAAAGAAGTATCGTGCAAGAAAACAGAGTCCGAAGAGCACACGACGTGCCCACGAGGCAGGGGGCGTGCCCAGTAGGGGTGGGCACGCCCTCCACCCTCGTGGAGGCCTTGTGTCCTTCCCGGACTACTTCTTATTTTCCTATTTTCTTAAATATTCCAAAACGGAGAAAAATTGCTATTAGAACTGTTTTGGAGTCGGTTTACTTACCGTACCACCTACCTGTTCCTTTTCAGAGTCTGAAACGTTCTGGAAAGTGTCTCTTATGTATTCCTCCGGGGTCACGTTTCAATTATATTAGTTTCAACATTTATAGGATTACCTGAGATATAATGTTTGATTCTTTGGCCGTTCACCACCTCCGGATTTGTGCCTTCGAAGTTGTTGATTTTTATGGCACCAGAACGATAGACCTCCTTGATAACGTAAGGGCCTTCCCATTTAGAGAGAAGTTTTCCTGCAAAAATCTTAAACGAGAGTTGAATAGAAACACATAATCACCTACGTTAAACTCACGCTTTTGTATCCTTTTGTCATGCCATGTTTTAACCTTTTCTTTAAACAGCTTGGCATTCTCATAAGCCTGGGTTCTCCATTCATCAAGTGAGCTAATATCAAATAACCTATTCTCACTGGCAAGTTTGAAATCATAATTGAGCTCTTTAATAGCCCAATATGCGTTATGTTCAAGTTCGAGAGGTAAGTACAAGCTTTCCCATAAACCATTTTATACGGAGACATACCCGTAGGATTTTTATATGCAGTTCTATAGGCCCATAATGCATCATCAAGTTTCTTGGACCAATTCTTTCTAGATCTATTAACAGTCTTTTGCAAAATTAATTTGAGCGCTCTATTACTCAACTCTACTTGACCACTAGACTGTGGGTGATATGAGATGCAATTCTATGATTAACATCATACTTAGCAAGCATTTTATGGAAAGCACCATGAATAAAATGTGAACCACCATCAGTCATTAAGTATCTAGGGACTACAAGCCTTGGAAAAATAACTTCTTTAAGCATCTTAATAGAGGTGTTATGATCAGCACTACTAGTTTGTAACATCCCAAATTTTCAATTTGGAATGTTATACAATAGATCATCTTGGCATATCATATTTTATTTCATTTTGGCTTGATCCCAGAAATTTCACGCAACTCAAGGACCCACAGAGAGAGTTGGAGATTTCGTTATTTTCATATTTGAGTTTTCTCAAATTTTGAAAATAGGATCATTTAATTTTAATTATTTTATCTTCAAATATTCCTTATATAAAAACAAAAGAGAGGGGATAAAATGACTTTCCCAAAATAAAGATATATTGGTGATTTAATAATAAAATCAATTAAGATTTTATTTCGGTGTTTTATCGCTATTTTATTTGAATTAGGAAAAATGCACGTTTTTCAAATTTTCATTTTAGACCCAAATAAATATTCATCTTGTCCAGATTATTTTTAGAGGATGGGGAAAATTTATTTCGGGATTTTTGGAGTTCGTTTAGTATTTCTTTTCTTTCTTTTTTTGCACGTCGTAATTATTTAAAAAAAAAAGGTTACCGCCTTACCTGGCCGTGTCCGACCTGGACACTGCGGCCGGGCGGTTTTTAAAGGCCGACGGCCCGCCCCAGGCCAAAACCCTAGCTGCCACCCCCGCCCCGCCCCGAGATCCGCACCGCTGCCGCCGGATTCCGACGCCGCCGCCGACGCCGCGCCTC
>NC_041381.1:189262651-189275909 GCF_002162155.2 Triticum dicoccoides
CCACCACCCACCGCCGCCGCCATCGCCCCGCCCCGTCGGAGCCCGTCACCGGACCTTGGCGGAGGTAGCCGCCCCACCGCCGGCGGTTTTCTAAGAAAAACCGCCTGTTTTTTTTATAAAAACTGTGGTCTATTTTATTTTAATATATCGGTTTAGTTTTTTTTTGTTTTATTTATTTCATGGACGTTCGTCCGTACGTTCGTTTTAACGAACGGTTTTCGTCGTTTAGCCGCAGACAGCGAACGTTCGTTCGTTAGCCTGTTCGCCCGTTTTTCTTTTTCTCGGATTTTCCGCGATTATTTTCGATCGTGATTTCTGATCCAATTTTCGTTCTAGTATAACTTTTCGCTCGTTTATCGGAATCAGGCGATTCAAGCGCCTAGAGTTTCGTCTCGAAACCCTCTCTCCGTTTAACCAACTCAAACAAGTTTTTCTACTGTAAAATTTGACTTAGGTCCTGATTAGTAAATGAAGTTTGTTTCTTTCGCCGTCTGACTTTCGTTGCTTCGTTTGATTTGATTCTTTTTGCAAACCGGAGTTCTTAAGTTGAACTTTCGGGTTAGATCTCTTATTTGAGTTTTACCCGTGCATTAGATGAGTGCTTATTGTATGCTTGTTTGTTTGCGAAAGAGTACCCGGAGTGCGCCGCTTGCTACTACGAGTCTCTAGGTTCCACGGATCATCAGCAAGGCAAGTAACACTTTGATCATACCTCTTTACTACCCAGTTTTATTGCATTAGCTCAATCCTCAAACAATTGCATGATTAGGATCTGTTTAACATGTGGGTTTTGGGAAAGTAGATGAGGTAGAACCTATTACCAGTTTTATTATCAAACCTTTGGGAGTTACTTCTGTGTTTGCTTATACCGTTATGCTATGCTAGTAGACGTGGATTGGGTGAGTGTATCCATGACAGATGTGAGATTGTTAAGTTAATGGTTTACTTAAGGTGGCAACTTTAATACACATCTGGGTGGACTGAGGCACCTGGGGAACCCAGTGTTGCCTGTATTTTTGGAAATCCCGGGGTACCGTGTGATTCTCCTATGGAATGCCACCCAGGCTCAAAGGGATCATGAGATTATTCATGCTAGAAACTTCCGTGTGCAGCCGCAAGCTACTATGGGCTTTAGCATAGTTGATTAAGTCATGTGAACTCTTATAGTGGTAGACTAGCAGATGTAGGGGAAAGTAGGTGTAACTGTCTACCCATCGTAAGGTGCAAACGCTTCTGAAAGACTATGTCTCGGTCATCCGTTTCTCAAACACCATGTAGTGCGAGAATTCCAACGGAGGAGATTGAGTCTTGCGGGGAAAAGTGCGCAAACCTCTGTAGAATGTATAAACTAATCATGGTTAGCCGTGTCCCCGGTTATGGACGTTTTGAGTATCTAGTACCTGGATTATCATGTGAATCTCATCATGTTCTTTAATTTAGTTTCTTGGGTTTTAATGGTGATGCTTAATTGGGATTGAGTTGGGTGAACCTTCTCAATGTTTAACAACCACCATGATAGTTAAATAAGATTTATTCCTTTGCTGTAGGGAAAAATTGGCTTTATGCAAAACTGTAACCATAGAGCTTTCCACCAGCCATATATGCATGTAGTATAGCATTATTTCTGTTCATTACTCTCTATGTGTTACATTGCCAGTATATTCCATGTGCTGACCCATTTTCAGGCTGCAACGTTCATGTTGCAGACTTTTCAGACGACGAGTAAGGTGCCCTAGGTCGTGGTCTTATACTCAGTGATGCCGTTGGAGTTGATGGACTCGCTTTATCTTCCAAGCCTTCCGCTGTTATCGTTATTAGATGGCCTTAAGCCATATTTATTGTAATAAGTTCTCTTTTGAGACATTCGATTTAATAAGTGTGTGATTGCTACTCTGTTATAAATCCTTCAAGTATTGTGCGTATCAGCATTACCGATCCAGGGATGACACTGATGCACAGAGATCAGACTATTTGAGGTCTGGTCGATACAAGATGGTATCAGAGCACACGCTGACTGTAGGACACAACCACTAAGCTAAAGCTCTAGATCACTACTCTCTTGTCATTTCTGACTCCTCGTCTTTTCTACTCTTTTAGGATGGCAGATGCAAGGAACAAGTTCACTAAACCGGATGAAGATACACCCTTTGGACGCCACTTGAAGGAAGTCACTAGATACCTGAACATCGAAGTGCCAAGCTTCATCGGGACCTACATCGCCACTTTACTAGAAGAGGAGCGTTGAATGATTCAAGATCAAGTTCCAGGAAGGACGTTCATGCCCGTCACTGAGCCCATAGAGTTTTCCTTTGATGCACCAACCTAGAGTCTAGGAAAGAGCATGGCAGCCCACATCACCATGGGATGCATTGGAGAAGTTTACCACAAGGATCTCAAGGATACTATTTACCAGATTTGTGGTTGCCGAGATAAGCAATGGGAGATGATCAGTACCAGGAAGGATAGATCAATTGTAGCTTTCATCCAGGAGCTAAACCAGCACATTCATCACCAGGAGAACCAGATGTGCACAAGCATGATAGATCTGAAGAAAGCATTGACCAATATCACGGAGCTGGAAGAAGAATGTAAGTCAACATGCGATGGATATGAGGAAGAAATGACGACACTCGTGGAGAAGAATGATGATCTGAAGAAGAAGCTAAAAGTATTCATGGGATTCCCCGTGACTGGAGGAGATGACGATGATTGCACTTGCCCGGAAAGCTACATCATCATCGACGACACCAACTCGGACCCAGATGATAGTGATGATGACTTTGTTGATGATGGTGGAGCAGATATCATGGAGTCCTCGACCGAACAATTTTTCTACTCGACCACCATAACAGTAGTAATATTTCCCATGTATATAGTATAGTCCGAGCACTTTTGTAACGATAGTTAGACCATTGTATGCCCTTGTTTGAATTGATTGAAGTGATATTGTTTGTGTTTGTCTCATGTGCATGTGGGTAGTGTTTTCTCTATAGACCTCATTCTATTCTGTATTCTCATCTTTTCTAAACCCTCAGATACCTCCGAGACATGACAATGGATTTGCTTTCCCACCGGAGCTCACTCAGTTGATCTAGCAGCAGAATGCATTGATGCAGATGTTAGTCCAGAATCAGAATCAGGGGATCAACAACAACAACAACAACAACAACAACAACAACAACAAAAACAACAACAACCCACCACCGCCACCACCTGTTGATCACTTAGCCTGTTTCTTGAGGCTGAATCCGCCGGTGTTCTCCAGTAGCACCGAGCCGATAGTTGCAGATGATTGGCTCCATAAGATGGGAAGGGAGTTGACAACTGCAGGATGCACAGATGCAGAGAAGGTGCATTTTGCCGCACATCATCTTGATGGACCCGCAACATCATGGTGGGAGAATTTCACAGCCACTTATCCCATCGACACTGTCACATGGGACCAGTTTCAGCAGGCTTTCCGTACTGCTCATGTTTCAGCAGGAGCTATGGCCATGAAGAAGCGTGAGTTTCGCAACTTGCGCCAAGGAGGACATACAGTTGGCCAGTATGTGGATGACTTTAGTAAGCTAGCACGTTATGACCCAGATGACGTTGCTACAAATGCAGCTAAGTAGGAGAAGTTTCTGGAAGGACTTAATGATGAGCTGAGCATGCAGTTGACGGTAGCAACCTTCAACAACTACCAGGAGTTGGTAGATAGAGCGCTCATGATTGAAGGGAAGCAGCAGCAGATTGACAACCGCAAGAGGAAGTATGGACAAAGAAAGTATAATTCTGGAGCTCAGCAGAAACCTCGTTTTACCTTGAACTCGGGAGGACCTTCTCAGCATACCCATGGAGGAGGGAGCTCACACAACCATAGTGGCCCCAAGAATGGTAATGGAATGGAGGAAGCAACAGCCATAACCATACAAACCCATCAACCCCAGCCAAGAAGGACCTGAGCCACGTCACTTGCTATAAGTGTCAGAAGACTGGACATTATGCCAATGAATGTCCTGAAGCTAAGAATGGAAATGGCAATGGAAGCTCCGGGAAGAAGCCGAACCCTTTCAATAGGGGACAAGTGAACCACGTTAGCATGGAGGAGGTTGAAGCCCAGCCAGATACAGTAATTGGTAAGTTTTTGGTTAAGTCATTTACTGCAATCATTCTTTTTGATACTGGTGCATCGCATTCATACATATCAAGGGGATTTGTGGATAAGTATAAACCGCCCACTAAGGTTCTTAGAACACCTATGTTAGTAAGCTCGCCAGGAGTGGAGTATATGGCCAGTCAAGGATGTTTTCAGGTGCCATGGACCATAGGTAGGCATGTTTTCCCCTCAGATTTAATCATTTTGGAGTCGCAAGGTTTGGATGTGATTCTAGGTATGGATTGGCTATCGATGTATGGAGGAAACATCGATTGAGCCAGCAAGTCAATTTTTCTTACCACCCCAGAAGGAAGAAGGATCAAGTATGTATCCCGGCATGAGCCAAAGAGGACTAAAGTGAAATCCTTATCAGGAGTTGTACAAGAGGAAGTACCAGTGGTGAAGGATTTCCCTGGTGTATTTCCAGAAGAATTGCCAGGCATGCCACCGGATAGAGACATTGAGTTTTTGATTAAGCTTTTGCCAGGCACAGGGCCGATATCTACGAGACCGTACAGGATGCCCGTAAAGGATTTGGAGGAAATTAAGAAGCAGATTAAGGAGATACTAGATAAAGGCTATATTCGCCCAAGTTCTTCACCTTGGGGATCGCCAGTGCTTCTAGTGGAGAATAAGGATGGATCATTGAGGATGGTTGTTGGTTATCGAGGACTGAATGAAGTGACAATCAAGAACAAGTATCCACTGCCGATGATCAATGATCTGTTTGACCAGTTGCAAGGAGCTAAGGTATTTTCCAAGATCAATCTGCGATCAGGATACCACCAGCTGACGATTCGAGAACAGGATATACCAAAGATTGTCGGCGTTCTAGGAACGGGGGTCCCTAGACTTGCCTGCCTGTGGCCTGCGGCGTGGCTAAAGTGGTGGCCCAGTACGGCCCATCTTCATCAACACAAGATTCAAGACTATCGCAAGGGGCCAAGCATCACGGTGCGGACGACGCAAGGCTTCCTCAGGAACGGCCTCGCCAGGCAGGCTCGTGAGGAGGCGGAGAGATCAAGGCAGGGTACCTCACGAGCTGCTCGTGACGCAAGCCATGACGATCGAGACCAGGCGGCCGCCAGGCGGGCGTCGGCCTACGCAGTGTCGTTGTTTCCTCTTTGGTGCGAAGGGGGCAAGCACAGACACGGAGTACCGAGGCACCAGGAAAAGGTTGCCATTTCAGTGTAACGAGACCAAGACCATCGGAGCAGCAGGATGGAGGTCACCGTGGAGCCCAAGACGGCGTCATCGCGAGTGCCTTTGGCAGCAGAAGAACAACTTTAGTCAAGATAACTTGTACTAGATGTTCCCCTTCAAAATGGCCGTTGTTGGCGCCCTTCCCGCTCAATATTTGGGAAGAGGCCCAGGGCCTCTATATATAGGACTAGCCACCACAGTAGAGAGAGGGCCAGTGGGGAGGCAGATCGAGTGCTCATTAGAGAGAGAGGCGATCGAACTCACCCAAGCAGTTCATCGCACCAGCTTAAGAACACCTTTCGCGAGGCTGTTCTTCCCCTGTACTGTTCATCATCAGCCTCTGAGGCAATCCACCACACCACACACTGGAGTAGGGTATTACACCAGAACGGTGGCCCGAACCAGTATAAATCTCGTTTCCCTCTTGTTGTTCATCGTTCTAGCTTAGATTCTCATGAGGCGACCGGACATAGATCGGTAGGGGAGAGATCTTCGTGCGCACCCCAGAGTTCGAACCTTAAGGGTCTGCCGAAACCCAACATCCGACATTTGGCACGCCAGGTAGGGGTGCGCCGGAGCTCTCCCTTCCATCGACCCATTCTCCATCAGCGCCGCGCTCCGCCTTCATGGCGGCCAACGCACCGTCTGCTCCGGCTGTCGATGCCGACGCGGAAACCAGGGGGCTCCGAGCCCTGGCCCCCGCCTTGCGACAGGTGCGGTGGCCAAACAAGTTGAAGCCGGACATGCCGCCGCGCTACGACGGCGCGGCTGACCCACTGGCTTTCCTGCTGGCATATGAAGAAGCCATCCTCAAGGCCGGAGGCGACGACAAGGTCATGGCTAACTGGCTGCCCATGGCCCTCACTGGCATCCCGCGCATGTGGCTGCTCCACTTGCCGGCGGCTTCTGTGGCCTCCTGGGAGGAGTTGCACAACCTCTTCCTCACCCATCATGCTGCGCTGGCACCCCCAGTCGCCGCAGCCATCCTGGGCGAATCGCAGGCACCACCTTCGAGCCACCACGTCAAGCCGTTCGCCCGCTAGATCGGCGCCGTCCTCAAGCGCCGTGAAGCCCCCTCAGGCTGGGTGGCACCCAAGGCTGATTTGACCTTCAGCTCGGACGATCACCCCTCCAACACCACCTGTTCGGGCGCACTCCCGATGCTATGAACCCCCACCATCTGCCAGGTGGCCATCACCAGGACCCTCATCGACGGTGGTGCCGGCCTCAATGTGCTCTCGGTGGAGGCCTTCAGGCTCCTCCACGTGCCGCTAGAGCGGCTTCAACCCAGCAGGCCCTCTTCGGGCGTCGGAGGCAGTTCCACCGGCTCCCTGGGGCAGATCCGCCTCCCGGTGACCTTTGGCACCTAGACAACTTCCGCACGGAGCTGATCGAATCCGACATCGCCCCCATCAGCCTCCGATACAACGCCATCCTCGGCTACCCAGCCTTGGCCCAGTTCATGGCAGCGACTCACCCAGCGTACAACCTCATGAAGATGCCCGGGAGCAGCGGCGTCGTCACCATGTCCGGAGACACAAGGGATGCGCTGCAGACGCTCAAGCTTGCTTTCAAGACGGCCGCGGTGGCGCAGCCCGCCAGCGCATATATCCTCGAGCCCAAGGGGGCTGCGCCGGCCAAGAAGAAGCATCTATTCACCCAAGAGAAAGCGGAGACCAAGCAAGTACCGATCGACGAGGATGGATCCTCCGACGCCACCTTCACCATAGGCGCCAACCTTGATCCTGAACAGGAGGAGGCCTTGGTGAAATTCTTGCATGCAAACAAGGAAGTGTTTGCGTGGGAACCTGATCAGCTGGCAGGGGTCCCAAGGGATGTGATTGAACATCATCTCAATGTGTGCCCCAACATGCGCCCCGTGAAGCAGAAGGCGAGGCAACAATCCACTAAAAAGCCGACCTTCATCGTCCAAGAAACCCGCAAGTTAGAGGCAGCAGACGTCATTCGCGAGGTCCGCTATCCTGAATGGCTGGCCAACCCTGTTGTTGTGCCAAAAAAGGGAGGAAAGGAATGCATGTGTGTTGACTTCACCAACCTCAACAAGGCCTGCCCACAGGATCCATTTCCACTCCCTCGCATCGACCAGATCATCAACTCTACCGCCGAGTATGACCTATTGTGCTTCTTGGATGCCTTCTCGGGCTATCACCAGATCAAGATGGCGGTAGAAGACGTAGAGAAAACGGCCTTCCTGACCCCGTGTGGAGTTTACTACTATACCTGCTGAAAGTGCAACTATCCCTCGATGGTTTTGGTAATTCATAACAACATATATCTCATTGAGCTAATGCTATTCCAAGACTATTATTTTAGGAAAACTCAATGAATGGAAATGGATGATGAAAGTGGATCCCTCAAAATACTAAGGACAAAGGATTGGCTCAAGCTCAAAAGCTCAAGACTCTTCATTTTACATTTTAGTGATCCAAGATCACATTGAGTCTATAGGAAAGCCAATACTATCAAGAAGGGATGAGGTGTTGCTTAATGAGCCTCTTGCTTCATGTGCTTAGTGATATGCTCCAAAACCCTCAACTACTTTGCCACATCCACAAATGACCTAAACCTAAAGCCAAAATCGGTCACACCGATTCTTTCTATCCGGCGCCACCGATTCCAAAAGTCATAGCCACTGCCACAAACCCTAAGCAAATCGGTCTTACCGATAGGGATCTCGGTCTCACCGAGATGGGATTGTAATCTCTCTGTTTCCCTTCGTAACGTTTCGGTCTAACCGAAGTGAGTGATCGGTCCCACCGAGATTGCAATGTAAACTCTCTGTTTCCTTTTTGTAACATTTCGGTCTCACCGAAAAGAGCAAATCGGTCCCACCGAGTTTACCTGACCAACTCTCTGGAAAGCTTATTACCAAAATCGGTTTCATCGAGTTTGTGTAATCGGTCCTACCGAGATTATGTTATGCCCTAACCCTAACCGAATCGGTCTAACCGAGATGCATGTCAGTCCCATCGAAAATCACTAACGGTCACTAGGTTTACTAAATCGGTCTGACCGAGTTTAAAGATTCGGTCCCACCGAGTTTGGTAAATTGTGTGTAACGGTTAGATTTTGTGTGGAGGCTATATATACCCCGCCACCTCCTCTTCATTCGTGGAGAGAGCCATCAGAACGAACCTACACTTCCAACTTACCATTTCTGAGAGAGAACCACCTACTCATGTGTTGAGGCCAAGATATTCCATTCCTACCATATGAATCTTGATCTCTAGCCTTCCCCAAGTTGCTTTCCACTCAAATCTTCTTTCCACCAGATCCAAAACCTATGAGAGAGAGTTGAGTGTTGGGGAGACTATCATTTGAAGCACAAGAGCAGGGAGTTCATCATCAACGCACCATTTGTTACATCTTGGAGAGTGGTTTCTCCTAGATTGGCTAGGTGTCACTTGGGAGCCTCCGACAAGATTGTGGAGTTGAACCAAGGAGTTTGTAAGGGCAAGGAGATCGCCTACTTCGTGAAGATCTATCACTAGTGAGGCAAGTCCTTCATGGGCGACGACCATGGTGGGATAGACAAGGTTGCTTCTTCGTGGACCCTTCGTGGGTGGAGCCCTCCGTGGACTCGCGCAGTCGTTTGTCACGCCCAATATGCGATACTATCCTAAAGAGACTCGAAGGTCCCACCAAGGATAGAACCGCATATTGATACGCTTTTGCAAGGTGGATATCATTACATCAACATTACATAACAGACGGGGATCATACAAGAGGCATACAATGCCACACGAATACAACATCATCTTACATAAGATCAACATTCGACTACGGATGAAACACAAACAGAAACTCAAACGACATCCACCCTGCTAGTCCAGGCTGCCGACCTGGAACCTATCCCCTGATCGAAGAAGAAGCAGAAGAAGAACTCCAAACAAGCAAACATCACTCTCGCGTCATGATCATCGCATAACCTGTACCTGCAACTGTTGTTGTAGTAATCTATGAGCCATGAGGACTCAGCAATCCCATTACCATGGGTATCAAGACTAGCAAAGCTTAAAGGGAAAGGAAGGGGTAAAGTGGCGAGGCTGCAGCAGTGACTAGGCATATATGGTGGCTAACATACGCAAATAAGAGCGAGAAGAGAGCAAGCGGAACGGTCGTGAAGCTAGCAATGATCAAGAAGTGATCCTGAACTCGTACTTACGTCAAACATAACCCAAAACCCTGTTCACTTCCCGGACTTCGCCGAAAAGAGACCATCACGGCTACACACACGGTTGATGTGTTTTAATTCGGATCTGGTGTCAAGTTATCTACAACCGGACATTAACAAATTCCCATCTGCCGCATCACCACGGGCATGGCTTTTGAAAGATTATACCCTGCAGGGGTGTCCCAACTTAGCCCATGATAAGCTCTCGCGATCAACGAAGGATATACCTTCTCCCAGGAAGACCCGATCAGACTCGGAATCCCGGTTTACAAGACATTTCGACAATGGTAAAACAAGACCAGCAAAGGCGCCCGATGTGCCGACAATCCCGATAGGAGCTGCACATATCTCGTTCTCAGGGCAACACCGGATAAGTCAAGCTACGAGTAAAACCAACCCTCAAGTTGCCCCGAGGTGGCCCCGCAGGTTGCTCGGTTCGGACCAGCACTTAGAGAAGCACTGGACCGGGGGGGGGGCTAAAATAAAGATGACCCTCGGGTTGGCTGACCCAAGGGAAAGGTATAGGTGGTGGTGAGGCAAATGGTAAAACAAAGGTTGGGCCTTGCTGGAGGAGTTTTATTCAAAGCGAACTATCAAGGGGGTCCCATAAATCACCCAACCGCGTAAGGAACGCAAAATCTGGGAACATAACACCGGTATGACGGAAACTAGGGCGGCAAGAGTGGAACAAAACACCAGGCATAAGGCCGATCCTTCCACCCTTTACCAAATATATAGATGCATTAATAATATAAGAGATATTGTGATATCCCAACATAATCCTGTCCACCATGGAGCAATCTTCAACTTCACCTGCAACTAACAACGCTATAAAAGGGGCTGAGCAAAAGCGGTAACATAGCCAAGCAACGGTTTGCTAGGAAGGGTGTCAAAGGTTAGAGGTTCATGGCAATTTGGGAGGCTTGATAAGCAAAAGATAGGTAACGCAGCATAGCGATAGAACGAAGCACCTAGCATAGCAATGCTAGTAGTGAGATCCAGGGTAGCGGTCATCTTGCCTGAAATCCCGCAAGGAAGAAGAACGAGTCCATGAAGAAGATGAAGCCACGAAGATGAGCCAAGCGTACACGAATGAATCCTCACGATCGCAACGGAAATAGGAACTATCGAAGAGAAGCACACAACATAGTAAACACGCCACACATGAACAAGACATGATGCACAACCAAGCATGATGCATGACAAAGCTACATGAAGCTACTCATGGCAAGAGATGATGCAAACAAGAACAACACATCAAGGCAAATTTAAATGAGGCCGGAAACAACATATAACAAATCCGGTAAGTCCTCATATGCAATTTTCGAAATTGGTCCAGATCTGAAAAAGCATTAAGTTGAAGTTGTTAAACAGCAAGTTAAGATGCACCAAGATGATCTACATGAAATTCTAGTCAAGTTACATATAAAGTTCATTTAGTTCGGAGCTACGGCCTAGAAGATATGAGCAAAACAAGTTAAACATGTCATTGATGCAAAATGCACCCAAACATCAAGCAAACACCTCAAAACAAGGATGCAACATGATAATAAGAAACTACATGCAATTCTAAGCAAGTTTCATATAGATCACACTCAAAACGGAGCAACGGTTCCACACACACTCCAAACAAGACATAACAACAATCTGCCCAAAACAACAACTAGGCATATTGCAAGCATCAAAACAACATGTTAAGGCATCTCAACATAAGAACAAAAGGCATGGACATGATGTACAGGTAAAGAATAACAAAACATGAACACTGAGCTATCTCCAGAAATCACTAGAACATGCTCAAACACACACGGCAAGATTGCAAACAATAACAGTTCAGACTTTGCAGAAAATAATATCAGGTTGCAATGTTTAGAGCTTTCAAACAACGTGTTACAGGAACTTATCATGGCAAACAAAGGCATAGCATGATACTACTAAATGCATAGAAGAAAAGTCCCTTACTGATCATGAGCCAAAAAGGATCAGAAGATATGTTGGCACCCATGTAAACATAGCAAGTTATATGACAGATTCCAACATGGCAGGAACAATGATAAGTAGGCATGTTGATGAGCTTGTAGCACTCACCACAGAGAAATACATGGCATGTCAAGGCAACCAACAGTAAGAATACATGTTTATGAAGCCAAGCAGGGCAAGAGCAAGTTCATAGGGTGCATGGATCACTAACAACAATCATGGCAACAATTGAACTTAATGTTAACAGGCTGACAGCAACATTATTTAGCAACTTTTGAGCAAGATGGATAGAACATGACATGTATAACAAAACCACCTTAGTGAACATCTCCATATTATGCATAGAATGACTTGTAGCAGCAGGTTTACATAGCATCACGAAATAACAGAAACAGCCTAGCAAAACAGCAACAGCAAGTACACTACTTCACGAGCTCGATTCACTCACCACAAGTCATTACATGACAAGATAAGCATAGCATCAGCAATAAGACATGTTTATTAAGATATTCCATGGCAAGAACAAGTTCATAGCATGCAAGGATCAACTACAACAACCTTGGCAAAATTGAATAACATGCAAGCAATCTGCCAGGAAACATTTTGTAGCAAAAGTAGGGCACGAAAACGACATGCTAGAGTACTCCACAATTTCAAACAGGGGCTTGAATAGATAGAGGAAAACCATATGTTCAAAACATCCTTACAGAAGTATCTCAAAATATGCTTGGATCTCTCTGTAGCATCCAGTTTACATGGCATGAAAATAACAGCAGAACAGGGACATAAATCAGCAACATCACGAAGCCTAGTTTGCATGCTTGTGCTAGTCATCACATTGATCACAAAAATACATGGTAAGCACCTCTGTAAAGAAGACATGGCATAGTTCAAATCGCATGTAGAGCTCATGCCCATAAGATGCACACAATAACTGTAGCAAAAATGACAAATGCACACATTCTGTTAAGAAACAGGAACTAACATTATGAAGCACTCTTGCAACAATGATTCAGGCATCAAGATGAGCTCAAATGAACATGGTGCAATGGAATGAAATGAAGTACTCGTTGAGGCAAACAATTTGACATATTACACGCACAAAACGGAGCTACATGCACAGAATTATGATGCGATGAACATGACAACATTATGCAAAATATTTCGGGGACATGGAGATTTTCGGGGTCAACCTCCAGTTTGCACGGACTTCGAGGCGAGGCGGAGAGCTCGCCAGAGTTTCGCCAGAGAGGACGGGGAAGACGTCGGGGAGGCAGATCCGGGGCCGGGGAGACCTCCTCCGGCCGGATCTCACCGGATCCGGCGCGGGACGGCGAGGAGGCGCGGGGGGGCCGGCGGAGGAAGGCGGCGGCGTCGAGGCGAGTGGACGCCGGCGGTCGGGGCGGCGCGGCGCCGAGGCCGACGAAGGGTGCGGCGCCGGCGGTGAGCTAGGCGGACCGCGACGGAGGCGCCCTCCTCGGGGCCCGACGCGCGAACGGCGAGGAGGCGGCGGGGCAGCGCAGATCCGGCGAGCGGCGGCGCGGCACCGGAGACGCGGCGGAGCACCGGCGGCAGGAGGCGCGCGACGGAGTGGCGGCGGGGCCCGACGAGCGCGGGGCTCGGGCGCCCGCGGGGCGGCGGCGGCGGGGAGTCGGGCTGCATGGGCCTGCAGCGGGTCGAGCGGGCCGGCGCGATGGGGAGGCAATGACGACACGTGTCATGCTGCGGTTGGCTGGGCG
>NC_041381.1:189276184-189283465 GCF_002162155.2 Triticum dicoccoides
GCGGCGCGAACGTGTACAGCCGGGGGCGGACGCGTCCGGCGGTGGAGAGGGAAAAGCTAGGGTTTCGGGGGGAGGGGGGGAATTCATCCGTGAATTTCGGGGGGAGGGGCATATTTATAGATTCTGGGAGCTAGGAGAGTCCAAATGAGGAGCGGTTTTCGGCCACGTGATCGTGATTGAACGACCGAGAGCATGGAGGGGGTTTGGATGGGTTTTGGGCCACTTTGGAGGGGGTGTTGGGCTGCAAAGAGAGAGGGGATTTACGGTTACCTGGTTAACCGTTGGAGTATCAAACGGACTCCAAATGGCACGAAACTTGACAGGCGGTCTACCGGTGTTATGCCAAGGCCGCTTGGCAAGACTCGGTCTATTCCGAGAACGTTTAACACCCTCTCACAACGAGAGACAAAAAGGGGACGCCGGAGGGTATAGGAGTGCCGGATTGCAAAACGGACAACGGGGAAAAGGCTCGGATGCATGAGACGAACACGTATGCAATGCACATGATGACAAGACAAAATTCAACACACAAGAAAATGACATGGCAACGATGGCGAATAACTGGCAGATACCTAGCGCATCGAATCCGGGGTGTTACAACACTCCTCCACTTACAAGAGATCTCGTCCCGATATCTTAGGACCGAGACGAGAGAGAAAGGGGATGAGGTGAAGCAAGAACTCAAGAGAAGAAGCAAAGAATCGAGAGCACTCGAGAAGAAGAGAGGAACGACGAGAATGACGAGAATCGAAAGCTACGGAATTAGATAGACTATGAAACAACTCCGGATAGAACGAGATAAGAAACAAATAAGACTGAAAGGATTTAGGCAGCACTCCGGCTGAACATGGAAAGAATAGAACATGAACTTGAGAGGATAGAATGACACCTGATGAGAAGAAACAAACAATGCCTCCGGAAGAATTAAAGAATGGAAAGAAATGAACTTAGAAGGAAGGATTGAATGGAGTTGTTGAGAAAATCAACAACGAAAGAATAAGCTTGATGTGGACTTATGGATAACATGTCAAGATCATAAGGTGATAACCGGCCACAAATTGAAATGATTGGATAGCTTAGAAGAACGAAGAAATGCAAAATCCACTTCAAAAGAATACGGAGAATTAATTGCACTTCGAGACGCGAGAAGAAAAGATACTTGAACTCCTCCAACAAAATCTTGATGAACTCTTGAAGAATGAATTAAATCATGAAGAACCACCATGAAGAACTCCGTTGACAAAAAGATGATGAGATAGAATGAAAGATGAAAAGGATAAGATTAAAGCCTTGCGATGATTTAGATAGAGGTTCCGACGAAATGGCCAAGGAAACTTTAACTCCGGAAAAGAAAAGATGAAAACACTTGGAACTAGCATTTATTCAACAAGAACAAACTCCGAAGGAAGGGATTAATCACTCTGATGAAATAAGAATAAGATTTATTGCATGCTTATCCTTCATCAAATTAAATTGATGACAAACAATGGATTTTTGCATACTACTTATTCTTCTTGAAAAGGATTGAGAAGTGACATACCACAAACTTGAGAAGGTCTTCATGAACCACCAGTAGGATTGGAAAGAATGAAAGGATTAATATGATAATCAAAGAAAAAGAATCTTGAACGAACCACCGTAAGAATTCAAAATGACTAATGAAAGAGAATGAATCACCGGAAGAATTAGAAGAACAAATCTGCTTGAGGGGATTTAGATGCAAAAGAACAAAGAGACAACGAGCTGATCAAAGAATACTTGACAGATGCACCGGGATAATTGGATAACGGTAGCTGAAATGTGAGGACGGAGAATTCTTCTGGAACGATGGACTCCGGTGAAAAGAAATGGAAAAACAACTCCTGAAATACTCCGGATGGATGAAAAGAATTATCTGACAAATGGAATAAATCAAGAGGATAACATGAAGCTAGAACCACGAATCTCTGGGAGAACGGACAAAATTTAGAGGAACTCTTCTTCGGACTTCAAATGACGACGAGAAACAGCACCAAAATACTGAGATACTCCGGTAGAATGAAAAGCAGAGAGGTTGAGCCATCAATGAAATGATTTGAAATCGATCTTGGCAAGGCATGTGACTGATGGAATCCATTCTTACGTCACACATAAAAAGAATTGAGAATAACTCCGGGGGAATTAGAAGAGTCAGGTAAGATCCTGGGAAAAGACCTGTGGGTTAGGGCCCACTAAAATAGAACACCGTTGGAAAGGATTGTTGAAAAGATAGATGATGCACCGAAACAATAGAAATATTTGAATGAGGTGACGACCTCGAATTAATTGGAACACTAACGAATCTCCTGAGATGTCTTAAGCACTCCGGAAGGATAAACTGGCGAGAGGCGAACGAGCAGGGAAAACACTTGATCCAAGGAAAATAATATGATCAACCCGAAAAACTTGAATTGAGTCCACAGGAGAAGAGATGAAGAATGTCGAACGAAACGAGAATTCACCGGTTGAAATAATTGAGGGAAGACTGAAGAGGCTCCATACGAATGAAATTGATGGTCGAAAGAGACTTGGACTCCGGGAAGAGAAAGGGTGGGAGGGCAAGAAAACAAAGGCAACTTGGAAGGGGAAATCGATGAATATCTTGAAGAGAAAACACCGGTTGAAATCATTGAGGAGAGAGAGCAAAACCTTCGCACGAGTAGGATGGATACTCGATTACGGACTCTGGCTTCGAGAAGAAAAGGGTGGGCGGGTGGGAAAAGAAAACAACTGAGGATTGAACTCAAAGATGAAGAGGCTCGAGTCGACTTGACGAGAAATGCACCGGATGAAAAGAGCTGAGAACCAACGATCGGAAAACCAACTGCGTGAACCTAAAGAAAATTTTGAAAGGGAAGAGGAGTAATTCAAAAAAACCTACGTCAAGATTCCTCCCCAGAGCGACGAAGGGGCTGAGGAGTAAAAAGAATTCATAGTCTCTGATATAACTAAACTCCGAAAACAGTTTTCTTCTAGACTCAACAACGGCCAAACTACACGATCAATCAAGGGGGCTCCTAAGGTCGGTCGAGGCTTTGATACCAACTTGTCACGCCCAATATGCGATACTATCCTAAAGAGACTCGAAGGTCCCACCAAGGATAGAACCGCATATTGATACGCTTTTGCAAGGTGGATATCATTAATCAACATTACATAATAGATGGGGATACATACAAGAGGCATACAATGCCACACGAATACAACATCATCTTACATAAGATCAACATCCGACTACGGATGAAACACAAACGGAAACTCAAACGACATCCACCCTGCTAGCCCAGGCTGCCGACCTGGAACCTATCCCCTGATCAAAGAAGAAGCAGAAGAAGAACTCCAAACAAGAAAACATCGCTCTCGCGTCATGATCATCACATAACCTATACCTGCAACGGTTGTTGTAGTAATCTATGAGCCACGAGGACTCAGCAATCCCATTACCATGGGTATCAAGACTAGTAAAGCTTAAAGGGAAAGGAAGGGGTAAAGTGGTGAGGCTGCAGCAGCGACTAGGCATATATGGTGGCTAACATACACAAATAAGAGCGAGAAGAGAGCAAGCGGAACGGTCGTGAAGCTAGCAATGATCAAGAAGTGATCCTGAACACCTACTTACGTCAAACATAACCCAAAACCGTGTTCACTTCCCGGACTTCTCCGAAAAGAGACCATCACGGCTACACACATGGTTAGTGTGTTTTAATTCGGATCTGGTGTCAAGTTATCTATAACCGGACATTAACAAATTCCCATATGCCGCATAACCGCGGGCACGACTTTCGAAATATTATACCCTGCAGGGGTGTCCCAACTTAGTCCATGATAAGCTCTCGCGATCAACGAAGGATATACCTTCTCCCAGGAAGACCCGATCAGACTCGGAATCCCGGTTTACAAGACATTTCGACAATGGTAAAACAAGACCAGCAAAGCCGCCCGATGCGCCGACAATCCCTATAGGAGCTGCACATATCTCGTTCTCAGGGCAACACCGGATAAGTCAAGCTACGAGTAAAACCTACCCTCAAGTTGCCCCGAGGTGGCCCCGCAGGTTGCTCGGTTCGGACCAGCACTTAGAGAAGCACTAGACCGGGGGGGGCTAAAATAAAGATAACCCTCGGGTTGGCTGACCCAAGGGAAAGGTATAGGTGGTGGTGAGGCAAATGGTAAAACCAAGGTTGGGCCTTGCTGGGGGAGTTTTATTCAAAGCAAACTGTCAAGGGGGTCCCATAAATCACCCAACCGCGTAAGGAACGCAAAATCCGAGAACATAACACCGGTATGACAGAAACTAGGGCGGCAAGAGTGGAACAAAACACCAGGCATAAGGCCGAGCCTTCCATCCTTTACCAAATATATAGATGCGTTAATAATATAAGAGATATTGTGATATCCCAACATAATCCTGTCCACCATGGAGCAATATTCAACTTCACCTGCAACTAACAACGCTATAAGAGGGGTTGAGCAAAAGCGGTAACATAGCCAAGCAACGGTTTGCTAGGAAGGGTGTCAAAGGTTAGAGGTTCATGGCAATTTGGGAGGCTTGATAAGCAAAAGATAGGTAACACAGCATAGCAATAGAACGAAGCAACTAGCATAGCAATGATAGTAGTGAGATCCAGGGTAGCGGTCATCTTGCCTGAAATCCCGCAAGGAAGAAGAACGAGTCCATGAAGAAGATGAAGCCACGAAAATGAGCCAAGCATAGACGAACGAGTCCATGAAGAAGATGAAGCCACGAAGATGAGCCAAGCGTAGACGAACGAATCCTCACGATCGTAACGGCAACAGGAACTATCGAAGAGAAGCACACAACATAGTAAACACATCACACATGAACAAGACATGATGCACAACCAAGCATGATGCATGCCAAAGCTACATGAAGCTACTCATGGCAAGAGATGATGCAAACAAGAACAACACATCAAGGCAAATTTAAATGAGGCTGGAAACAACATATAACAAATCCGGTAAGTCCTCATATGCAATTTTCGAAATTGGTCCAGATCTGAACAAGCATTAAGTTGAAGTTGTTAAACAGCAAGTTAAGATGCACCAAGATGATCTACACGAAATTCTAGTCAAGTTACATATAAAGTTCATTTAGTTCGGAGCTACGGCCTGGAAGATATGAGCAAAACAAGTTAAACATGTCATTGATGCAAAATGCACCCAAACATCAAGAAAACACCTCAAAAAAAGGATGCAACAGGATAATAAGAAACTACATGCAATTCTAAGCAAGTTTCATATAGATCACACTCAAAACGGAGCAACGGTTCCACACATACACTCCAAACAAGACATAACAACAATCTGCCCAAAATAGCAACTAGGCATATTGCAAGCATCAAAACAACATGCTACAACATCTCAACATAAAAACAAAAGGCATGTACATGATGTACAGGTAAACCATAACAAAACATGAACACTGAGCTATCTCCAGAAATCACTAGAACATGCTCAAACACACACGGCAAGATTGCAAACAATAACAGTTCAGACTTTGCAGAAAATAACATCAGGTTGCAATGTTTAGAGCTTTCAAACAACGTGTTACAGGAACTTATCATGGCAAACAAAGGCATGGCATGATACTACTAAATGCATAGAACAAAAGTCTCTTACTGACCATGAGCCATAAAGGATCAGAAGATATGTTGGCACCCATGTAAACGTAGCAAGTTATATGACAGATTCCAACATGGCAGGAACAACGATGAGTAGGCATGTTGATGAGATTGTAGCACTCACCACAGAGCAATACATGGTATGTCAAGGCAACCAACAGTAAGTATACATGTTTATGAAGCCAAGCAGGGCAAGAGCAAGTTCATAGGGTGCATGGATCACTAACAACAATCATGGCAACAACTGAACTTAATGTTAACGGGCTGATAGCAACATTATTTAGCAACTTTGGAGCAAGATTACAACAACCTACAACAAGCTATAAATGCAACCAGGGGCATGGATGGATAGAGCATGACATGTATAACAAAACCTCCTTAGTGAACATCTCCATATTATGCATAGAATGACTTGTAGCAGCAGGTTTACATAGCATCACGAAATAACAGAAACAGCCTAGCCAAACAACAACAACAAGTACACTACACGAGCTCGATTCACTCACCACAAATCATTACATGAAAAGATAGGCATAGAATCAGCAAGAAGACATGTTTATGAAGCTATACATGGCAAGAACAAGTTCATAGCATGCAAGGATCAACTACAACAACCTTGGCACAATTGAGTAACATGTAAACAATCTGCCAGGAAACATTTTGTAGCAAAAGTAGAGCACGAAAACGATATTCTAGACTACTCCACAATTGCAAAAAGGGGCATGAATGGATAGAGGAAAACCATATGTTCAAAACATCCTTACTGAAGTATCTCAAAATATGCTTGGATCTCTCTGTAGCATCAAGTTTACATGGCATGAAAATAACAGCAGAACAGGGGCATAAATCAGCAACATCACGAAGCCTAGTTTGCATGGTTGTGCTAGTCACCACATTGATCACAAAAATACATGGTAAGCACCTCTGTAAAGAAGACATGGCATAGTTCAAATCACATGTAGAGCTCATGCCCATAAGATGCACACACTAACTGTAGCAAAAATGACAAATGCACACATTCTGTTAAGAAACAGGAACTAACATTATGAAGCACTCTTGCAACGATGATTCAGGCATCAAGAGGAGCTCAAATGAACATGGTGCAATGGAATGAAATGAAGTACTCGTGGAGACGAACAATTTGACATATTACACGCACAAAATGGAGCTACATGCACAGAATTATGATGCGATGAACAGGACAACATTATGCAAAATATTTCAGGGACGAGATTTTCGGGGTCAACCTCCAGTTTGCACGGACTTTGAGGCGAGGCGGAGAGCTCGCCGGAGTTTCGCCGGAGAGGACGGGGAAGACGTCGGGGAGGCAGATCCGGGGCCGGGGAGACCTCCTCCGGCCGGATCTCGCCGGATCCGGTGTGGGACGGCGAGGAGGCACGGGATGGCCGGCGGAGGAAGGCGGCGGCGTCGAGGCGAGAGGACGCGGGCGGTCGGGGCGGCGCGGCGCCGAGGCCGGCGGAGGGCACGGCGCCGGCGGCGAGCTAGGCGGACGGTGACGGAGGCGCCCTACTCGGGGCCCGGTGCGCGAACGGCGAGGAGGCGGCGGGGCAGCGCACATCCGGCGAGCGGCGACGTGGCGCCGGAGACGCGGCGGAGCACC
>NC_041381.1:189284051-189292997 GCF_002162155.2 Triticum dicoccoides
GGAATTCATCTGCGAATTTTGGGGGGAGGGGCATATTTATAGATTCTGGGAGCTAGGAGAGTCTAAATGAGGAGCGGTTTTCGGCCATGCGATCGTGATCGAACGACCGAGAGCATGGAGGGGGTTTGGATGGGTTTTGTGCCACTTTGGAGGGAAGTTGGGCTGCAAAGAGAGAGGGGCTTTACGGTTACCTGGTTAACCGTTGGAGTATCAAACAGACTCCAAATGGCATGAAACTTGACAGGCGGTCTACCGGTGTTATACCAAGGCCACTTGGCAAGACTCAGTCCATTCCGAGAACGTTCAAAACCTGCTCACAACGAGAGACAAAAAGGGGACGCCGGACGGCATAGGAGTGCCGGATTGCAAAACGGACAACGGGGAAAAGGCTCGGATGCACGAGACGAACACGTATGCAATGCAATGTAATGCAATGCACATGATGACAAGACAAAATGCAACACGCAAGCAAATGACATGGCAACAGCGGCGAATAACTGGCAGACACCTGGCGCATCGAATCCGGGGCATTACACTGTTACCCTTTGTGGGTTGAAGTCTCCATCAACGTGGATGTACGATAGCACCACCTATCGGAACCACACCAAAAACATCCGTGTCTCCAATTGCGTTTGAATCCTCCAAACCCTTCCCTTTACTTTCTTGCAAGTTGCATGCTTTAATTTCCGCTGCCTAGACACTCTTTGCATGCTTGCTTGAATTGTGTGATGATTGCTTGACTTGTCCTAAAATAGCTAAAATTTGCCAAACTCTAAAATTGGGAAAAGGTTAAGTTTTTATTGGTCAAGTAGTCTAATCAACCCCCTCTAGACATACTTCAAGGTCCTACAAGTGGTATCAGAGCATTGGTCTCCATTTGCTTTGATTTCCATAGCTTTTGGTGGTCATAGCCTTGGTTTCACAACCTAGGAGAGTATGGCGTCTAGCGAGGGAAATTATCACCGTAGAGGTCCTTACTTTGATTGTACTAATTTTTCTAGTTGGAAGCATAATATCAAAATGCATATTCTTGGACATAACCCCGCCGTTTGGGCAATTATTTGTATTGGCTTGCAAGGTGAATTCTTCGATGGGAGAGAACCGAGTCGTGAAGCTAATGCGGAAGAATTGAAGATGCTGCAATACAACGCTCAAGCATGTGACATCATCTTCAACGGATTGTGCCCCGAAGAATTCAACAAAATCAGCCGTCTTGAGAATGCAAAGGAAATTTGGGATACTTTGATTGATATGCATGAAGGTATCGAGTCCGTCAAGGAATCCAAGTTGGATGTGCTCCAAAGTCAGCTTGACAAGTTCAAAATGAAGGATGGTGAAGGTGTCACTGAAATGTACTCTAGGCTTGCTCTTATCACAAATGAGATTGCCGGCTTAGGGAGTGAAGAGATGACCGACAAATTCATCATCAAGAAAATCCTAAGAGCATTGGATGGGAAGTATGATACCGTGTGCACATTGATCCAAATGATGCCAAACTACAAAGATCTCAAGCCAACGGAAGTCATTGGAAGGATTGTTGCTCATGAGATGTCACTCAAGGACAAGGAGGAACTTCACAACAAGTCAAGTGGTGCTTACAAAGCCTCAAGTGAAGCCCCCACATCATCAAGTGAGAAACCAACCTTCAATGAAGAATTGAGCTTAATGGTGAAGAACTTCAACAAATTCTACAAAAGTAGAAGCAAAGAAAGAAGCTCCAAGTCAAGGTCTTACAATGACAAGAGATCTTCTAGTCGAGAGCGCAATTGCTACAATTGTGGGAGACCCGGACACTACTCCAATGAGTGTACGGCACCCTACAAAAGAAGAGAAGATTCTCCAAGAAGAAGGAGCAAAAGAGAAGAATCACCACCAAGAGAGAGGAGGAGTAGAGATGATCGTTATGAACGAAGACCCTCACGGAGAAGTAAGGATTCGGAAAGAAAGGACAAGTCATCAAGGAGCTACACAAAATGAAGACATCAAGCTCATGTTGGTGAATGGGTTTCCGGCTCCGACTCCGACAATCACTCCGAGAGAAGCTATCACTCCGACTCCGAATATACTCAAGATGAAGGTGTTGCCGGTCTAGCACTTGTGTCAACCAACTCCTACGACATATTTGACTCACCAAATGAAGGTGTTGGAAGATGCTTCATGGCCAAAGGTCCAAAGGTAACACATCCCGAGTATGTTGATTTTAATAGTGATGAAGATGACTTGCTTGTGGATGATGATTTACTTGTTGACAACTCTAGTGATGAATACTATGATGAAACGTCAATTAATCATGCTAATCAAACGAATGACAATGATAAGGAGAAAATTGAGCTTATAACTAAAGAACTAAACACTCTTAATTTGGCTCATGAAACTATCGTCGAAGATCATCGAGAACTTTTAAGGGCTCATGAGAAGGTACGCTTTGAAAAGCTCAATCTTGAGTAAGAGCATGAGTTCTTAAAGGCAATCAGTGATGATCTCCGCAAGAAAAGTTCTTCTTACATTGCCAAGCGTTTACTCTTATCTACTTACATGCCTCAAGTCAAGTCTAGTAACAAGTACAAGAAAGATACTTCCTCTAGTAGTAACAATACTAATGTCAAATCCAATGTTGTTGCTTCTAGTAGTTCTTTTGATTCCACTAAGGATTCTCTTAGCCAAGTTACACTTGAGCAAGAAAATATTTTATTGAAGGGAATTATAGGGAAAGGTGTTTACAAGAGCCTTGCCGGGAGTAAGCAATTCGAGGAAATTGTATGCAAGCAAGGAAGGCACCGGAAGAATCAAGGTGTTGGTTTTGAACGAAAGTTCAACGCCAATGGAGTTGAGTGGGAAGAAGATCAATACCCCAAGACAAAGTTTGTTCCTCAACAAGAGAAGTATGATCCTACTTCCTTCAAGGGGACACAAGCTCAAGATGATCTTCCACCACAAGACCACAAGAACAAAGGCAAGGACAAGCTTTAAGAAGAGATTGATGCATTTGAAGAAGCACCTAAAGCCTCGTTCAAGTGGGTCCCCAAGACTACGTCAAGTTCTACTTCAACAAGTACAACTAAAACTCCAAGGATTCCCATCAAGATGATGTGGATCCCGAAGAAGAAGAACTAGAGAGTTCTTGAGGGTGACTCCGCCAACATTCTTCACTCATATCATTTTGGCAAGAACAAGTGCAATCAACTTTCAGATCTTGCACTAGTTCAAGGAGTCACAAACCCTCATGTTGGTAAGGCAAGGGACAAGATAACCTAATGTTTTCATGGACATCATCTTGTGTGTGCATCACTCTATGTCTATGGATATTCTTGTTTGTTCCTTGTGGGACTAACCCATGTAGGCAAGTTGAAAGTGCAACTCACTCCAAAGGATTGCTCCAAATGATCTACATCAACATTGAGCATCTACATCTTCAACACCTACATGAAGTCATCATCGACAAAACCCAAGGTCAGTTCATCCCTCTAAGGGGGGATCTCACATCTAGGGGGAGCTGAACTCTAAGAATTGAGTCAAAGCAACTCTAATGGTGTGAACACATTAATGCATTATGTAAAAGTGGTAACCCCACTTGAGCTTAAACGATGAGTATGACCTATGATCAAATGTTCTCATTTGACTCCTAAGTCAATATACTCATATATAGATGACCTAGTCATCGCCAATTGCTTGATAGATGCTAAAATTGGTTGTGCATGCTTTGCCACATATTTCAATTGCCATCTTATTGTGTGAGCATGTTGGTGCATATTTTACTCATTCAAGGACATCCACTTGTTGTTTTGTTTGTTTGGATTCTTTTCTTTGTGCCAAGTGGATGGACAAGAATGCCTAAGAACCTTCTTTAGCTATCTATGCTTTTCTCGTCTCAAACTCTATTCATGCTACATCACAAAATTTGATCAAGTCAGATTCGAACCACTCTGTGTGAGGAGCACTCGGAGTCCCCGATTCGTCATAGACTTAAACTTCCAAAACCTCTTAGTGATTCTCGGTCTGACCGATCCTTCCATTTCGGTCCTACCGAGATCATCAAGTTGATCTGAGTTTTCAATCTTGGTGCAACCGATTTGAACTTTTCGGTCTCACCGATTTGCTGTAACTGAACACAGTTATGCATCTCGGTGACACCGAGTTGTTCCACTCGGTCACACCGACAGGGTCGAGCTATATATATAGCCACGGGAATGTTTTTGGAAATTTCTCCGAAACCCTTCGCCCGCGCAACAGCTCGCTCTGCCATCGTGGTCTCCGGATCGTCTTCTCGTCGCCAGCAGCCTCCTGTCGCTGGTCTCCGCCGCTGTCAACGAATTTCGTCCCCACCGTTGCCGCCGTAGCAAGTCCACCGCCAAGTTAGGGTATGGACTTAATCTTTGTGCTATCCACGTCTGATTCCTGGCACATTGTTTTCATATTGATTCTTGCCACGATTGAAACTCTTCTATCCAGCCAAAGTAGTTCATGGATTAGACGTGATTCAAATTTTTAGGTTTAGGTTTTCACCGAAACCATCTCGGACCCACCGAGTTGAAAAACTCGGTCTCACCGATTTGGCTTAAGCCATTGCACTAGTGACTCTCGGTCTGACCGAGAATTACTAATCGGTGCAACCGATTTGAGGATTCTGTGAAACCCTAGCAGTCTCGGTACCACCGAACTGAAACTCGGTCCAACCGAGATCATCAATTTAGGTTCCAAAACTGCTTCAGTATCACCGAGTTTGAAAATCGGTGGATCTGAAATGCTTTTTGTGGAAAACTAAGACTAAACTTTTGAGTCATTCTTTTGCAAAAACCTCTGCATTTTGTGATGCTCATCTTTTCTATCTCATCTATAACTCTTCACAGGGTCAGCAGTCAGCTTTTGCAGTATGTCTGATCAAAGTGACAGCCAGAACAAGTCAGAAGAGCAAATGGACTTGAGTGAGGGCACTAGTCCCTCTACTTCAGATGAAGGGAGCAGAAGTACTCCTAGCAATTTGCCTAAGGCTGCAACTAGGCAAAGGAGGAAAAGAACTTCAGATTTAGAGGATGAAGATTACAAAGCTGAGGAAGATGAGGCTACTTCCAAGAAAGTGGTGCTCAAGAAGGAATATGGCTCAGCAAAGGATATAAATCCAGGCATGAAGATTAAAAGGCCTGCAAGAAGGCAACCTATGCCCAAGGCCAGAGCATCAACTCAACTGCCTGAAAATCCTGATCCCAAAGAGCCAGCTGATGAAAGCAAGAAGAGGAAGGAAAGGGTCAAGAAGACCATGGCTAGAGTTGTTGGGCAACCTTCCATGATGGAAGAGGAAGAGCTTTCTGCACCAGCACCAAAGGCACCAAAGCTTATGGGTGATGCTATTAAATCCGGGGCTGCAACATCTAAGCCCAAGGAAGCACCCAAAGTTGCCCCCAAGGCCAAGTCTGCACCAAAGAGGAATACCAGGAGTATTCCAGCTGCTGAGAAGAACAAGGCCCCAGTGCCTGAGGTTGCTGAGGAGGAAGATGAAGAAGGATAGGTTCTAAGGAAGCTCAAGCCAAAGATACCAGATCACAATGATGCCCATCCTGTGGCTGAGGACATGAACATCAGAAAAGACTCAGGATTGAGGATATGGAGGATGGCAGATCCATATGCCACAAGGAGAAGAACTGCTGTTGATTACAGGTTCCACACAAAGGAACATCAGGACTTCTATGAGACAATCTTATTGGACAAGAAGCCCATAGTCTGTGACATGAGGTGGGTTGACTGGAAATTCATCAAGGAGAATGAAGAGCACTATCCTGGAGTGCAAGACAGCTTTGTTGCTTGTGGAGTTGCAGATTTTGTTGGACAGAAGCTCACAAATTGGAATGATGAACTTATCATGCAATTCTACTCCAGAACACATTTTTACCCAGATGGAAGAATTGTTTGGATGTCTGAAGGTACAAGGTACCAATTCACTGTAGAAGAATGGGCAAAACTGATAAATGCCCCAAAGGAAAATGATGATGATGTGGATGTATATGCCAAGAAGAAAATGGGAGACAATACCATGGCACACATGTACAAGGAGATCCCAGACAAAGCCCTAGAGACTTTCTCTTTTGGATCAGTCCACTTTCTGCTGTCAGGGCTGCCTACTATCAATTGGATTCTGAGGCACACTCTGTTTCCCAAGTCAGGTGACCACAACATGATCAGAGGGCATGCCATCAACATGTTGCATGTGTTTGATGTGCCACAGAAGTTCAAAGTCGTGAGCCTGATCATTGAAACAATCAAGAGGACTGCAGCAGATCAGAAGAGGAGCTGTGGATATGCACCTCAGATTCAAGAATTGATAAACTCAAAGATGGGCACAGGAAAATATCAGTTGGATAAGGAACACTTTCCACTTTATCCAGACTTTGAGGACAATGAGGTTGTCATGAATGAAGATGATCCACAATCAGTTCAAGCTCAGGAGAAGAAGGAGAAGGCAAAGAGGGAGAAGGCTGCCAAGATGCCAACTCAAGAGGAGGCATCTGAATATTTCTTGAAAACCAAATAGGAGCAGCTTGGTTACTTGATAGCATCATCTCTGAGGATTGGGAAGGGGTTGGCCACCCTAACTCAAAACCAAGAGAGCCTGGAAAGAACCATGGAACAAAAATTCTACGATCTAGATGTCAAGGTAACTGAGATTCAGTCAGTTGTGGAGCAGCTGCAGGATGACATGCAGGAGAGGAAGGGCAAGACTACCACCACTGTGTTTGCCAGAGTGCCCAGAGCCTAGAGGTCAGTTGCAGTGCCAGTGACAGACACTAGAGCAACAACTTCAGCACCAGCCACTGCCCCTACAGTTCCAGTGCAACCAGCTCTAGCACCAACTCCTCCAGCTCCATCCACTTCAACTGAAGCCTTCATCCAAGGAGCCATCTCTACACCACCACCAGAAGATCAAGCCTGAGAGTCGATCTAGCACTATGCATTTTCTATGAACTTTTTGGTAACTTGTTGCCAAAGGGGGAGAAAAATGTATAGATCATAGGCTTCGAGAGAGAGAGTGTTTCTTTTGTTCTCTCTTGCTTTATTTGGTGGTTTTTCAATCTTTGTTTGCTTTTGTTTGAGATACTATGCTTGTGAGACATTGATGATCATGTGTTTGATCATAAGCTACACTTATGCATGCTTGATATTATCCTATCTATCTTATGTGATCACTCACTATGCTTGGTGATGAGTGCATGTATTCATTGTTTATTATTTTGAGCGCTCCACCAAGATGTATGTGACATGGAAGAGTAACCCATGAGCCTAATTCATTGTGCATTTGCAGTGCAAAGCAAATCTAAAACTATGCACAAATTTAGGGGGAGCTCTTGCTTATCACATACTTCTCAAAGCGACGATGTTATATAAATTTTATTATCATTTGTTGAAGCTTTGATCTATATGTTGTCATCAATTACCAAAAAGGGGGACATTGAAAGTGCAACTATCCCTAGGTGGTTTTGGTAATTCATAACAACATATAGCTCATTCAGCTAATGCTATTCCAAGACTATTATTTCAGGAAAGCTCAATGAATGGCATGGCATGGATGATGAAAGTGGATCCCTCAAAATACTAAGGACAAAGGATTGGCTCAAGCCCAAAAGCTCAAGACTCTTCATTTTACATTTTAGTGATCCAAGATCACATTGAGTCTATAGGAAAAGCCAATACTATCAAGAAGGGATGAGGTGTTGCTTAATGAGCCTCTTGCTTCATGTGCTTTGTGATATGCTCCAAAACCCTTAACTACTTTCCCACATCCACAAATGACCTAAACCTAAAGCCAAAATCGGTCACACCAATTCTTTCTATCCGGCTCCACCGATTCCAAAAGTCATAGCCACTGCCACAAACCCTAAGCAAATCGGTCTTACCAATAGGGATCTCTGTCACGCCCAATATGCGACCCTATCCAAAAGGAACTTGAAGGTCCCACCAAGGATAGACCCGCATATTGAAATACTTTTGCAAGGTGGATATCATTACATCAACATTACATAATAGATGGGGATACATACAACAGGCATACAATGCCACACGAATACAACATCCTCATACACAAGAACATCATCCGACTACGGATGAAACACAAACAGAAACTCAAATGACATCCACCCTGCTAGCCCAGGCTACCGACCTGGAACCTATCCCCTGATTGAAGAAGAAGCAGAAGAAGAACTCCAAAACAAGTAACATCGCTCTCGCGTCAAGATCATCGCATAACCTGTACCTGCAACTGTTGTTGTAGTAATCTGTGAGCCACGAGGACTCAGCAATCCCATTACCATGGGTATCAAGACTAGCAAAGCTTAAAAGGAAAGGAAGGGGTAAAGTGGTGAGGTTGCAGCAGCGACTAAGCATATATGGTGGCTAACATACGCAAATAAGAGCGAGAAGAGAGCAAATGGAACGGTCGTGAAGCTAGCAATGATCAAGAAGTGATCCTGAACTCCTACTTACGTCAAACATAACCCCGAAACCGTGTTCACTTCCCGGACTCCACCGAGAAGAGACCATCACGGCTACACACGCGGTTGATGCGTTTAAATTCGGATTTGGTGTCAAGTTATCTACCACCGAACATTAACAAATTCCCATCTGCCTATAACCGCAGGCACGACTTTCGAAAGTTTATACCCTGCAGGGGTGTCCCAACTTAGCCCATGATAAGCTCTCGCGATCAACGAAGGATATACCTTCTCCCAGGAAGACCCGATCAGACTCGGAATCCTGGTTTACAAGACATTTTGACAATGGTAAAACAAGACCAGCAAGACCGCCCGGATTTGCCGACAAATCCCGATAGGAGCTACACATATCTCGTTCTCAGGTCACACCGGATAAGCTAAGCGTACAGGAGCCGACGAATCCAAGTTGCCAAGGAATGGTCCCGCACGGTGCTCTAGTTTGGACCAACACTCGGAGGAGCACTGGCCC
>NC_041381.1:189293307-189295156 GCF_002162155.2 Triticum dicoccoides
GGTAAAATAAAGATGACCCTCGAGAGCGCGACTCCCAAGGGAAAAAGGGCTAGGTGAGGCAAATGGTAAAACCAAGGTTGGGCCTTGCTGGAGGAGTTTTATTCAAAGCGAACTGTTAAGGGGGTCCCATAAATCACCCAACCCCGTAAGGAACGCAAAATCCGGGAACATAACACCGGTATGACGGAAACTAGGGGCGGCAAGAGTGGAACAAAACACCAGGCATAAGGCCGAGCCTTCCACCCTTTACCAAGTATATAGATGCATTAATTAAATAAGAGATATTGTGATATCCCAACATAATCCTGTCCACCATGGAGCAATCTTCAACTTCATCTGCAACTAACAATGCTATAAGAGGGGATGAGCAAAGCGGTAACATAGCCAAACAATGGTTTGCTGGGAAGGGTGTCAAAGGTTGGAGGTTCATGGCAATTTGGGAGGCTTGAAGAGTAAATGATAGGTAGCGCAGCAAAGCGATAGAACGAAGCAACTAGCATAGCAATGATAGTAGTGAGATCCAGGGTAGCGGTCATCTTGCCTGAAATCCCGCTAGGAAGAAGAACGAGTCCCTGAAGAAGACAAACGGATGAAGCCTAACCAAGCGTAGACGAACGAATCCTCACGATCGCAACGAAACATGAACTATCGAAAAGAAGCACACAACAAGGTAAACACACCACACATGAACATGGCATGATGCACAACAAGCATGATGCATGACAAGGCTACATGAAGCTACTCATGGCAAGAGATGATGCAAACAAGAGCAACACATCAAGGCAAGTTTAAATGAGGCCGGGAACAACATATAACAATTCCGGTAATTCCTCATATGCACATTGTGAAATTGGTCCAGATCTGAATAAACCTTATGTTCAAGTTGTTAAACAGCAAGTTAAGATGCACAAAGATGATCTACACAAGATTCTAGTCAAGTTACATATAAAGTTCATTTAATTTGGAGCTACGGCCTAAAAGATATGAGCAAAACAAGTTAAACATGGCATTGATGCAAAATGTATTCAAACATCAAGCAAACACACCAAAACAAGGATGCAACATGATAATATTAAGCTACATGCAAATCTAATCAAGTATCATATAGAGCACACTCAAAACGGAGCGACGGTTCAACACACACACATGAAACAAGTTATAGCAACAATCTGTCCAAAACAGCAACTAGGCATCTTGCAAGCATCAAAACAACATGTTACAGGACCTCAACAAGAAAACAAAAGGCATGGGCATGATGTACAGGTAAAGCATAACAAAACATGAACATTGAGCTATCTCCAGAAATCACTAGAACATGCTCAAACACACATGGCAAGATTGCAAATAATAACAGTTCAGACTTTGCAGAAAATAACATGATGTTACAATGTTCAGAGCTATCAAACAACATGCTACAGGAACTTATCATGGCACACAAAGGCATGGCATGAACCTACTAATTGCATAGAACAAAAGTCCTTTGCTGGCCATGATTCAAAAAGGATCAGAAGATATGATGGCACCCATGTAAACATAGCAAGTTATATGGCAGATTCCAACATGGCAGGAACAACGATAAGTAGGCAGGTTTGTGAGCTTGTGGCAAACTCCGGCCGATGGCGGCGCACGGCGAAGATATGATGGCGAACTCCGGCCGGTGGCGGTGCATGGCGAAGAGGAGAGGGGCGGCGGGTCCGGTCTGGATCGGGAGCTCCTCTGCCGATCTGGACCGCTCGGGGCGAGCTCCGGCCGGTGGCGGGGCATGGGGGGCGCGGCGGGGCGCTTGGGCGCGCGGCGACTGGCGCTGGATCCGGCGAGGCTCGGCGGCGGGGACCGGCGACCGGAGGCG
>NC_041381.1:189295166-189296918 GCF_002162155.2 Triticum dicoccoides
GGGCCCGCGATGGGCTCCGCGGGCCGCGGCGGCTGGATCTGCGGGGAGGCGACATGGCGACGCAAGAGTGGAGGGGAGCGATTGCTGGAGGCGGCGCTGGCCAGTGGGAGGAGGCCAAGTGGCGAGAGGAGGCTGGGGGCGCCGAATTTGGAGGGGGAAGGCGGCGGCGCGGCCCCTGAGGTGGGAGGAGGTGGCTGCAGGCGCGGAATCTGAGGAGGGGAGGCTAGTGGTAGGTGGATGGGGTTAGGCTGCCCAAAATGGACAAGGGGTGTCCATTTATAGCACATAGCTAGGGATTTTGGGGGTTTTGGAGCCCTACGATCGCGATCCGACGGATCCGATCGAGAGGGGGGGTTGGTAGGGCCTAGGAGGGGTTAGTCGGCTGTGAAGGAGAGGTCTCGGGCTGAGAAGAGAGAGACATGAATGCAGCCCGACAAAGGTTTTCGGAGACCGAAAATGTCTGACGTATAGACCGGCTATATTGCGGTTGTAGGTTTAATGGTTGGGCTATCAAATGGACCCCGAATGTGACGAAACTTGGCAGGCGGTCTATCTACACTATAATAAGACCGCATAACAAGTTGCAACCCATTCCGAGAACATTTTTATGCCACTTATAAAATAATATTTCGGAGGTGTTGCGGGCGCGTGCGAGTGTGTCCGGACTCGGAATGGACAACGGAGAGAACCGGGGAAACCCGAACGGATGCAAGTTTTGAAAAACATGCAGATGAAATGTAGATGATGACATGACAAAATGCAACACGCAAGCAATGACATGGCAAGGACGGCGAATAACTGAATGACATCTGGCGCATCGAATCCGGGGCGTTACAACACTCCCCCACTAACAAGAGATCTCGTCCCGAGATCTTAGAACCGAGACGGAAGAGAAAAGGGATGAGGTGAAACGTGAACTCAAGAGGAGAAGCAAAGAATCGAGAGCACTCGAGAAGAAGAGAGGAACGACGAGAAAGACGAGAATCGAAAGCTCACGGAATCAGATAGACTAAGAAACCACTCCGGTTAGAACGAGATAAGAAATGAATATGAATGGAAGGATTTAGGCAGCACTCCGGCTGAGCATGGAAAGAATAGAACATGGACTTGAGAGGATGGAATGACACCTAACGAGAAGAAACAAACAATGCCTCCGGAAGAATTAAGGAATGGAAAGAAATGAACTTAGAAGGAAGGATTGAATGGAGTTGTTGAGAAAATCAACAACGAAAGAATAAGCTTAATGTGGACTTATCAAAAACATCTCAAAAACTTGAGGTGAAATTATGCCACAACCAAATGCTTGAATATCTGGGAATAACAAAGAAATGCAAAACTCCACTTCAAAAGAATACGTAGAATTAATTGCACTTCGAGATGCGAGAAGAAAAGATACTTGAACTCCACCAACAAAAACTTGATGAACTCTTGAAGAATGAATTAAATCGTGAAGAACCACCATGAAGAACTCCAGTAACAAAAAGATGATGAGATAGTTGAAGGATGAAATAATAAGATTAAAGCTTGCGATGATTTAGATGGAGGTTCCGACGAAATGGCCTAGGAAATACAACTCCGGAAAAGAAAAGATGGAGAACACTTGGAACTAGAATTTATTCACCGAGAACAAACTCCGAAGGAAGGTATTACTCACTTGGGTGAAATAAGAATAAGATTTATTGTATACCTATCCTTCATCAAATTAAATTGATGACAAACAATGGATTTGGCATGCAACTTATTCTTGTTGAA
>NC_041381.1:189297007-189321378 GCF_002162155.2 Triticum dicoccoides
TTGAGAAAGTCTTCATGAACCACCGGTAGGATTCGAAAGAACGAATGGATTAAAATGATAATCAAGGAAAATGAATCTTGGAAGAACCACCGTTAGAATTCGGAAATGACTGACGAAAGAGAAATAATCACCGGGAAGAATTAGGGGAACCAATAAACTAGAGGGGATTTAGATGTAAAAGAACAAAGATATCATGAGCTGATTAAAGAACACTTGAACGAAGCACCGGGATAACTGGATAACGGTAGCTGAAATGTGAGGACGAAGAATTCTTCTGGAATGATGGCCTCCGGTGAAAAGAAATGGGAAAACAGCTCCTGGCATACTCCGGATGGTTAAGAAAAGAATATCTAACAAATGGAATAATTCTCGAGGATAACATGAAGCTAGAACCACGAAACTTCGAGAGAACGGACTAGATTTAAAGGAAAACTCTTCTGCGATCTTCAAATGACGACGAGAAACACCACCAAAATTACTGAGATACTCCGGGAGAATGAAAAGCGAAGAGGTTGAGCCAACAATGAAAAGGGTTTGAAAACAATCTCGGAGAAGGCATGTGACTGATGGAATCCATTCTTAGGTCACACTTTGAAAAGAATTTGAGAATAACTCCGGGGGAATTAGAAGAGTCAGGTAAGATCCAAGAAAAAGACTTGTGGGTTAGGGCCCACTGAAGAGAAAAAACACCGTTGAAAAGGATTGTTGAAGAGATAGATGATGCACCGGAACAATTGAAATATTTGAATGAGGTGAGAACCTCGAATTAATTGGAACATAGACGAATCTCCTGAGATGTCTTGAACACTCCGGAAGGATAACTAGCGAGAGGCGAACGAGCAAAGGGAAATATTTGAGCCGTGGGAAAGAATAAGATCAACCCGAAAAAACATGAATTGAGTCCACCGGAGAAGAGATGAAGAATGTCCACCGATACGAGAATTCACCAGTTGAAACAATTGATGAAAGAATGAAGCGTTCCGCACGAATGAAATAGATTGTCGAGAGAGACTCAGACTCCGGGAAGAGAAAGGGTGGGAGGGCGGGCAAACAAAGACAACTTGGAAGGGGAACCGACGAATAACTTGAAGAGAAGACACCGGTTGAAAGAAAGCAAAGGCTTCACACGAGTAGGATGGATACTCGATTACGGACTCCGGCTTCAAGAAGAAAAGGGTGGGCGGGTGGGAAAAGAAAACAACTAAAGATTGAACTTGGCAAAGATGAAGATGCTCGAGTCAACTTGACGAGAAATGCAACGGATGAAAAGAGATGAGAACCAACAACCGAAAAACCAACTGCGTGAACCTAAAGAAAGTTTTGAAGGGGAAGAGGAGTAATACAAAACACCTACGTCAATATTCCTTACCAGAGCGACGACGGGGCTGAGGAGTAAAAAGAATTCCTACTCTCCGATATAACTAGACTCCGAAAATAGTTTTTTTCTAGACTCAACAACGGCCAGACTACACGATCAATCAAGGGGGCTCCTAGGGTCGGTCGAGGCTCTGATACCAACTTGTCACGCCCAATATGCGACCCTATCCAAAAGGATCTCGAAGGTCCCACCAAGGATAGACCCGCATATTGAAACGCTTTTGCAAGGTGGATATCATTACATCAACATTACATAATAGACGGGGATACATACAACAGGCATACAATGCCACACGAATACAACATCCTCATACACAAGAACATCATCCGACTACGGATGAAACACAAATAGAAACTCAAACGACATCCACCCTGCTAGCCCAGGCTACCGCCCTGGAACCTATCCCCTGATCGAAGAAGAAGCAGAAGAAGAACTCCAAAACAAGTAACATCGCTCTCGCATCAAGATCATCGCATAACCTGTACCTGCAACTATTGTTGTAGTAATCTTTGAGCCACGAGGACTCAGCAATCCCATTACCATGGGTATCAAGACTAGCAAAGCTTAAAAGGAAAGGAAGGGGTAAAGTGGTGAGGTTGCAGCAGTGACTAAGCATATATGATGGCTAACATATGCAAATAAGAGCGAGAAGAGAGCAAATGGAATGGTCGTGAAGCTAGCAATGATCAAGAAGTGATCCTGAACTCCTACTTACGTCAAACATAACCCCAAAACCGTGTTCACTTCCCGGACTCCACCGAGAAGAGACCATCACGGCTACACACGCGGTTGATGCGTTTTAATTCGGATCTGGTGTCAAGTTATCTACCACCGGACATTAACAAATTCCCATCTGCCTATAAACGTAGGAATGGCTTTCGAAAGTTTATACCCTGCAGAGGTGTCCCAACTTAGCCCATGATAAGCTCTCGCGATCAACGAAGGATATACCTTCTCCCAGGAAGACCCGATCAGACTCAGAATCCCGGTTTACAAGACATTTCGACGATGGTAAAACAAGACCAGCAAGAGCGCCCGGATGTGCCGACAAATCCCGATAGGAGCTGCACATATCTCGTTCTCAGGGCACACATGATAAGCTAAGCGTATAGGAGCGGACGAATCCAAGTTGCCAAGGAATGGTCCAGCACGGTGCTCTAGTTTGGACCAACACTCGGAGGAGCACTGGCCCGGGGAGGGGGGGTAAAATAAATATGACCCTCGAGAGCGCGACTCCCAAGGGAAAAAGGGCTAGGTGAGGCAAATGGTAAAACCAAGGTTGCGCCTTGCTGGAGGAGTTTTATTCAAAGCGAACTGTCAAGGGGGTCCCATAAATCACCCAACCGCGTAAGGAACGCAAAATCCGGGAACATAACACCGGTATGACGGAAACTAGGGGCGGCAAGAGTGGAACAAAACACCAGGCATAAGGCCGAGCCTTCCACCGTTTACCAAGTATATAGATGCATTAATTAAATAGGAGATATTGTGATATCCCAACATAATCCTGTCCACCATGGAGGAATCTTCAACTTCACCTGCAACTAACAACGCTATAAGAGGGGATGAGCAAAGCGGCAACATAGCCAAACAATGGTTTGCTGGGAAGGGTGTCAAAGGTTAGAGGTTCATGGCAATTTGGGAGGCTTGAAGAGTAAATGATAGGTAGCGTAGCAAATCGATAGAACGAAGCAACTAGCATAGCAATGATAGTAGTGAGATCCAGGGTAGCAGTCATCTTGCCTGAAATCCCGCTGGAAGAAGAACGAGTCCATGAAGAAGATGAACGGATGAAGCCGAACCAAGCGTAGACGAACGAATCCTCACGATCGCAACGAAACAGGAACTATCGAAAAGAAGCACACAACAAGGTAAACACACCACACATGAACAAGGCATGATGCACAACAAGCATGATGCATGACAAGGCTACATGAAGCTACTCATGGCAAGAGATGATGCAAACAAGAGCAACACATCAAGGCAAGTTTAAATGAGGCCGGGAACAACATATAACAATTCCGGTAAGTCCTCATATGCACATTTCGAAATTGGTCCAGATCTGAGTAAACCTTATGTTCAAGTTGTTAAACAGCATGTTAAGATGCACAAAGATGATCTACATAAGATTCTAGTCAAGTTACATATAAAGTTCATTTAATTCGGAGCTACGGCCTAAAAGATATGAGCAAAACAAGTTAAATATGGCATTGATGCAAAATGCATTCAAACATCAAGCAAACACACCAAAACAAGGATGCAACATGATAATATGAAGCTACATGCAAATCTAAGCAAGTTTCATATAGAGTACACTCAAAACGGAGCAACGGTTAAACACACACACATGAAACAAGTTATAGCAACAATCTGTCCAAAACAGCAACTAGGCATCTTGCAAGCATCAAAACAACATGCTACAGGACCTCAACAAGAAAACAAAAGGCATGAGCATGATGTACAGGTAAAGCATAACAAAACATTAACACTAAGCTATCTCCAGAAATCACTAGAACATGCTCAAACACACATGGCAAGATTGCAAATAATAACAGTTCAGACTTTGTAGAAAATAACATCAGGTTACAATGTTCAGAGCTATCAAACAACATGCTACAGGAACTTATCATGGCAAACAAAGGCATGGCATGAACCTACTAATTGCATAGAACAAAAGTCCTTTACTGACCATGATTCAAAAAGGATCAGAAGATATGATGGCACCCATGTAAACACAGCAAGTTATATGACAGATTCCAACATGGCAGGAACAACGATAAGTAGGTAGGTTTGTGAGCTTGTACCACTCACCACAGAGCAACACATGGCATGGAAAGGCAACCGACAGTAAGAAGACATATTTATGAAGCTAAGCATGGCAAAAGCAAGTTCATAGGGTGCATGGAACAGTAGCAACAATCATGGCAACAACTGATCTTAATGTTAATAGGCTGACAGCAACATTATTTAGCAACTATGGAGCAAGGAAATAACAAGCTACAGCAGACTATAAATGCAACCAGGGGCATGGATGGATAGAGAATGACATGTATAACGAAACACCCTTAGTGAACATCTCCAGAATATATATAGAATGACTTGTAGCAGCAGGTTTACATAGCATCACGAAATAACAGATTCAGGCAGCAAAACAGCAACAATGAGTACACTACTTAACAAGCTTGATTCACTCACCACAAGTCATTGCATGACAAGATAAGCATAGCATAAGCAAGAAGACATGTTTATTAAACAAACCAAGGCAAGAACAAGTTCATAGCATGCAAGGATCAACTACAACAACCTTGGCAAAATTGAATAACATGTAAACAATCTGCCAGGACACATTTTGTAGCAAAAGTAGAGCACGAAAATGACATGCTAGACTACTCCATAATTGCAAGCAGAGGCATGAATGGATAGATAATAACCATATGTTCAAAACATCCTTACTGAAGTATCTCAAAATATGCTTGGATCTCTCTGTAGCATCAAGTTTACATGGCATGAAAATAACAGCAGAACAGGGACTAAAATCAACAACATCACGAAGCCTAGTTTGCATGCTTGTGCTAGTCACCACATTGATCACAAAAATACATGGTAAGCACCTCTGTAAAGAAGACATGGCATAGTTCAAAACACATGTAGACATCAACCTCATATGATGCACACATCAATCATGGCAAAAATGACAATTGAGCATGTTATAACAGTTTCAGCAGATTAACATCACATAGCACTCTTGCAACGAAGATTCAGGCATCAAGATGAACTCAAATGAACATGATGCAATGGAATTAAATGTAGAGCATCTCATGATGAACATTTTGACATATTACACGCACAAAACGGAGTAGTATGCATGGAGTTATGATGTAATAAACAGAACAATATAATGCAATTTTTTTTCAGGGACTTAGTGGAAAAACGGGGCAACCTCAAGATCTAGGATTCCGGCGGTTGCGGGGTCAAAAGCAGCGACGGCGGGCTCGGTTCCGGTGATGGTGGCACGGTGGTGCGGCGACTACGATGGGAAGGCACCGGGGGGGCGGCGGGGCGCGGACCACGGCGAACTCCGGCCGGTGGCGGCGCACGGCGAAGAGGAGAGGGGCGGCAGGGCCGGTATGGATCGGGAGCTCCTCTCCCAATCTGGACCGCTCGGGGCGAGCTCCGGCCGGTGGCAGGGCATGGGGGCGCGGTGGGGCGCTTGGGCGCGCGGCGACTGGCGCTGGATCCGGCGACCGGAGGCGGCGGAGGGCGCGGATTGGGCGCAGGGGAGGCATCGGGCAGCGCGCGGCCGGGCCAGGCGCGGGCCAGGCGGTGGCGGGGATCTGGGCCTACACGGGCCCGCGATGGGCTCCACGGGCCGCAGTGGCTGGATCTGCGGGGAGGCGACGTGGCGACGCAGGAGTGGAGGGGAGCGATTGCGGGAGGCGGCGCTGGCCAGTGGGAGGAGGCCAAGTGGCGAGAGGAGGCTGGGGGGAGCGCCGGATTTGGAGGAGGAAGGCGGCGGCGCGGACCCCGAGGTGGGAGGAGGTGGCTGCAGGCGCGGAATCTGAGGAGGGGAGGCTAGAGGTAGGTGGAGGGGGTTAGGCTGCCCAAAATGGACAAGGGGTGTCCATTTATAGCACATAGCTAGGGTTTTTGGGGGTTTTGGAGCCCTACGATCGCGATCCGACGGATCCGATTGAGAGGGGGGGTTGGTAGGGCCTAGGAGGGGTTAGTCGGCTATGAAGGAGAGGTCTCGGGCTGAGAAGAGAGAGACATGAATGCAGCCCGACAAAGGTTTTCGGAGACCGAAAACGTCCGACGTATAGACCGGCTATATTGCGGTTGTAGGTTTAACGGTTGGTCTATCAAATCGACTCCGAATGCGACGAAACTTGGCAGGCGGTCTGTCTACACTATAATAAGACCGCACGACAAGTTGCAACCCATTCCGAGAGCATTTTTATGCCACTTATAAAATAATATTTCGGAGGTGCCGCGGGCGCGTGCGTGTGTGTCCGGACTCGGAATGGACAACGGAGAGAACCGGGGAAACCCGAACGGATGCAAGTTTTGAAAAACATGCAGATGAAATGCAGATGATGACATGACAAAATGCAACACACAAGCAATGACATGGCAAGGACGGCGAATAACTGAATGACATCTGGCGCATCGAATCCGGGGCGTTACAATCTCGGTCTCACCGAGATGGGATTGTAATCTCTCTATTCCCCTTCGTAACGTTTCGGTCTAACCAAAGTGAGAGATCGGTCCCACCAAGATTGCAATGTAAACTCTATGTTTCCTTTTTGTAACATTTCGGTCTCACCAAAAAGAGCAAATCGGTCCCACCGAGTTTACCTGACCAACTCTCTGGAAAGCTTATTACCAAAATCGGTTTCACCGAGTTTGTGTAATCGGTCCTACCGAGATTATGTTATGTCCTAACCCTAACCGAATCGGTCTCACCGAGATGCATGTCAGTCCCACCAAAAATCACTAACGGTCACTAGGTTTACTAAATCGGTCCGATCGAGTTTAACGATTCGGTCCCATCGAGTTTGGTAAATTGTGTAACGGTTAGATTTTGTGTGGAGGCTATATATACCCCTCCACCTCCTCTTCATTCGTGGAGAGAGCCATCAGAACGAACCTACACTTCCAACTTACCATTTCTAAGAGAGAACCACCTACTCATGTGTTGAGGCCAAGATATTCCATTCCTACCATATGAATCTTGATCTCTAGCCTTCCCCAAGTTGCTTTCCACTCAAATCTTCTTTCCACCAGATCCAAAACCTATGATAGAGAGTTGAGTGTTGGGGAGACTATCATTTGAAGCACAAGAGCAAGGAGTTCATCATCAACGCACCATTTGTTACTTCTTGGAGAGTGGTGTCTCCTAGATTGGCTAGGTGTCACTTGGCAGCCTCCGACAAGATTGTGGAGTTGAACCAAGGAGTTTGTAAGGGCAAGGAGATCGCCTACTTCGTGAAGATCTACCGCTAGTGAGGCAAGTCCTTCGTGGCCGATGGCCATGGTGGGATAGACAAGGTTGCTTCTTCGTGGACCCTTCGTGGGTGGAGCCCTCCATGGACTCGCGCAGCCATTACCCTTCATGGGTTGAAGTCTCCATCAACGTGGATGTACGATAGCACCACCTATCGGAACCACGCCAAAAACATCCGTGTCTCCAATTGCATTTGAATCCTCCAAACCCTTCCCTTTACTTTCTTGCTAGTTGCATGCTTTAATTTCCGCTGCCTATACACTCTTTGCATGCTTGCTTGAATTGTGTGATGATTGCTTGACTTGTCCTAAAATAGCTAAAATGTGCCAAACTCTAAAATTGGGAAAAGGTTAAGTTTTTATTGGTCAAGTAGTCTAATCACCCCCCCCCCTCTAGACATACTTCAAGGTCCTACACCTGCATGCCATTTGGGTTGCGCAACACAGGCGCGACCTTTCAGCGACTGATGCACATACCCTTGGGCCGGCAGCTCGGGAGAAATGCCGAGGCCTACGTCGACGACATTGTGGTGAAGTCTCGGGAGGCGAAAACCCTGATACAGGACCTGGAAGAAACCTTCGCGAGCCTCCGTGAGGTGGATCTGCGGCTCAACCCGGAGAAGTGCGTATTTGGAGTTCCCTCGGGCAAGCTTTTGGGCTTCCTCGTATCCCACAGGGGCATCGAGGCCAACCCGCAGAAGGTCAAGGCAGTCAAAGACATGAGTCCGCCGAAAACCCTGAGAGAAATGCAGAAGCTCACCGGGCGAGCAACCGTGTTGGGATGCTTCATCTCCAAGCTGGGAGAGAGACCACTGCCATTCTTCAAGCTGATGAAGAAGAAGGGCCCGCTCGAATGGACTGAAGAGGCTGACAAGGCATTCCAAGATCTCAAGAAGTACCTTACCAGCCCTTCGGTGATGGTAGCTTCGCGCCCTCGGGAGCCCTTGGTGCTCTACCTTGCAGCCACGCCCTACTCCGCCAGCGCAACCCTGGTGGCGGTTAGAGAGGAGCACCGGGCCAAGGCCGTGCCAGCCGCCGCCCTGGCCGAAGCAGAGCAAAGCCAAGAAAGCCTTGCGAAGACCACGACTGCAGCAGATAAGGATCAGCCTCAGCAGGGGGACGCACCCAGAGCGGAGGAGGCCTCGCCAGGCAACCAAGCGTTGGGGGCTCCGTCATCTCAGGAGGCGTCTCAACCTCTGGAAGACGCGGGCTCCGCCAGCACCCTCAACCTCGTCGAGCACCCTGTATACTTCGTCAGCACGGTGCTACGGGACGCAAGGGCGCGGTACCCCATGCCCCAAAAACTCCTCCTTGCGCTGTTAGTGGCTTCACGCAAGCTGCGACACTACTTTCAAGGCCATACCATCAAGGTTGTCTCGGCATACCCCTTGGAAAGGGTACTTAGGAGCCCCAACTCGGCTGGAAGAGTCGCTGAATGGAACATCGAGTTGCAAGCATTTCAGCTAGAATTCAGCACGACCAGAGTCATCAAGGGAGCCGCACTTGCAGATTTTGTGGTAGAATGGGCGGAGGCACCGGGGCTCAAAGCGGGCGAGGACCGGTCGCTTTCCCCGGGAAGTGAAGCACCGGACGGCTGGGTCATGTACTTTGACGGGGCGTTCTCACGACGTGGCCCGGGGGCTGGTGCAGTGCTCATATCCCCCACTCAGGACAAGCTCTACTATGTTGTGTAACTCTGCTTCCAGCATGGAGAAAAGGTCTCCAACAACATAGCGGAATACGAGGGCCTGATAGCGGGCTTGAAAGCTGCAGCCGCCTTGGGGGTAAAGCGCCTCAGCATCAAGGGCGATTCACAACTCCTTGTCAATTTCTCCAACAAGGTATACGAGCCGAAGGACGAACACATGGAAGCATATCTCGCGGAGGTCCGCAGGATGGAGAAACAGATTTGGGGGCTGGAGTTGCAGCATGTGCCTCGCGGCACCAATCAAGAGTATGATGACATCTCCAGAAGGGCGTCCAGGCGGTTGCCCCAGGAGCCTGGCGTCTTCGAGGAATGACACTTTAAACCTTCAGCGGCACCATCACTATCAAGCACATCACAGCCTCGGGAGGAGCTCCCTCAACCGCCTGCCTCGGGAGCCCCGGCCTGTGGCCCGACCTCAGGGGCACGCCTGCTCCTGGCGCTGGAGCCTCAGGAGGGATGTTGGACCGCTGAGTTCAAGGATTACTTGGTGCAAGGGATCCTGCCAGAAAAGGAGGAGGACGCGGTACACGCGGCGTGACAAGCCACGACCTACTGCATCCAAGACGAAGAGCTCTACCGTAAGCGGCCAAATGACGTTACCCTATGTTGCATCTCTAGGGAGCAAGGGCAAGAGTTACTGGCAGACATTCATGGTGGAGATTGCGGGCACCACTCGTCTTCATGCACACTCATGGGAAGGCGTTCCGCAGCGAGTTCTATTGGCCAACAGCACTCAACGACGCAATCGAGCTGGTGAAGGCTTGTGAAGCCTGTCAATTCCACGCCAAGCAAATTCATCAGCCAGCTCAGGGCCTTCAGACCATTCCCCTCTCGTGGCCGTTCACTGTTTGGGGACTGGATATCCTTGGCCCATTTCCGGGCGCCAGGGGGCTACCGCGACCTCTACGTCGCCACTGACAAGTTCACCAAGTGGGCAGCAGTGGAAGCTGTCCGCACCATCCCTGCTGGCTCAGCAGTCAAGTTCATCAAGGGCCTCATGAGTCGGTTTGGGGTACCTAATCGCATCATCACCGACAGCGGTTTGCAGTTCACCAGCAATCTCTTCAAAACATATTGTGCTAACCTTGGAACGCAGATATGCTACGCTTCGGTGGCACACCCTCAGAGCAATGGCCAAGCTGAACGCGCCAACGCGGAGGTCCTGAAAGGCCTCAAAACCCGGACCTTCAAGAAGAAGCTAGAGGCCTGCGGTAGGGGCTGGCGCTACGAGCTTCAGTCCATGCTGTGGTCGATCCGCACTACCGCTACCAAGTCGACCGGCGAAACCCCATTCTTCCTTGTCTATGGTGCTTAGGCGGTCCTTCCTCACGAGGTCAGGCATCGCTCCACGCGGGTCCTGGCTTTCGACAAAGTGCAGCAGGACGCCATGCGGGGGGTGTACCTCGTGCTTGGGGAGGAACGCTGTCGGGAGGTTGAGCTTCGGGCTGAGAGATACCAACAAGCACTGCGGCGGTACCACTGCTGCAGCATCCGCCCCAGGACCCTCGAGGTAGGTGACCTCGTGCTTAGACGAGTGCTCTCCAGGGAGGGGCTGCACAAGCTCTCGCCCATGTGGGAGGGCCCGTTCAAGGTTGTTCATGTCTCTAGGCCTGGCGCCGCACGCTTAGAGACTCAGGAGGGGTGCCCATCCCGAACGAGTGGAACATCCAGCAGCTCCGGAAGTTCTACCCTTGAAGAAAGGCCTAGAGCCTGTAAAGAAGGCCCGGCGCCTATGAAGCTAGACGAACCAAGAAAGGCCAGGTGCCTGTGAAGGAGGCCAATGCCTGTGAAGCTCATTTCCCCGAGAAAGGCCTGGAGCCTGTGAAGAAGGACAATACTTGTGAAGCTTGCCGCCCGTGACACTCTCACGTAATAATGAGTTGGGGCTGTACACGCCCCAGAGTCTCCGGAGAGCCGCCCTCGGGCCTCGGGGGCTCCCGCCCATGCCAAGTGGCAGCACTTAGCTCCGCGCTGGTGAGAAGACGTCGAAGACTAGATTAGGTGTCGGACACAGCTTTTTCATTTGCTTTCTGCAGTTCGCTTGTTCCTCCCTATTTGAAGTTTTATTGGAGTTGCTTCCGTCCCTGACATGTGCCTCTTTGTCTTTTTCGCCAACTTGATTCGTTTTCTCTCACGCGAATCTCGCGAGGGGGCTACGCGGGTGCCCTTGCGAGTGTTTTCTGACCCAGTCTTGTGAGGCTTTCCTATCCAAGTCCACTAAAGGAGAACGCCTCCCGGTCCGTGCCCCACGGGCGTCACGACACGAACACAGGACCTGAGTCGGTCGCCCTCGCGACCGACACCGGAAATTACCTCTCCTGACTAATCCTTGCAGGACATAAAGCGCGCGGCGAGGGAAGCAAAGACCGCGACAAGTCCCCCATGAGCTAAGTAATTCCTATACGCGGGCATGCGGCACCAAAACACAGCACAGAAATAGTGGAAACAGCATGATAGTTAACGGCAACAGTCCAGCACGCCCCCACGGGGCCCTACACCACTCTCTCTTTGCATAGGGACGGAAGAAAAGCAAAATAGGCACGACTTGCTTGGCACCAACTCGCGGCAAGGGCTCGTACTGCCTCCGGAGCTCAGTCGGACTCCTCCTCGAGCTTCACCGAGGCGCGACGGCGGACTGACCCGCTACCTCCCTCAAGGCGAGCGTGACGGCGCGGAGGCTGGTCGCGGCCACCGCTGGAGGAGCTGCTTGATGACCCGCAAGTATACGGGATAGTTGTAGCCTCTTTTGATAAGTAAGAGTTTCAAACCCAACGTGGAGCTAAAGGTAGAACAAATACTCTCTCAAGTCTTATCGGCCACAGATAGGACTCTACGCACGCTTGACGTTTGCTTTACCTAGAACAAGTATGAAACTAGAAGTACATTGTAGGTGTTGTTGGAAAGGGTTGCAAGATAATAAAGAACACGTAAATAAAAAGTAGAGGCTGTGTAGATAAAGATGCAATAAAGTAAATATATCAAGTGTGGAAAAGTGGTGATAGGGGTTGTGGAATTGTCCCTAAGCAATTGACTATGTTACTAGACCGGTAATCACTATTGCAATTCTATTTGAGGGAGAGGCATAAGCTAACATATCATCCCTTACTTGGAATTCTATGCACTTATGATTGGAACTCTAGCAAGCATCCGCAACTACTAAAGATTCATTAAGGTAAAACCCAACCATAGCATTAAAGTATCAAGTCCCCTTTTATCCCATATGCAAACAACCTACTTACTCGGGTCTGTGCTTCTGTCACTCACGCCACCCACCATAAGCAAATCATAAACATATTGCAAACCCTACAGCGGGAATCCCTCACGCTTGCACGACACGGAGGGCACCATAGGACAACACCAATAATAAAACATGCAACTCAAACCAATCATAGCAATTCATCAATCACCGATAGGACAACGAAAATCTACTCAAACATCATAGGATGGCAACACATCATTGGAAAATAATATGAAGCATAAAGCACCATGTTCAAGTAGAGGGTACAGCGGATTGCGGGAGAGTGGACCGCTGGATATAGATGGGGGAATGTGATGGAGATGTTGGTGAAGATGGCGGAGGTGTTGGTGAAGATCGCGGTGATGATGATGGCCCCCGGCGGTGTTCCGGCGCCACCGGAAGCAAGGGGGAGAGGGGCCCCCTTCTTCTTATTCTTCCTTGACCTTCTCCCTAGATGGGAGAAGGGTTTCCCCTCTTGTCCTTGGCTCCCATGGCGTGGGAGGGGCGAGAGCCCCTCCGAGATTGTATCTATCTCTCTGTTTCTGCGTTCTCAGATTCTACCCCTTCACTGTTTCTTAAATATCCGGAGATCCGTAACTCCGATTGAGGTGAATCTTTCGCCCAGATCTTTCTCATAAAATTAGCTTTCTTGCGCCAAAAGAAGAGCGTCAACCGGCTTACGGGTGGCCCACAAGAGCCCAGGCCACGCCCAGGGGGGAGGGCGCGCCCCCTGTCTCGTGGCCACCCCGCACACCGTTTCACGTTGATTTTACTTCCCAAAAATCATAAATATTCCAAAAAAATCTCCGTTGGTTTTTATCCCGTTTGGACTCCGTTTGATATTGGGTTTCTGCGAAACAAAAAACATGCAACAGACGGGAACTGGCACTGGGCACTGGATCAATATGTTAGTCCCAAAAATAATATAAAAAGTTGCCAAAAGTGTATGAAAGTTGAATAATATTGGCATGGAACAATCAAAAATTATAGATACGACGGAGACGTATCAGCATCCCCAAGCTTAATTCCTGCTCGTCCTCGAGTAGGTAAATGATAAGAAAGATAATTTTTGATGTGGAATGCTACCTAGCATAATCTTGATCATATGTCTAATCATGGCATGAATATTAAGACACGAGTGATTCAAAGCAATAGTCTATCATTTGACATAAAAATAATAATACTTCGAGCGTACCAATAAAGCAATCATGTCTTTTCAAAATAACATGGTCAAAGAAAGTTATCCCTACAAAATCATATAGTCTGGCTGTTGCTCTATCTTCATCACACAAAGTATTTAATCGTGCACAACCCCGATGACAAGCCAAGCAATTGTTTCATACTTTAATAATCTCAAACTTTTTCAACTTTCACGCAATACATGAGCGTGAGCCATGGATATAGCACTAAGGTGGAATAGAATATGATGGTGGAGGTTATGAGGAGAAGACAAAAAGGGAGAAAGTCTCACATCAACTAGGCGTATCAACTAGATGCCCATGCAACAGATGCACTAGAGCTATAAGTGTATGAAAGCTCAAACTGAAACTAAGTGGGTGTGCATCCAACTTGCTTGCTCATGAAGACCTCGGGCATTTGAAGAAGCCCATCATCGGAATATACAAGCCAAGTTCTATAATGAAAATTCCCACTAGTATATGAAAGTGAAAGCATAGGAGGCTCTCTCTATGAAGAACATGGTGCTACTGTGAAGCACAAGTGTGGTAAAAGGATAGTAACATTGCCCCTTCTCTCTTTTTCTCTCTTTTTTTCTTTTATTTTCCTTTTTTTTCTTTTTTCTTTTTGGTGGGCTTCTTTGGCCTCTTTTATTTTTCATAAAGTCCGGAGTCTCATCCCGACTTGTGGGGGAATCATAGTCTCCATCATCCTTTCCTCACTTGGGCAATGCTCTAATAATGATGGTAATCACACTTTTATTTACTTACAACTCAATATCTAGAACAAAGATATGACTCTATATGAATGCTTCCGGCGGTGTACCGGGATGTGCAATGATCTAGCATAGCAATGACATCAAAAAACGGACAAGCCATGAAAACATCATGCTAGCTATCTTACGATCATGCAAAGCAATATGACAATGAATGCTCAAGTCATGTATATGGTGAGGATGGAAGTTGCATGGCAATATATCTCGGAATGGCTATGGAAATGCCATGATAGGTAGGTATGGTGGCAGTTTTGAGGAAGATAAAAGGAGGTTTATGTGTGATAGAGCGTATCGTATCACGGGGTTTGGATGCACCGGTGAAGTTTGCACCAACTCTCGAGGTGAGAAAAGGCAATGCACGGTACCAAAGAGGCTAGCAATGATGGAAGGGTGAGAGTGCGTATAATCCATGGACTCAACATTAGTCATAAAGAACTCATATACTTATTGCAAAAATCTACAAGACATTGAAAACAAAGTACTACGCGCATGCTCCTAGGGGGATAGATTGGTAGGAAAAGACCATCGCTCGTCCCCGACCGCCACTCATAAGGAAGACAATCAATAAATAAAATTGTGCTCCAACTTCATCACAAAGTAGTTCACCATACGTGCATGCTATGCGAATCACAAACCTCAACACAAGTGTCTCTACAATCCACAACCACCCACTAGCATGACTCTAATATCACCATCTTTATATCGCAAAACTATTGCAAGGAATCAAACATATCATATTCAGCGATCTACAAGTTTATGTAGGATTTTATGACTAACCATGTGAATGACCAATTCCTGTCATCTCTCTAAATAGATATAAGTGAAGTAAGAGAGTTTAATTATTTCTACAAAATATATGCCCACGCTCTAACAATTATAAGTGAAGCAAAAGAGCATTCTACAAATGGCGGTTTTCTATATGAAGAGAAACAGGCAATCCAAACTTCAAATAACATAAGTGAAGCACATGAAACATTCTATAAAGCCATACTCAAAAGATTTAAGTGAAGTGCAATGAGAATTCTATAAATCAACCAAGGACTATCTCATACCAGCATGGTGCATAAAATAAAAGTGAAAACTAAATGCAAAAGACGCTCCAAGACTTGCACATAATGCATGAACGAAACGAATTCAAAAACATACCGATGCTTGTTGAAGAAAGAGGGGATGCCTTCTGGGCATCCCCAAGCTTAGACGCTTGAGTATCCTTGAATATTTACTTGGGGTGCATCGGGCATCCCCAAGCTTGAGCTCTTGCCTCTCTTCCTTTTCCTCATATCGAGACCTCCTCGTTTAGACACTTCATCCACACAAAACTTCAACAGAAAACTCGGTAAGATCCGTTAGTATAATAAAGAAAATCACCACTCTAAGTACTGTAGAAACAAATTAATATTTTGTTTTTGCATTGTGTCTACTGTAATATAAATTTTCCAAGGCTTAATCCACTAATATAAATTGATAGATTCATCAAAACAAGCAAACTATGCATCAAAAACAGAATCTGTCAAAAACAGAACAGTCTGTAGAAATCTGAACACCCACCATACTTCTAGTACCCCAAAAATTCTACCAAAATTTGGAACAATAAAAAAGTTGTACATCAAGAGAGTTCAAAAGGAATGAGAACCAATTGACATTCCAGTTAAAAATGTAAAATCGCGCACTACAGCCAAAGTTTCTGTCCTGCACCGTACAAACCAACAAGCATTGTAAACATCCTAAAGGCAAACCTTGGCACATTATTTTTATAATACAATGGAATTGTACATGGGGATAATTATTTTTGTTGAAATGTTTCTGTAATCAGGATTCAGGATTCACAAAGTTTCCGTGAGCATGAACAAAGTTCAAGGCTAGCTCCCACTTCAACAATGCTTGTCTTTCTTACTTTCACTTTCCTTTTTGAAAAGTTTTTGGTTCCCCTCTTTATTTTTTTTGTTTTTAAACTATATGAAAGAACTCAACAGAAATAAATGACTCCCTAAAACTTCCGGGTTGTCTCCCTGGCAGCATTTTCTTTAAAGCCATTAAGCTAGGCATTTAGTGCTCAAGTAATGAATCCACCCAGATCCCAAGGTATATCAAAGCCAATTTTAATTAACAATGATTTGTAATTTAGTAGTGATCACAAAGTAACATATATCATGCAACAACGAAGTCTAACTATCTTCCTATGCATCGGCATGTCATAAAAGAACAAATCATGCACACATAGTAAAGGCCAATGCATAGTATAAACAATTTCTCGCAATTCTATCATATTGGAAACATAAAGAGGCGGAGATAGAGTTCCTTTCTCATGATAATTGCAAGTAGGAGCAGCAAGCACATGCATATTATATTCATCAAAATCATCATGTGCAATGGTAAAAGGCAACCCATCAATATAATCCTTAATAAGCACAAACTTCTCCGATATAGTGTAGTTTGGAGAATTCAAAAAGATAATAGGACTATCATGCGTGGGTGCAATAGCAACAATTTCATGTTTAACATAAGGAACTATAGCAAGTTCATCTCCATAAGCATAATTCATATTGGCATCTTGGCCACAAGCATATCAAGCATCATCAAAAAGGGATATTTCAAACAAATTCAAGGGATCATAGCAATGATCATAGCAATCATCCTTCGGTAAACACGAAGGGGAATTAAATAATGTATGAGTTGGAGGGTTAATCTCATTAGAAGGTGGGCACGGGTAGCTAATCCGCTCTTCCTCCTTTTGTTCTTCGCTCTCCTCATCATCTTTTTCATCAAATGAGCTCACAGTTTCATCAATTTCTTCTTCCATAGCTTCCTGCAAAATATTAGTCTCTTCTTGGACAGCAGAGAAGTCCTCAATATATGGTTTAACATAGGCATTAGAAGCATAATTATCATAACAATATTGAAATATGGCAAATTTTTCAGATTTGTAAAGAGTAGCATCATACTTTTCAATCAAAGAGGCAATCTCATAAGCACCTTTAAAAGCAACAAATTCTTCAATTTGTTGAACATCATAGTAATTGTAAACACCCTTAGCATATGAAGATACGATTCCATTATCACTAAACAAGCATTGATAGGGTAGGTGTTTCTTAGGGTCTTCAGAACAACAATTAAACTCATATATTTCACATAAATTCCAAGCATAGCATTGCAAACATTGAATTTGATCCCATAATAGTTTCCCTTTTTCAGATATATGGTGTCGCACAAAACAAGCATGCTCATCTAAAGATTTGCCCTCAACTAAACTAGTGGGGGTTTCAGCACGAGCACAATAGGATCGAAGATGATCCAAGTAAAAAGCTTTAGGAGTGTGATAGATTTTGAGTGGTTCTTCAACCACCGGTTCAGTAGGTACAACTATTTTTTGGTATTTTGCGTTTCCTACCCATAACTAAAGATAGAGAACAACTTAGAACAGCAAATAAAAATTAATTAGTGATAAAGCAAACAAGCACACACGAGAATATTCACCCCACGCTATGACTCCCCGACAACGGCGCCAGAAAAAGGTCTTGATGACCCGCAAGTATACGGGATAGTTGTAGCCTCTTTCGATAAGTAAGAGTGTCAAACCCAATGAGGAGCTAAAGGTAGAACAAATACTCTCTCAAGTCCTATCGGCCACAGATACGACTCTATGCACGCTTGATGTTTGCTTTACCTAGAACAAGTATGAAACTAGAAGTACTTTGTAGGTGTTGTTGGAAAGGGTTGCAAGATAATAAAGAACACGTAAATAAAAAGTAGGGGATGTATAGATAAAGATGCAATAAAGTAAATATAGCGAGTGTGGAAAAGTGGTGATAGGGGTTGCGGAATTGTCCCTAAGCAATTGACTATGTTACTAGACCAGTAATCACTATTGCAATTCTATTTGAGGGAGAGGCATAAGCTAACATATCATCCCTTACTTCGAATTCTATGCACTTATGATTGGAACTCTAGCAAGCATCCGCAACTACTAAAGATTCATTAAACCCAACCATAGCATTAAAGTATCAAGTCCCCTTTTATCCCATACGCAAACAACCTACTTACTCGGGTCTGTGCTTCTGTCACTCACGCCACCCACCATAAGCAAATCATAAACATATTGCAAACCCTACAGCGGGAATTCCTCACGCTTGCACGACACGGAGGGCACCATAGGACAACACCAATAATAAAATATGCAACTCAAACCAATCATGGCAATTCATCAATCACCGATAGGACAACGAAAATCTACTCAGACATCATAGGATGGCAACACATCATTGGAAAATAATATGAAGCATAAAGCACCATGTTCAAGTAGAGGGTACAGCGGGTTGCGGGAGAGTGGACCGCTGGATATAGATGGGGGAAGGTGATGGAGATGTTGGTGAAGATGGCGGAGGTGTTGGTGAAGATCACGGCGATGATGATGGCCCCCGGCGGCGTTCCGGCGCCACCGGAAGCAAGGGGGAGAGGGCCCCCCTTCTTCTTCTTCTTCCTTGACCTTCTCCCTAGACGGGAGAAGGGTTTCCCCTCTGGTCGTTGGCTCCCATGGTGTGGGAGGGTCGAGAGCCCCTCCGAGATTGGATCTATCTCTCTATTTCTGCGTTCTCAGATTCTACCCCTTCACCGTTTCTTAAATATCCGGAGATCTGTAACTCCGATTGGGGTGAATCTTTCGCCCAGATCTTTCTCAAAAAATTAGCTTTCTTGTGCCAAAAGAAGAGCATCAACCGCCTTACGGGTGGCCCATGAGAGCCCAGGCCGTGCCCATGGGGGAGGGCGCGCCCCCTGTCTTGTGGCCACCCCGAACACCGTTTCGCGTTGATTTTACTTCCCAAAAATCATAAATATTCCAAAAAAATCTCCGTCCGTTTTTATCCCGTTCGGACTCCGTTTGATATTGAGTTTCTGTGAAACAAAAAACATGCAACAGACAAGAATTTGGCACTGGATCAATATGTTAGTCCCAAAAATAATATAAAAAGTTGCCAAAAGTATATGAAAGTTGAATAATATTGGCATGGAACAATCAAAAAATATAGAAACGACGGAGACATATCACTGCTGTCCGAAGGGGAGCCGCCGAAGCTTGGCGAGCCACGAATGCCGCCGACCACGCGCCTGCCTTCGTCTTCATCCCGACCATCGCCGAGGTTGGGTACCCGACCGTAGTCATCGTCTTCGGGGCAGCACCCAGCGCGGCGGCCATCTTCTTCGAACACCCTCATGTAGAGGGTGGCGTCGCCATCGAACTTGAAGTGCGGGGTGCACTGCTAGCGACGGAGACCTCCAGCGAAGCCCAGGAGGCCCTGCTGCAGCAACCGTCCGCTTGAAGCCAAAGGCCGCCAGGAGCGCCGGCCGAAAGTTCACCTGCAAAGAAGCGGGGAAGCTGGAGCCAGGTGCTCGTTGGGTCCGCCGACCATAGGATGAACTCCGGCAGCACCTCCGCCGAGTGGAAGCGCGGCCTGGGAGGCCGCGCAGCCACGGCGTGCCTTCCCTCGACAACCAGGCGCCCTTCGCCGCGCAGGGGATTGCAGCCGCAACCGCGGGAAGCCACTGCGGGAGACACAAGATGCTTGCAGGGACGACCTCGGCCGCGCTTGGGCGGGGGAGAGTCAGGCCCTTCCCGATGAGCCTTTCCCTTCCCTGCGGCCGAGAAACTCTTCAGTGGTGCCATGGGAGATGGCGAGTAGCTGGGATGGGGAGAAAGAGGGAAGCAAGGAGGAAGATGTACAGCGGAGGCTTGCGCTCTCCCACATTTATAACCGGATGGAAGCCAACCGTCGGCCTCCATGATCACAGGTAATCATGACCCGTTTCTGCATGCAGGGACTTGTCAAGTCGAGCAGTTGCCAAGGCGGCGTGGGGAAGCGGAGACGCCCACGTCCAATCAACCGCCACGCAATGCCCAAGGCCGCAGGCTGGTGGGCCCCGTGGTGCTCCGCACTTGCCCCTTTGCTTCTCCGCTAAGCCAAGTACGAGCGCGCCTTGGGCCCGGGGGCTACTGTCGGCGTTCTACGAACGGGGTCCCCAGACTTACCTGCCTGCGGCCTGCGGTGTGGCTCAAGTGGTGGCCCAGTACGGCCCATCTTCATCAGCACAAGATTCAAGACTCTCGCGAGGGGCCAAGCCTCGCGAGGCGGACGACGCAAGGCTTCCTCAGGAACGGCCTCACCAGGCAGGCTCGTGAGGAGGCGGAGAGATCAAGGCAAGGTACCTCACGAGGTGCTCGTGATGCAAGCCATGATGATCGAGACCAGGCGGGCACTAGGCGGGCGCTGGCCTACACAGTGTCCTTGTTTCCTCTTTGGTGCAAAGGGGGCAAGCACAGACGCGGAGTACCGAGGCATCAGGCAAAGGTTGCCATATCAGTGCAACGAGACCAAGACTAGTGGAGCGGCAGGATGGAGGTCACCGTGGAGCCCAAGACGGTGTCATCGCCAGTGCCTTTGGCAGCCAAAGACCAACTTTAGTCATGATAACTTGTACTAGATGTTCCCCTTCAAAATGGCGTTGGTGGCGCCCTCCCCACTCACTATTTGGGAAGAGGCCCAGGGCCTCTATATATAGGACTAGCCACCACAGTAGAGAGAGGGCCAGTGGGGAGACAGATCGAGTGCTCATTAGAGAGAGAGAGAGAGGCGATCGAACTCACCCAAGCAGTTCATCGCACCAGCTCAAGAACCCCTCTCACGAGGTTGTTCTTCCCGTGTACTATTCATCATCAGCCTCTTAGGCAATCCAACACACCACACACAGGAGTAGGGTATTACACCACAACGGTGGCCCGAACCAGTATAAATCTCGTGTCCCTCGTGTTGTTCATCGTTCTAGCTTAGATTCTCACGAGGCGACTGGATGTAGATCGGTAGGGCAGAGATCTTCGTGCACACCCCAGAGTTCGAACCTTAAGGGTCTGCCGGAACCCAACATCCGACAAAGACAACTTTTACCACAAGGTACAGGCTGTATGAGTATACAGTTATGTCATTTGGTCTGACTAACGCACCTGCCTATTTCATGAACATGATGAACAAGGTGTTTATGGAGTTTCTGGATAAGTTTGTCATGGTGTTCATTGATGATATTTTGGTCTACTCGAAGAATGAAGAGGAGCATAAGGAGCATTTGTGTTTGGTACTTGGGAAGCTCAGAGAACATCAGTTGTATGCCAAGTTCAGCAAGTGTGAATTCTGGTTGAAGGAAGTTGGATTTCTCAGACATGTTATATCCGGAGAAAGAATAGTAGTAGACCCCACCAAAGTTGTCACTGTGACAAATTGGGAAGCCCCAACGGTAGTTGGAGAGATCCGGAGTTTTCTTGGACTCGCAGGATACTACCGGAGGTTCATTGAGAATTTCTCGAAGATCGCGAAACCCATGACGGAGTTGTTGAAGAAGGACACCAAGTTCAATTGGACTGAGGAATGTGAGGCCAGTTTCCAGGAGTTGAAGAAACGTTTGGTTACATCACCAGTGTTGATTCTGCCAAACCAGCACAAGGATTATGAAGTATATTGTGACGCTTCTCGTCGAGGACTTGGAGCAGTGCTTATGCAGGAGGGAAGAGTTGTTTTGTATGCCTCACGACATCTTAAGCCCCATGAGTTGAATTATGCTACACATGATTTGGATTTAGCAGCCGTAGTGCATGCATTGAAGACATGGAGACATTTTCTCATTGGAAACCATTGTGAGGTGTACACGGATCACAAGATCATGAAGTACATCTTGACACAGAAGGATTTGAATCTCAGGCAAAGGAGATGGTTAGAATTCATTAAGGATTATGATATGAGATTACATTATCATCCCGGAAAGGCTAACGTAATAGCCGATGCGTTGAGCCCCAGGAGCCACGTCAATACACTCATGACCGGAGAGTTACCTAAGGAGTTAGCCGAGAATCTTCGCGAGCTATGTTTGGAGATAGTCCCAAGAGGCTATATAGCAGCATTGGAGATTCAGTCTACTTTGATGGACAAGATCAGAGAAGCTCAGAAGACTGACAACGAGATTGCTGAGATAAAGAAGAAGATGAGCAAAGGAAAGGCTAAAGGATTTCGTGAGGATGAGCACGATACCCTATGGTTTGAGGACCGCGTTTATGTGCCTAATGATCCGGAGATCTGGAAGTTGATTCTACAAGAGGCCCATAATTCGCCGTATTCGATTCACCCAGGAAATACCAAGATGTATTTGGATTTGAAGGACACTTTCTGGTGGACCGGAATGAAGAAAGATATTGTGGAGTATGTAGCAGTTTGTGATGTATGTCAGAGAGTGAAGGCCGAGCATCAGAAGCCAGCAGGATTGCTACAGCCATTGCCGATACCCGAATGGAAGTGGGATAAGATAGGCATGGATTTTATTACGGGATTGCCCAGGACTCGTTCAGGCTATGACTCAATATGGGTTGTAGCCGATCGTTTGACGAAGGTAGCTCATTTCATCCCAATGAAGACCACTTACACCAGTGCTAAGTTGGCGAAGATATACATGACCAGGATCGTATGTCTGCATGGAGTTCTGGAATCAGTTGCACGAAACTTTGGGTACCAGGCTAGAGTTCAGTACAGCCTTTCATCCGCAGATAGATGGACAGACCGAGAGAGTCAATTAGATTCTGGAGGACATGCTGAGAGCTTGTGCGCTAGATTATGGATCTAGTTGGGACGACAATTTACCATGTGCAGAGTTCTCTTACAACAACAGTTATCAATCCAGTTTGAAGATGGCCCCTTTCGAAGCTTTGTACGGAAGGAGGTGCAGGACACCGTTGTTGTGGGATGAAGTTGGAGATCGTCAGTTGTTTGGACCAGATTCGATTAAAGAGTCTGAACAGAAGGTGAAGTTGTTTTGCGATAGGCTCAAGGTAACCCAGTCCAGTCAGAAGAGCTATGCAGATTCTAAACGCAAGGAGATAGTTTACGAAGTCGGAGACAGAGTTTATCTTCGAGTGTCCCCACTTCGAGGAGTTAAGCATTTTGGAGTTAAGGGAAAGTTAGCGCCACGTTTTGTGGGACCATACAAAGTTTTGGAGCGTATGGGAGAAGTTGCTTACAAGTTGGAGTTGCCCGAAGGATTGTCAGGAGTTCATGATGTTTTCCACGTTTACCACTTGAAGAAGTGCCATGCGGAGATGGCTAATATACCGCTGAGAGATACAGTGCCACTGGAAGAGATTCAGCTGGATAGTGATTTGACCTATGAGGAGAAACCTGTTAAGATTCTCGAATTTGCCAGCAGAGTCACGTGCAGCAAGGTTATCAAGGTCTGCAAAGTTTAGTGGAGCCACCATACCGAGGATGAAGCCACCTGGGAGCGAGAGGAAGATCTACTGAAGGACCACCCTCACCTATTTTCTAGCCAACCCGAATCTCAAGGGCGAGATTCATCTTAAGGGGGTAGGTTTGTAACATCCCAAATTTTCAATTTGGAATGTTATACAATAGATCATCTTGGCATATCATATTTTATTGCATTTTGGCTCGATCCTAGAAATTTCACGCAACTCAAGGACCCACGGAGAGAGTTGGAGATTTCGTTATTTTCATATTTGAGTTTTCTCAAATTTTGAAAATAGGATCATTTGATTTTAATTATTTTATCTTCGAATATTCCTTATATAAAAATAAAAGAGAGGGAATAAAATGACTTTCCCAAAATAAAGAAATATTGGAGATTTAATAACAAAATCAATTAAGATTTTATTTCTTTGTTTTATCGCTATTTTATTTGAATTAGGAAAAATGCGCGTTTTTCAAAATTGCATTTTAGGCCCAAATAGATGTTCATCTTGTCCGGCTTATTTTTAGAGGACGGGGAAATTTTATTTTGGGATTTTTGGAGTCCGTTTAATATTTCTTTTCTTTCTTTTTCTGCACGTCGTAATTATTTAAAAAAAGGTTACCGCCTTACTGGGCCGTGCCCGACCTGGACACTGCGCTCGGGCGGCCTTTAAAGGCCGACGGCCCGCCCTGGGACAAAACCCTAGCCGCCATCCCCGTCCCGCCCCGAGACACGCACCACCACCGCCGGATCCCGCCGCCGCCGCCGGATTCCGCCGCCGCCGCGCCTCGCCGCCGCCCCTCGCAACGCCACCGCCCGT
>NC_041381.1:189322005-189327792 GCF_002162155.2 Triticum dicoccoides
CGCCCTGCCGCCCGTCACCGCCACCACCCACCGCCGCCGCCGTCGCCCCGCCCCGCCGGAGCCCATCGCCGGACCTCGCCGAAGGTAGCTGTAGTGGTTCTAAGACTAATAGTAAAATGGGGTAGGTATGGAGAGGCAAGATCTTAGCTACGGTGAAGGTGTACACACGAGTTTTACGAGTTCAGGCCCTTCTCTGTGGAAGTAACAGCCCTACGTCTCGGTGCCTGAAGGCGGTCGATTGGATTATATGTGTGATGTTACAGGGGGTGCGAACCCTTGTGCCAGAGGAGGGGGGTATCTTATATAAAGTGCGCCAGGACCCCCATCGCCCTCCATTACAAGGGACTTAATGTACATAAAGTGGGGTTGTTACTGGTAACGCCAGCCTTAAGTGATGTTAATGACCTTAAAGACTACGGAGTGAACGCCTGTCCGTTGTAATGCTGAGTGACTCCTGGTCTTCGGTAGTTCGAGTGATTCTCTGGATGGTCGAATGACAGTAGGTAGGAGGACTCCCGAGTGACATGATTGTCGAGTGGATTGCACTCGACATCTTCGACTGGGGGTCTCTTGCTACCTCTTGGACTTCTTATCTTCTAGTGTAGTGACCTTGGGTAGGACGTATAGCCTAGGCCTATGACCCTACCCCAGGTCTGTATCCTCATCAGTAGCCCCCGAATGGATTAAGGTTCGAGTGGAAAGTAGGTTGAAGTTGAACTTGTTCTGAGCTTTGCACCTTCGTGCGCGTTTTCTGCAAGATGGAAAACTCACGTTGGTATTTCAGCATCGACTCAGCCGCCTTGATCCATTCAGAGAGTTGTCGACTGAACTTGTGGCATCATGCGCCGAGTGCTGTATTAGAGCGCAGGATCTTGGGCGCGATTGACTGCTGTGTATCCCAGATTTCATGGGATACGAAATTTTGGGGAAGCGCACGGGACGGGGAGCGCCGAAGCGGGCGGAGCGGATAAACAGCGATGCCTTGATTTCCACGCCGCCTTTTTCTCCATATACATTGCACGCGACTGTTGCGGGATTTGATAGGATTGCCTGGTCCCACGCGTCAGTCACTCGGAAGCAACCCTTTATAAAGCGACGGGGCTGAGGCGTTTGCACTGTGCACGCCTGTTCCTCCTTCTTCTTCCTCCGTTTCTCCACCGCTCCCAGCTCTTTTGCTCTCGACGCTGCTGCTCCGCCGCCATGGTGAAGGACAAGACGGCGGCGCTAGAGCACACAAAGAAGGCGACGGGGGCGGAGAAGGGCAAAAAGCAAAACCGCAGGTCGTCGTCACGCGCGGGACTGCCGCCGGGCTGGATCTAGGGCGATTGGATCCGGTCTTCAATTTGGCAGGAAGATCTGGACAAGCTGGCGGATTCCGGACTGATCGCCAAGGGAGCGACAAGATTGCCGGAGGGGGAGATGGAGCCTCAGCCTCGACCGGGTGAGCGTGTACTGCTCACCACCCACGTCGACCGGGGTTTTTTGCTTCCTTCGCACCCCTTCTTCTGGGGATTCTTGAATTTCTTCGGTGCTCAACTCCACCATTTTTCTCCCAACACCATCACGTATCTGGCCGCATTCATGTCGATGTGTGAAAACTTCTTGGGGTGTCGACCACACTGGGGTCTTTTCAAACATATATTCACCATCCGCTCCTAGTCGGTCAAAAAAGCAAAGTCGAGTGACTCAAAGACCCATGTCATCTAGATGTGTGGGGGTTTAGGTATCAAGAAAAGGCATAGGAGTTCTTTCCCTGCTATGACTCTCCCTGAATCGGTTAGAGGCTGGCAGTCGACCTGGTTCTACTGCCAGGATGCCGCAGCTCCAGGTCAGTCAACCGGCCTCCCCCTCTTCACATTCGACCGCGTTCAGACTCCTTCTCCACTCAAAGTGACCGCTGCTGAGAACGTGGAGACGAAGATGTTAGTGGAGAAAGTGGTCCAACTTATCAACGAGGATGTCACCGACCTGGACCTGCTGGAAGTGTTCCTCAGTTGACGCATCCAGCCTCTCCAGGCTCGTGATCATCCTATGTGGTTGTACTCCGGACCCGAAGACACCGCTCGGGTCCACCCAGAGGAAGTGTCGTCCGAGACTGTGGCCATGTGGTTGAAGAGTATCACAGGCAATCAGGACAACCCCAGAGGATCCAGGCGAGTCATCCCTTTCAGAGACGACAATCCACCCGAAAAGGTATGCCCTTTTATTCCGACCGCCTGGCGTATATGTTCCGACTGCACTTGATGTCGACTGACTTTTACTTGACTTTTTGTCTTGTAGGTTTTTACCGAGATGTATTCGATGCCCAACGGTGAACAAGCTCTAGAGCAGGGCCAGGAGGCAGAGGCCAGTGCAGAAGAGAGCGGCGACTAGGAGTCTTCGGATGAAGAGGAGGAGGAGGAGAGCGAGGAGTCGGACAACGAGGAGGAAGTCAACTCGCCGCCGTGTTTCGAGCGCCGATCCAAGCAGCAACACGACCCGGCGGGCAAGCACGGGAAGAACGTGGCTCCGAGTACCCACGCTCAGAAGCGCACTCGGACGTCGACTCCGGAGCCGGCGGAGAAGATCGCCAAGTAGCCCAAGGTTGCTCCTCCCAACACTCGAAAGACTTTGCCACGGATCAAGATGGACATCCCAGTGGCTTCGGGGTGAGTATCACACTTGTGTTTATACAGACCGACTGAAATTTCTGTTCTGACCAATTGGATTATGCATCTTTCTAGTCCCACCTCTGCTGCTACTGACATGGATATCGATAAGGCACCAGGAGACGAGGAGGCCACCTCTCGGGCTGGTAAGTCTGTTCGATCAAGTTTCATTTAGTCGAGTGGGTAGTCAATTGGCTGAATATTTGATATTTCTCCCTTTCTGTAGTTTCGCAAGAAATCGCTGTGCTCCTGATGATGAAGAAGAAGAAGCGCCTCTACAGGATAGGAGGAAGAAGAGTGGAAGCTCTAGCAGGAGGAGGCTGGAAATTCAAGTCCCTCAGTTGACGCCTGTGCTTGAGGCGGTGGTCGAATGTTCCGGAGGGCCAGTTCGGACCAACATCACATTTGCCAGCCCGCTAACGACTGATCGTCCGTCGGGATCGACTGCACAGACTCTTGCCGCTCCGGTGCAACTCCACGCATCCGACCGGGTAACTGCTTCGACTGCCTTGGAGCCATCACTCTTTGCCGCGTATCAGACCCCAGACGACTCGCCGAGTGCCGCTAGGGAAGCTCTTCGTCAGGTGAACCTTGTCATGGGGCAGGTGAAGGTGATGCATGAAGCTAGTCAAGTGGCTTACAACAGCAGCACTTCCCATAAGACCAATGTTCAGGTCAAAAAAACTCTGACTGAACTTTTGAGTATTTTTTATATCTGATCACCCACTGGGGTGTTCCTTTGTTTAGAGTTTAGGAAATCTTCCACTCCACTCGACTCGAGCTGAGTCTCAGTAAACTGTTCGAATCAGTGGGTGCACCCACTGGGTGTAGTCCCAAAGACCACGGTCGACTGCTGGCAGTCGACTGAGGTCTTAGGATGTATTCTCTTTCTTTTTTCTAAACTCACGCTGGGCAGACCTTGCTGAGTGTTGATCTGAACTAGTGGGGGCACGCTAAGTGCACCCACTGGGTGTAGTCCCCGAGACTACTGTTGAATATTTGATTCGGCAGTAGTCTTAGAGTAACTTTTCTCTGTCGCTGTCTCTTATTTCTGTCGACTGACATATCTCTCTTTCTAACTGCAGAGGTCTTCTGATCTTGGAGCTCGACTTTCCAAGTTAAAGAAGAAGCATATTAGCGTTGAACTTGACCTTGAACTCGCAAAGAAGAATCTCAAGACTGCTCAACAAGAGATGGCCATCATGGGAGGTAATCATTCGACTGTCTTGTCTGCTTTGTAGCTCGCACTTCCCACTGCTTTTTCTTTCAGTCTCTTTGAACCGAGTGACTTCACACAAGCAGATGTGCGTAGTGAAAATTGCCAACTTCAGGCTCGTCTGAAGAGTGTTGTTTCTTTAGAGAGGATGAAGGAGGCTTTGGATAAGAAGGACCTAGACCTTGCTGTTGCTTAGAAGGAAGCACGTGAGAAGACGAAGCTTGCGGACCAGAAGCTAGCTTCAGTCGGCAAATTGGAGGAGGAGAACACGAAGTTGAAGACCGCCATCTCAGAAGCTAATCGAGAAGTCAAGCAGCTGAGGAAGGACAAGGAGAACCTAACCACTGAAGTCGGCGGCCTCAGAACCAAGACAGACAAGCTAGAGTCCTATCTGGAACAACTTGCTGCGAAACTTGTTCTGAAGCTTGAAGGTATGGTCATTCGACTGGTTAATTTGTCGTCGACTACAGTTTGTTGTAATATTGTCGACTCATTGTTTTTCGCGATGGGACAAAACTTTGTCAGGACTTTGAAGCTGAAACCGGGCGGGTCGAGATAGGTCTCGACCCCATCAATTGTCCCATGAAAGACGACGTTGCGATGAACCTGCTGTGATTGGAGTCACGCTTGGATGGTGCAGTCGCTTATCTGGTTTGACTGAAGGCGGCGATGACCCGAGTGGACGCTGAACTCTGGCCTCGGGCAGAACTTTCTCAAGACCTCGAGTCGTGATGACTCGACTTAATCAGATTCCTGGCCGATTTCAAGAGTGGAAAAAGTCCTCTGCTCGCTGTGGTGCTGACATTGCCTTGTCATTGGTTTGAGTGCACTGCAAGGAGGCTAAGGAAGACAAGTTGGATGCCCTCAAGGTAGCGAATACTAAGAAGCACTCCTTCCAGTCCTTCAAGGAGACCTTCCTTGAGGCAGCCACTCGTATTGCCGACAGCATTGACCTCGACAGCTTCTGCGATCCGGCCAGTCCTTCTCCCGCCGAGTGACTGAAAAACATTATGCTTCACCTTTATTTGCCTCGGAATGCCGAGTGATTTTGTAATCGTTAAAACTCCTTCGGGCGTGACGCCCGAGTACTTTAATCTGTGGTGAGGAATCTTTGGATTTTTCTTCGAATATGTTGAGTTGATCTTCGAGTGAAATTTGTTCTTCTCTCGGATTGGTTTCTGTTTGCTTGATGCAGCTTCTGAAGAAGAATCAGCAGTCGACCATTTGGATGAACCTTGAGCAGCATTGATCAGCTCATCAGCAAGGCACTCAGCAATGGTCTTAACGTTCCTGTCAGCCGTCTGCCTTGGCGCCGGCCGTTGGATGGGCCTTTGACAGTGCACACAATCTCGTCCTTCTTCTTGACGATGTAGCCTTGGAGTGGGGGTCGTGGTCGGCCCACACCATTCGGTGGGGCCGATCAGCTTGTCAACAAGGCATTCAACAATGGTCTTGACGTTCCTGAAAGTTGCTCGCCTTGGCGACGCGCTCAATCTCATCCTTCTTCTTGATGGTGCAACTCTGGAGTGGGGGTCGTGGTCGGACCGCACTTTGCTAAGTCCCCGAGCGAGAAGATCTATTTTCACTCGGGAGGGTTTTTAAAACTTAGGCGAGTACTGGACTGCAGCTAAGCCCCCGGGTGGGAGGGCTGCTCACTACTCAGTAGTTTTTCAAACTTAGGCGAGTACTGGACTGTAGCTAAGCCCTCGAGTGGGAGGATTGCTCACCACTTGGTAGGATTTTTCAAACTTAGGCGAGTACCGGACTGCAGCTAAGCCCCCGAGTGGGAGGATTGCTCACCACTCGGTAGGATTTTTCAAACTTAGTCCAGTATTGGAATGCAGCTAAGCCCCCGAATGGGAGGATTGCTCACCACTCGGTAGGATTTTTCAAACTTAGGCAAGTACTGGACTGCAGCTAAGC